>NC_090444.1:1689422063-1689735494 GCF_031143425.1 Pleurodeles waltl | reverse complement strand
TTCTTGTGTGCATTAGCATCATCAGGCGGAGGTACAGAGGCACCGGAGCACGAGGGAGCTACATCCCACATGGGCATGGAGTCCCACACTATTGACTCACAATACACCAGTGGGACGGAGGGCGAGGGGAGCACCACGGCGGTCACAGGATCTGCAACCAGCGACATAGACTTGTCCTCCGATGGGAGCTCCCTTGTGGTGGCGGCAACATCTGTGCCCCCCAGTTCAACAGGTAGAGCCGCCACCCCCCCTACCAGCACCGCTGTCCCAGCAGCCCTTCAGCGTGTGCCCCGTGCCCGCTCACCCAGGAGGGTGGGCATCACCTTCGCCCCAGGCACCTCAGCCCCTACCCCTGTCACCTCTGCTGCCCTCAGTGAGGAGGCCATTGACCTCCTCAGGTCACTCACTGTTGGGCAGTCTACCATTTTGAATGCCATCCAGGGTGTAGAAAGGCAGTTGCAACACACAAATGCATTCCTGGAGGGCATTCATTCTGGTCAGGCTGCCCTTCATCGAACCCTTCAAACGCTGGCCACAGGACTGATGGCAGCCATTGTCCCTGTGTCTAGCCTCCCCCCTCCAACTTCCTCTACCCAGAACCAATTCTCTGTACCTCTGCCTATCCCAAGCATACCATCAGACCAGCCTTCACACACCTCACCACAAGGGAAGCTCAGGCAAACATAAGCACCACACATCCCACAGGCACTCATGCAAGCATCAAACACATGCAGACACACCAACATCCACTGCCTCCACTGTGTCCCCCTCCTCCTCGTCTCCCTCTTCCCTCCCAGTCTCGTCTACACTCACACCTGCATGCACTACCACTACAGCCACTACGTCCTGCACCAGCACACCCACCACCACACCCCGCTCACGTTCACTCACCACCCCCACTACCATGCACACGTCCCCTGTGTCCTCTCCGAGTGTGTCTGTGACGCCCCCTCCGAGGATACACAAACGCAGGCACACACCCACCCAACAGCCATCCACCTCATGAAAACCTCCAGCGCATGCACCTGCACCCAAATCCACAAAAGTTACACCTCCTACAACCACCACCTCTTCCTCCACTCCCAAACCCCCTCCAGCTACCCGTCCCAGTGTGTCCAAACAACTTTTCCTGTCCCCCATTAACCTATTTCCCACCACCCCCCCCTCCAACTCATAGGTCCCATATTAGCACCTCAGCCAAAAATTCTCCGGGACCAGTGGTGCCTGTTGTTACAGGTATGTGGATTGCACCGGCCACCAGGCCAGCCAGTCCGTCACGGAGCCACAGCACAGCCAGTCCCCCCACTGTGAAGCACCAGAAGTTGGACAGTGCCCGGCGGGAGAGGGGGAAGACTCCAGCCAGCCAAGCCGCTCACAGGGGTCCCGGGTGGAGTGTGGACTCGGCTGTGACTCCTCCCAAGGTGGGGAAGAGGCAGAAGAAACCTGCAAAGTCAGTGAGGAGCAGCACGGCCAGGAGCCACTGCCAGTCCCATCGTCGCTGCCCAGGAGGCCACCGCCAGCCCCATCGTCGCTGGCCAGGAGGCCACCGTCAGCCCCATAGTCGTTGCCCAGGAGGCCACCGCCAGCCCCATCGTCGCTGCCCAGGAGGGCCCCACAAGCCACAGCCCAGCTGCCCAGGAGGGCCCCACAAGCCACAGCCCAGCTGCCCAGGAGGGCCCCGCAAGCCACAGGCCAGCTGCCCAGGAGGGCCTCACAAGCCACAGCCCAGCTGCCCAGGAGGGCCCCACAAGCCACAGCCCAGCTGCCCAGGAGGGCCCCGCAAGCCACAGCCCAGCTGCCCAGGAAGACCCCACAAGCCACAGCCCAGCTGCCCAGGAGGGCCCCGCAATCCACATCCCAGCTGACCCATGAAGGACCGCCAGCCACAGCCCAGCTGGGCAATGACGGACCGCCAGGGCAAGGATCGCTGAACAGGGCAAGCACCGCTGAACAGGGCAAAGACCGCCATGGCAAGCACCGCTGAACAGAGCAGAGACTGCCAACTCAAGCACCGCTGAACAGGGCAAAGACCGCCATGGCAAGCACCGCTGATCAGGGCAAGCACCGCTGAACAGGTCAAAGACCGCCATGGCAAGCACCGCTGAACAGGGCAAGCACCGCTAAACAGGGCAAAGACCGCCATGGCAAGCATCGCTGAACAGGGCAGAGACTGCCAACTCAAGCACCGCTGAACAGGGTAAAGACCGCCATGGCAAGCACCGCTGAACAGGGCAGAGACTGCCAACTCAAGCACCGCTGAACAGGGCAAAGACCGCCATGGCAAGCACCGCTAGCCCATTAGCGTCAGGGGCAGTGACGCAACTGGGACCGTCACGGGGTGAGTGCTGCACTCTGGGCATCAGTCCCCCTCCAGAACCAGTGGAGAACAGCATCCATTCCGTCTGTCCTACACAGGATGAAGCACTCTGGGCACCAGTCCCCCTCCGGAACCAGTGGAGAACACCATCCGCTCCGTCTGTCCTGCACAGGATGAAGCACTCTGGGCACCAGTCACCCTCCAGAACCAGTGGAGAACAGCATCCACTCCGTCTGTCCTGCACAGGATGAAGCACTCTGGGCACCAGTCCCCCTCCAGAACCAGTGGAGAACAGCATCCACTCCGTCTGTCCTGCACAGGATGAAGCACTCTGGGCACCAGTCCCCCTCCAGAACCAGTGGAGAACAGCATCCACTCTGTCTGTCCTGCACAGGTTGAAGCACTCTGGGCACCAGTCCCCCTTCAGAACCAGTGGAGACTGTTATCCACTTGAGAGACTGTGGCTTTGCACTCCCCAGGATGGTACAGTGGGCAAACCACCCACTGTAGAGACTTGAGAGACTGTGGCTTTGCACTCCCCATGATGGAACAGTGGGCAACCCACCCACTTGTGAGACTTGAGAGACTGTGGCTTTGCACTCCCCAGGATGCAGCAGTGGGCAACCCACCCACTTGTGAGACTTGAGAGACTGTGGCTTTGCACTCCCCAGGATGGTACAGTGGGCAAACCACCCACTGTAGAGACTTGAGAGACTGTGGCTTTACACTCCCCAGGATGCAGCAGTGGGCAAACCACCCACTGTAGAGACTTTAGAGACTGTGGCTTTGCACTCCCCAGGATGGTACAGTGGGCAAACCACCCACTGTAGAGACTTGAGAGACTGTGGCTTTTCACTCCCCAGGATGGTACAGTGGGCAAACCACCCACTGTAGAGACTTGAGAGACTGTGGCTTTGCACTTCCCAGGATGGTACAGTGGGCAAACCACCCACTGTAGAGTCTTGAGGGACTGTGGCTTTGCCCTCCCCAGGATGGTACAGTGGGCAAACCACCCACTGTAGAGACTTGAGAGACTGTGGCTTTGTACTCCCCAGGATACATCAATGGGCATGGAGCCCCATCGTGGATATGGCTTTGCACTCATCCGGCTGAGGTGCCCCCCCTTCCCTTCCCCCTGAGGTGCCTGTAGTATTTCTATCTGATGCCCTGGCAGTGTTCTCTCCGTTTGTGGACAGGTATCTTTTGTGGGCCTCGCCCATGCATTTTTGGACTAGTGGTTCACGGACATTGATATGTGCATATCTGCACTACTTCTCGTAATGTATATACTTTTGAAAAATTTTATAATATATCTTTATATAATTGACACATGTATATTGATACATTACAATGTTTGAACTGATTTTGTTTTGTCTTTGCATTCTTCCGGGGGGGTTGTGGGTTGTTACTGTTATTTTTGTGAATGCATTGGTGTGTGTGTTGTAATATGCGAGGGTGGGGGTGGAGGTGGGGGTGTTTCGTGTGTGTGTCCCTAACTTTTGCCTCCCCCCTCCCCTATGTCGTAGGTGCAGTACTCACTGCTGTCTTCGCCGGCACCGGCGTTGCTCTTTGTAGATGAGTAGGAATACAAGGGCCAGTAGGATTTGTAATTCCGGCTCCATGGAGTCCTCCTTCCTCGTGAGATGTGTTCAGGTGAGCGTTTTCCCATTGCAGTAACTGTTTCCGCCGTGTTTTTATCCACGGTGAATCCACCCCGGAAATGGTGGGGGATTGGCGGGTTGTGATACTATGGGCGGTACATTGTCTTCCGCCTGTCTGTTGGCGGTCACCGCCGCGCTGCTTGTCTTTACCGCCGTGGCGGGTGGTGTGTTAAAGTGGCTGTCTTTGTTGGCGGTTTCCGCCAAGGTCATGATTCCCTTTTTTTCTCCGCCGGCCTGTTTGCAGTATTACCGCACCTTTAACACCGTCCGCCAGGGTTGTAATGACCCCCAGAGATTTTGGCTGCCATACAAGCTACGGTTGATGGCACGCCTTATCCTAAAGGATTTCCTAGTAAATACCAATATTTTATGGGAAGTATGCTGAACGATGAGGTTAAAATTCCTGACGTAGGCGTACGCGACATCCCCAATAAAGTTGTAGGACCACAATTGATTAAGGCAGCGCATGAGGGAGTGGCATCTGCACATGCTGGCCTTGCCGCCACAATTTCGCTCTTACAGGCCCGTTACTGGTGGCCTGGTCTCTATAAAGAGACTAAGCAGTATGTCCTTTGTTGCGACATCTGTCAACAAATTAAAGTTTCAACAGCTAAGCGCCCGCCGCAGACACCCCTCTCAATATCCAATAGACCATTACATTGTGTGTACTTGGATCATTGCGGTCCACTAACACCAGATAGTACATACAAATATATACTAGTCATTGTTGATTCTTGCTCCAGATTTGTGTGGGTGTGGCCACAGCGCTCGGCTGACGCTCAGACTGTTATTAAAGATTTGTGAGTCTTTGTCGGTACATATGCAGTTGTGGCATTCCATTCGGACCAGGGCCCTGCCTTTGCCTCAAGGGCATTCAGGGACACCATGGCTTCGTTGGGGGTCCAACTCCAGTACTCGTCTCCATTTCATCCCGAGGGAAATTCTGTTGTGGAGCGATTAAACCGCGATTTAAAGCAATCCTTAATAGCTAGAGTCTTAGGTACAGGTTGTAGTTGGCTAACCCACCTGTATGGAGTTCAGAGAGCACTAAATAACCTGCCTAGAAGGTCCCAGGGGGGTCATACTTCATATGAATGCCTGTTCGGAACACAAATGTTTGTTCCGGATCTTGATGGTCCTGGTGTGGAGGTGGCAGAAACGTCTTTTGACATAAATGATTGTGTCACTGTTTTGCAGGACGTACAACAGTTCCGTGAAGATAATTCTTCCAAAAATGCTACCTCCGCAGGAATTAAGGATGTGCCAGTAACACCTACCGGCTGGATTCCCAGGGTTGGGGATCTTGTGCGTGAAAAGGTCACAGTGAAGAAAGAATTTGGCCCTTCTTATCGAGCACCAGTCCCTGTGTTGGGGATACACGGAACGAGAACTGTTATTCTACCCCCGTTGCCAGGTGCCAAAGAAAATCGCTTTGTTTCTATTGACAATGTCAAGTTACAGCATGTGGCCGATTCTACACAGCAGACCAGGAGGAACGTCCAGTAGTTCCCGAATCCCTCTCACTTCTGGGGAAGATGTTCTGCTTCAAGTTATCTATACCAACACTGTGGCCTCTCCGAGCTTGGGGAGGGTGGATGATGATCTCGCATTAGTTCCACTAACAACAGATAACTTGGAAACCTTTGATCAAGTCACCATGACTACTGACATAATGGATTGTGCTATCTACAGTGTACCACCACGAGAAACGCCAAATCCTCCATTGACTATGGCGACACCTTTTGAACGACCTGCCTCTGGTTACTTTGCCAACAACGACAATGGTCTATCGGACTCGTTTGCCTCTTCGACTACTGACCTGTCAGGTACACGTAAGCTGCTGTTTTGGCTTAAAGATACGTATTTTGTTTTTCCATGGAACTATCTGTTGCTCTTATTGACTGTGCTAGCATTTTTTGTTTGGATAGGGTTTGTCATTACCTTTTTTCTGTTGATACATGGTCATTTTCTTCCTGAGAGATCAGCGGTTGAACAGGTGGAGGAGGTGTTGAAGCCACATTTTTCATCACATATGGTTAGAAGAGACTTGTCCTTTGTGAACATTTCTGCGGTACCGATTCCGGATGGGATTGTGTGGGATAAAGTAATGTTTGATATATACGGTCCCACTGAGATAATTCAAATACTGTATGTCCTAAAGTTATCTATGAATGATATAGTAATACCGGGCATTGTTTCTGATGATTGGGATGTGAAGACAGTTGATTCTATGATGACTGAATTACAATATTATACTGTCTATGAAAATGAAGATGTTTACCAGTTTAAAGACAATTATGGTGACATGTTTTGCTTTAATTATTATGGACACCATTTTATACACAAAGCAAGTAGTCCGAAGACGATATTTGACTATACGCAATGGAAGCATTGCCCAACTTCCCCACAAGGGAGTTCTAAAACTTATTCTGACAAATTTCCGTGTTTTTATGGGCATCATCAAATGAATGCTAAGTCATATTATTTTAGGTTAACTCTGTCAAAAGATAGACAAATGTTGTTGACTAATACGAAATTCATGTACCTAAATTCTTTTGTTTCCCGACTGTTGATTGAAGGGTATGAATATTGGTCAAATAATATTGATTTGAAAAGTGTTTGGGGAACAAAGCATTGGCAAATAAATGGTAGAGAAATGTTGTTTAGAGCATGTCTCATTCCCGACCAAATGATTTTTTTAAATGAAACAGTGAACAGACTAGCTGTTTGGGCTTAGCAACAATTAAAGAATTGAACATGCCTAGTTTCAGAAGCATGTGGCCCTTACATCTGCACGCGAGACCTACGCACTTCAGGTGGCAAGGTCATCAATGGAAATACAGTCCCTGTTAAATACCAACTTTCTGAGTCACTTTGGTGAACTCGTGGGACGTATACTTATTGCGTCCAGCACGGCTGGATTAGCACATTTTTTCAAAGCCGTTGGTGTTGGTTTCGTTCACACCTTCTCTTCCATATTCGGTTTAATACCTTCGGCTATTCATTCAATTTTCGGAAGCATTTTTGGGGGATTTCCGATAACTTTGGCCTTATTAGCCGGCATTTTGCTGTTGCTGTTGTTTTTCCACAATGGCTGTCCCGCCGCACCAGGGACGAATGTGGGCGCTCCCATCAGCGCAGCTGTGTCGTGAACGCATGATGCAGCACTTTGGAGCAACACTCCTGGGACATTTGGAGTGTGACTGGTCTCTGTCATTCAGACCGGTTTTGGATTGTGTGCAACCCGTGTTTCGATGCCGTTGGTGCGATTTGGAACACGCACTGGCAGTCTGTCTCTCACAGCAACGGCCCCCAGTGGTTGATGCTGATCTGTTGATGTTCCCGATGAGGGCTCATTACCAGACATGCGCGCTGCGGCTGCCCTTGCTTCATGAGACTGATTACGAGATACCCTTCCTGGAGGAAGTTGATGTTAACTCGTTCACAGACTCTGTACGGGATGCTGCCCTGGTTGACACTGGGGCTTTGGGACACACCTGCTCCTTGATAGTCTTTGGCGTGGATTTTCCGGTTTTGTCATCTGCTGAAGTGGAGAATCTCCTGCTTTCCATGACCAATGTTTGAATTGAATGTAGTCTAAATTGACACTGTTCTATGGATTCGGCATTCAGCCACATGCATATTTCTAAATTGAGGATTGATGTGCTTTGATGTCGTCTTGACTTGTTGATATTCTATAGGGTTTTTAGTTCTTTTTTTAGCTTAGGGCGTTTTTAGCTTCGGCTTAAACCACTTTCTATCGACAAGGGGAGGGTGTAGTTTAGCCATTTTTAATGTAGCCTTTTTCGCGTTTGCTTAAAGTATTAGGCCTCTGTGCACTTTGCCCTAGATGCATTTTATTTAGCCTCGCACTGTTATTTTACAATAACCAGTTTCACGGTCTTGTTTTATTTTCTTCTATCACACTGTTTAGCCTACTTCAGCACTGTAGATCTCAAACAATCACTCTGTGCTTCAGTCAAGGATACAGTCTGGTACATTGCCGATAGACGTGGTAGAAGTTTAGTCTTTATGGTTCGTAGACAGTACACATTCTTCCGCAGGAACATCGGGGTGTTAGTTCACATCAATAGTATAAAAACACTTTCTAGTCCCAGTACACGTAAGAGAGAGATTCCGACCAGGAACCCACAACTAGATGCTGAGTGCCCTGTTGCAGATGCTGATCCAGATCAAAGACCTTTGCTCAGGTATGAGGGTTGATGTCCTCCCGTGGGAACCTGAAAGGCAGACTTAGAGCTTAACATGCTGTGCTCATAATATAACTTAGAGAGAGAACGGAATCTAGTTGCACTATGATAGCATTATTCTTATGTTTCACTCTCCTCGTTACTATTTCAATCCTACTGTGTTGTATGGTTCTGGTTATTGCGGCTCACGCCTTGTTATCAAAAATGCAGTCGTTTTATTAAACCAATCTTTAAAACTCAAACTGCCTTTGTCATTTATATATGAGATCACACTTTGTACAAGAGAACTGGTTGTAACCTGAGTGACCACCACTTCCCTGGGAAGCACTAAGATGTCATGCGCTCGGCTGCCCAATTGTCTCTTCCCTCTGGGAGAGATAAGGCGCTGCTAGTTAGCCAGAGCACAACCCGGATTCGGGGTGACAAGGGTCCTTCGCCTTGAGTCAGACTTAGTCCCCCACACTGTGAACGATCTTGACACCCAATAATCCAGTAGTCTCATTAGGATAATGAGAGCCTACGCGACAACTGTATCCTGTTTCATGTTCAGATATTAACCACACACCATAAACACAAAGGCTCTTTTCAGAGCCAAGCCTCTTACCATAGACAGATATTATTTTTTAATTCCCATTTCTTAAAATTTCAGTTGTCTATGAAGATCTATCTGCAGGTCTCAAAAATGCCAAAGAAAACAATTTTTTAACATTTTGCATGCATTATCAATCAATGTGCCACATTTATAGCATGTTTCTGGGGTCAGGGAAATTCTACCCTAATCCTTTCTCATGCATTCCTACCCATATTTCAAGCCCCGGGACCATTTTTCAATACAACAAAATGGTGGCTGCAACTTTCCCTGTCAGTTTGCAGCCAGCCAAGTCTGTATGAGTGTCTGTGTGGCTGGGAGAGTAGATATAAGTGTCTGTGCCTGGGTGTGATAGTGAGAGGGTGTGGGTGGCCATGAGAGGGTATCTCTCGGTGTGAGAGTGGGTGTGAGAGTGTTTCTCTAGGTATGAGAATGGGTGAGAGAGTGTCTTTGTGTGTCAGAGTGAGTATGAGAGTATGCATCTGGTGTCAGTGGGTGTGGTAGTGTGTATGTCAGTGTGACAGTGGATGTAAGAAAGTGTGTCTGGGTGTGAGAGTGTCTGATGGGGTGTGAGAGTAGGTGTGAGAGTGTCTCTCTGGGTGTGGACTGGATGTGAGAGTATGTGTCTGGTTGTCAGAGTGGGTGTAACATGGTTTGTCTGGGTGGAACAGTGGCTGTGAAAATATGACTCTGGGTGTGAGAGTGGGTATCAGAGTATGTGTCTGGGTGTGAGAGTGGGTGTAAGAGTGTGTCTCTAGGTGTGAGAGTGGATGTGAGAGTATCGGTCTAGTTGAAAGAGTCAGTGTGAGAGTGTCTCTCTGGGTGTGAGAGTAGTTGTGAGAGTGTGTCTCTGGATATGACAGTGGGTGTGAAAGGTTGTATCTATGCATTAGAGTTGATGTGTCTGAGTCTGAGAATGTGTCTCTGGGTGTGAGAGTTGATGTGGAAGTATTTCTCTGAGTGGGAGAGTGGGTGTAAGAGTGGGTGTCTGGTTGTGACTGTGTTTGTGAGAGTGTCTGTCTGAGGTGAGAGTGTCTGACTGGATATGAAAATCTACATGTGAGTTTCTGGGTGTGAGAGTGCCTGGGTGTGACAGTGGGTATGAGAGTGTGAGACTGAGTATGAGAGTGTGTCTCTGGGTTTGAGAGTGGGTGTGAGAGGGTGTTTCTGGTTGTGAGAGTGAGTGTGACAATGTCTATCTGGTTGTGACAGTGGATGGGACAGAGTTTCTCGGGGTGTGACAGTGGTTTTGAGAGTGTTTAGTGGGTACATACACTATAATATATATTAAATGTATATATATTTTTTTTTCGCAACATCTGAGGACTCACCCACAGATTTACATAAGGATTCAAGCTGGACCCCACGGGTGGAACTGCAGATCTCGGAAACCATCAAAAAATATTTATATACCATCTTTAGCCCATTACTTTCTGTTGTGTCACATTTGTGTTCACCACATGGGGTCAGAGTACCTCTACCTTGACACCATCATATCCATTTCCCCCACATTTCAGCCCTAGGAACCGTTAGAGTGTATCTCTGCATAAGTGGGTGTTGGAGAGTCTGTCTGGCATGTGAGAGTGTGTGTCTGGCTGTAAGAGTAAGTGTGAGATGTGACTGTGGATGTGATAGTGTGTGCCTCGGTGTGAGAGTGACTGTGAGGGTGTCTGTGTGGCTATGAGAGTGGGTGTGAGAGAGTTAGTCTCAGTGTGAGAGTGACTGTGATAGTATTTGTCTGACTGTTTGAGTCAGTGGTTGAATATATATATATATATATATATTGTTTGAAATTTTGCAAATTCTGCAGATCTACTCAGAGATTTACACCGGGGGTCGAGCTGAGGCCTGCGGGTGGATCCACGTATCTCAGAAACAATCAAAACAAATTATTTCAAAATCATTCTTTAGTGTTTTAGCCTACTTATATCACCCTCATGGTGTCAGGGAGTCTGTATCCTGATCGCTTCATGAAAATTACAGCCCACATTGGAGGCCCGGGGACCTTTAACAAATAAAAGAAAAGGGGCAACTTCAACTTCCCTGCCAGGTTGAAGCCAGCCAATCAGAATTTTGCATTGGGGAGTGGATCCGCGGTTTGCTGGTGGTGGATCTGCAGAGGATCCGGGCCCCTAGATATCTATATTTATTTTTCCTTTAATATCTCTAAATGTACTGAATGGATTTACACCAAATAATGAAGAGCACGCTTTCTGGACCAATAGCTAGCTTTCTGCCAAATTTGGTGTAATTCCGTTCAACGGTTCGGGTTGTAGTAGTGTTCAAAATCCCTATGGGAAAATGCATGAAGAAAACACATTTTGGGACACACCCTTTTTCTCTGGCCCTGCTTGACAGATTACCCCAAAATATTCAAGACGTCAGCTTAACTGAATGTTGAATTAGATTTGAAAATTTCGTGATGATCCGTCAAACTGTGCCGAATTCATTGGCAGAACAAAAAATGCTTTTCCTATGGAAATTACTGGTGACCGCCAGTAGGTAAAATATGTATGAATTTATATGTATATATACATTCATATATATTTTCACTGAAAAAAATGTTATAGTTAGGGCCATGTTTTCACGTTTTACATACACAAAACCACAGAAATTCAGCTGATATAGTTATATTTATAGTTATAGTTATGTTAAGAAACTATAACTCATGGCCTGACTTAATGGCACAAGTTATAGATGGAGATAGAGTTATAATGGTTCTTTCGATAGATAACTGTAATAATAACTATAAGTACTGAATTTCTACGGTTTTGTTTGTGTAAAACTTGACCCTAACTATAACGTCCTTGCGACCTTAATTTGTTCAGTGAATTTCAATGTTTTTTTAACGTAAAAAAATATATAATTACCATACATTAATACAAACACTGCAATGCATGGCTTATGGCTGTGCACGGACCGGAGTTTGCTCTGTGAATGGGTAGAAGTTTTTTTGTAATTGGCCTACAGATCTGCAGATTCTTTGCAATTTTACACTGCGGGCCGACTGAGCACCGCAGTAGACCAGCGGGCCCGTGGATTGGCCCCAAAAAAATATTTGGGAAATCTTTTGCCCATAAGGGGACCTTCAGACACCCCGCCATGTTTCCTATTGAGTCAGGGTACCTCTAGCCTGACCTTTTATGTGATTTTGTTATTAATAATTTCTCCCCTAGGCCATGCTATGAAACAAAATGGCAGCAGCAACTATTCTTTCAGGTTGTGACCAGCCAATCAGGGCCTTCCTTTTGGTTTTGGATCTGCGGTTAACCACGGATACCCGTAGATACCCATTGCTCTGCAAAAGATCCAGATCCCTAAATACCTACATTGTTTTTCCCTAATAACATCAACAAAACTACTGGACAGATTTACACCAAATTACAAAAATGTCTAAAAATTTCAAAATCCCAATTGACATTGCATGGGGAAAAAGTTGTTTGGGACTACCCATTTTTTACGGTCCCACTTGACGAATCACCCAGAAACTTTCTACACATCATCTAACGTTAGTGACAAACTTGTTTTTAAATTTTATGAAGTTTCTCCAAATGGCACAAAAGTTATGAGCAAAAAAAAATGCTTTGTCTATGGAAGAACATCTATATATCTATCTCTCTCCCCCTCTCTCTCTCTCTATATATATATATATATATATATATATATACACATATATATATATATATATATTTATATGAATATATATATTTATGTGTTCACTATAGTTTACAAGGACCTTATAGTTAAGCTTGCATTTTAAACATACAAAACCATAGAAACTCACCTGTTAGAGTTATCTAAAGTACTATTACTCGTGCTCTAAGGTCACTATAATTCGCACCCTTGACATGCACTGCTACTTAAGCCATAAATTACTGCACTCAGGACATCTTTGATAACATCATTGATAATATCAATATAATATTTGCAATAAAATATTTGACGAAAAAACTGTGCATTGCAGAGGCGCAAGTTATAGTTACCTTAGGGCACAAGTTATAGTTACTTCAGGTAACTCTAACTATAAAAGATGATTTTCTATTGGTTTGTACATTTTAAAATGTGAGTCCAACTATAACGTCTCTGTAACCTTTGGTTTTTTATGTGAAAAAAAATAATATATATATATATATATTACCGACTGGCAGTCACCAGTACGTTGTTATAGTTAGGATCTAGTTTTTATAGAAAAAGTGTTTTTTGGCTTGCCTATATCTTTGGCACCACTTGAGGAATCTTCACAAAAGTTTCCCAAAAAAGTGTTGTTAGGTCTTGCTATGTATGGAAAGTTTCTGAGTGATCCATTGAGTGGTGGCTGAGAAAAAGTGTGGGTCAGAAAAAGTGTGGATCCCATGTTAAGTCCCATAGGATTTTTAGACATGACTGCAGCCAGAACCGTTGGACAGAATTAAACCAAATGTGGTAGAAAAGTAGCTCTTGGTCCAGAAAGCAGTTACATCTTTTCAGTAGTTTTTAAAATATTAAAAGAAAACCAAATATTTATATCTAGAGGTTTGAACCCTATATCTATATCTCATGCAAAGATCAGATTCACTGACAACACTTCAACCAGAAAGTGTTGGCAGACATTTTGAAACTCAACTTCAGCAAGACCCCACCGGGAAGAAAGCATTTTTATTTTTAAATTCACTGAGAAATTCATGAATATTCGCAAATTTTACCATGAACTTAAAAAAAAGCAAGCACGTTCTCCTCTGCTTGCTTTTCATTTTTCTCCCAGTTGGTCCAGGTTCCGAGGGCATACTTAGTTTTAGAATAAGGAAGGGGGCATATGGTGCCCCCCTTCTAGGGCTTTTAAAATATCCTCATTGACCACCACCTCCCCTAGTCTATGTTTTTCTACTGTGGTGGTGGGCCGCGTGCACCTCCCTGGCACCAGGAACCACCACCTCCCCTGTGCAAGAAACAAAAAAATGAATAAGGGGGCATGTGGAAGCCCCCCGGCCCAGCGACCATCTCCTCCCAGGGCTACATTATGTGAATATGTGGAAGGTTTCCTGCGTTCAAGAACAATGTTGGCTCCCGCAGGAGATGGGAGCCAGCTGAGACTGCAGGGGCCTCGAGGCTCCACCGCGGTCCCCATTTATTACCACAGGGTGCCCTTGGTGGGCCAGGGCACCCAGGACGATATGGCCAGGCCCTGGGGGATGGGGTCCCTGGGCTGAAATCGGCATAGGTAGCGGATCTGTGTGGTCCCCCTCCCGTTTTTAATAGCAAAAATGGCTCTGGGGAGGTTGTAGTACCCTTGGCCTGGGGGAATGAGTGGGCCCATGCACCCTTTCAAATGTGGCCCTGGGGAGGTGGTGGTCCCCGGGGCCTGAGGCGTCTGGTCTGTGTGCCCCCCCAATTTTTTTAGTAAGTAGCCCTGGGGAAGTGGTTGTTCCTGGGGAGGTGGTGGCCCCTGCGGTCCAATAGGGGTCCACGCAGCCATCCTTACTATTTTTTATTTGTTGCCCTAGGAAGACGGTGGTCCCTGGGGTCCAGTTGGGGTGTGGATGGCACCAACAATTTTTTTACGTACCTCCGGGGAAGTGATAATGCCTGCGGGCAGGATGGAGGGGTCATTGTGGCCCCCCAGTAATTTAACAATTTTTATTTGGTAGCCCAGGGGGGTCTATGTGGCCCACCAAAAAATTTTATCAGATAGACTCGGGAAGGTGGTGCTCCCAGGGGCCCGGAGGGGTCCCAGTGGCCCCAGAGATTTTTTTTTAAGGTAGCCCCAGGGAGGTTGTGCATGGCGCAGGTTGAGGGTAGCCTCAAGGCCTCCCCCGCAGTCCGTGCGGATTATTATTTTGTAAAATTCTTTTTGGCACTTTTACGGGCTACCTGGGACCGCTGGGGGAGCCTCAAGGTGTGCAGGGAAGACAGCTGAAAACTCCGGTTTCTGACAGCGGGACCTGTTTGACAAGTCCTGCTGTCAGAAAACAGAGTTTGCTGTGTCTTGGCTGCAGCTGACAAAGCTGCAGCCAAGACACAGCAAAAAGCTATGTCCCAGGAGCTGTCACCTCAGGACATAGCATGAGCTGGCCCTGGGTTGTGGCGGTCCCCAGGGCCATCAGTGGCTCCTCGAGAGGGGCTATGTGCCCCCCTCCAAAGTGGAAGAAGCCCCGGAAAGGTGGTGGTCCCTTGGGCTGCAGGGGGCTGTGTGCCCTCCCCCCATGTAATTTAAAGATAGCCCCGGGGATTTGGTGATCCCTGGGGCTACAGAGGGAGCCGGGTGTCCCCTTGTGTATTAATTGTTTAAAGCCCTGGGGAGGTTGTGGGCCCCAGGGTTGCGGGGAGGCGAGACAGCATCTCAATTCTTAGTCAGCAGCTCACGTAACTGTCGAATTTTCTTGGAACTTTTTGTGAGTATTCGTCAAGCAGCACCAAAGATGTAGGCAATTTAAAAACTGCTTCTTCTGTAGAAACAAGGTCCTATCTATAACTACCCAGTGGCGACAGCCACTAGGTAATATATATATATATATATATATATATATATGTATATATATATATATATATATATATATATATATATATATATATATATATATGTAAAACTAATAATATGTACTTAGGGCTGGATTTAGATATTGGCGGATGAGTTACTCCATCACAACAGTGATAGATATCCTGTCCGACTAAATCTAAAACCCATAGGATATAATGGGATTTAAATTTCGGCAGACAGGATATCCGTCACTGTTGTGATGGAGTAACTTGTCTGCCAATATCTAAATCAGGCCCTTAGTCTAAAAAGACAAATAAATTCTACTCTGGACAGTGGTATACAAAGTTGGTCTGGCAAACATTGAGTGATTCAATTTAGCTCACTCAAGAATATTTGGAGAGGTCATGTGGGGAAGATGCAGATAACTGTGCAAGACATTTCAGATTAACAGTGATAGACCTAACTACTTTTTCCGAAAAGAACCCTTTGTACCTGTTGAGTGTTGAGGTTGTATAAATTAATTGATACAGTTGATATTATTGATAATGGACCATAGTGTTAAGGATGACACATATGGACGTGGTGTACCAGAGGTCATTTGCTATATTCACACTGTTCAGATATCTGAGGAATCTGTGTAATTTAGGGGAGTTCTTGACTCTATTAATGCCAATATCACCCCCCCTCTTACTTTTGGGCTGAATGGAACACATCTCAAACATGCCTAAATAAAACATAATTAATTAATGATGAAAATTTAATTTCAACTTTATCATTAAGCATTGCTGGATATAAAATATGTATTTCATTGCCCAGAAATGCCCTCTCCATGAGAGATGGCCTCCTATCTCTCTTTTCTGAAGTACTTCTAGAAGGTGGAATCTTGGTTAACATTGAGTCATATCCCAATGCAATATGTAGTCATTAATGATTTTGTCCTGAATATTCTAGAGTTTTTTTTCGTGTTCACTAATCTGAGTTTTGAATTTTTTACTGTTCTTCAACATATAGGCCATACAACATTGGTGTTTAATCAGATAAATAGATTCTGTCAAATTACAAGTCACATATTTTTTTAAGACTGATTATTTCTCCCATTATTGGGTAGTATATCTTGTCTTTCTTGATGACATTGCGTCGTGTACACAGTTTATGCAAGGACATCATGGAAATGCACCTTTGCTTTGTGTTTGAATGGTTATTTGTGTGTTGTTAGATGTCCACTGTGTTTTAACAATGTCAGACTAAGGGCGCTGCGCGACCTAGGGCCCACCCCACATACCTTGGTGGTTACCTTTTTGGTCACCCAAACCTACATGTGCCAAAACTAGGTGGGGTAAAGCACATGAAGCTGCACCTGCATCACGTTGGTGGTTGCGTTGTTGCTTTATGCACTAAACATATGCAGTGCTGCCTTGTGTTGAAATACGTTTTAAATATTGCCATACTAATCACCAGACTGACGGATGAGACAATTATATACATATATATGTTGTGCCTGCACTCAGGTAAGTGGGTCTTGTGGTAATTTCTGAGTTGTACATGTTTAGCGTGCCCTTTTTATGGGCGAGCGCAAAGCACTCTGTCCCTAAAGTAATCTCTCTTTGGGCTTCAAACCACACCCAGATCACGTCAGTCTCTTTCATTTGTTCCTGGGCTTGCTCTTTAAAATCTGCTTGCTTTCATTTGTGAAAGGCATGCATACGTCATGCCTTTTCCGGTGTTTAGCCCGCCTACACAGCACTGGTAAACTACTAGAAACATACAAGGCTCGATGTTTTGAGACTGGTTTCTGGACTACTTTATCTGTTAAATTTCCCCGCAGCGCGATCGCAATGGGGTTTACATAGCGAGATCGCGATCCTTTTTTACGTTTTCAATTTCAGCGCGATCGCGCTGCATTTTACATAGCGCAATCACGCTGTGTTTTTATCTTTTAATTTGTGTGGCAAGAAAAGTTAGGTTAGGAGCTCACAACGCAAATAGCTCCAACTCGAGCAAATGGGAAACGCGTTGCATTGAAAATGCTTGTTTTTCTTTCCAAATAGACTACATCTCCCATGTTTCCCCAGCGGCAGCTATTTTATATGTGGCAAAGTTTTTTAAAGCCTGCCACGCCCTGCAATCTGTGCTCACTATTGATTTGGAAGTCCCAGAGTTGGACCTTGCTTCCACTCCGATTCTGTCTCCCAGTTCAGGTGCTTCCATGAGCGACTTCTCCGGCAGGTCATCTGTTTTCCGGCTTACAAGACCTGGGATCTTGTCTTTGATCTCCTCAGACGTGCTCCCGATGGAACGTGCAAGTCCAGAGCTGGCAGTGCTCTGAATGCTAAAAGAAAAAACGATCTGTATTTCATAAAACTGAGTTTCATGAAACACATGATTTCACTAAAACTTGATACGGAAAGAAGAGTCCTGTGTGCATTTGTTGTTTGCTGTATGAGCGCATGACTCTTGCGAGACCTTGCTTTTGATTTTTGTATGTTTTGTTTTGTTTTGTTTCTTGTCATTCAATAGTGTCGCATAAAACCTAGAGCCAGGGCAAAAGGTACACTTCTCATACGATAGTATAAGACGCGGTTGACATTCATATGGTTGATGATAAGTCAAACTCATGAACAGATTGATTTTCTTAAGTAAAGCGTCTTTGCCTTAAAGTGCTTGGTCGAAAAGGAGAAAACTCGAAGCCTCAAGGAATTCCAGAATCACACTTGCCTAATTAAGGTGTCAAGTGCGACGTTGCTTTATTTGGTGCTTAACATTTTCTTTTATGGGTCTCCTTCCTAGCAGTCCCCTACCCTAATTCCTTCCCCTCTCCTGGCCACTCTAAGACTCTGCACTGTTAAGGTATTTAGAGTTGGAGGTGCCTGTAGGTGGGCCCATGACATCCCCTGCAGACCCTGAGGAAGAAGACCTCAACCTTGATAGACAATAAAGTCCTTAAGGTTTTTGTTTCACTTGAATGCTAAGAGTGGGTGTTCTGTAGAATGTTTACGTATCTAGTTCTGGATTTTGTCAACCTGTGTGCTGTACTTCACCACAAAGATGGATCTTTCTGGTCCAGAGATCTTAGTTTTTTTTAAATAATGTCTAGTTTCTCTCTGTCCTGTGTTTTCACTTGCTGGCATGTTTTCATTAGAGTTCCACCTCAGTGTCCTCTCACTTTGAATTATTATAACCTTTTGCTCTGTTGTAGCTGATATGCTGTTGGGTCTGATACCATCATTTTAATCATCAGTAGTTAAGAATATGGAAGGTGAGATTTGAGACTCATTCAATATGAACTACATCTTTGTAGAAGATTATCTTTATCTATTTATTTTAATATGTAATGAGGTTTGCCGTGTTCAAATTTTGATCATATTCTCTAGGCCAAGGCGGAGGTCGCAGAGTTGCGCTACACGGAGCTCCATGACGTGTCCAAAAAACTCTGCCATGCTACGTGGAGTTTCGCAAGTGGCGGAGTGCATTACTTCACGCCGTTCGCACTGATTTTCAGTGCCTGGTGTTTGTCCCATGCTGAAAAATCTGAGCGAATGGCTCCCTGCACAGCACAAGACCGCACTGCTTCTTTTCTGTGGCTCAAGTTGATTTTCTACTCGAGCAGCAGCTACCTCAACGCGAACGGAAGGTTTCTCAATGCAAGCGGTTTCAACTATCTACAACAACCAGCGTTGAGAAATCTCGCCGGAGGTGGTCTTGAGTAAGATTTGATTTGCTCGCGCTTGCCAACTCAGCGCTGACAGGCGCGAGCGAGGAAGATTCTCTGCTCCACTACACAGAGTTTTTTCGGAACTGTGGGAAAAACTCTGCAAACTCCAGGAGCGGAGTTTACTGCCCACCCCAAAAATTCACTACATATAAGAATATATATGATATGGTACCAGCACATCGTCCAGTTAATGAGAAAACATGGACTTTCAAATCATTTTACATTTTCAAAAACAACACTGATTAAATTAGGCTTTGGTGTAAGACTTAATTTTCATGCGCCATGAACCAGAATTCCCAAATAAAACGTTTAGATCTATAATTTAATGTCATAGATGTTTTAAGCTTACTCATAAGTGTTTTCTAATGTCACAACAATGCGGCATATGCAATAAAAATCTACTATCTCATCAAGTTACAAGTTACAGTCTTTGTTTGTAAAGTTTAGTGATACATAATTATTAGCATAAGCTAATAAGCATAGCATAACACTACATGTCAAGAAACCACGCTGCGTGGGGGCTTGCGTTGTCAACAGCAGCCACTGCTGGTGTTGCACGTCGTTTCTCGAGCCGCGTTGCGTCAATCTCCCAGCCACGATGCAGGTGTGATGTGGATTTTAGCCGCGAGGGCGGCGGCGCATCGTTTATCAGCCACAAGGTGGGTTGTGCGTCGAAAGTTTCCATGCACGGCAGTCTTTGCGTGGATTTCTGTCCTTTTCCACCAGCTGCACCTTTCAAGGGCCCAGAGACAGGTTAGGGCACCACTTGGCAGGCAGGACTCTCAGCAGAAAGCCCAAGTGGTGGCAGAGAGAAGTCTTTGATGTCCTTGAGACTTCAACAACAGGAGGCAAGCTCAGTTCAAGCCCTTGGAGATTCTTCACCAGTGGGAAGTCTCACAAAAGTCAGTCTTTGTCCTCTCTCAGGTAGAAGCAGCTACTGCGTTCAACCCAGCAAAGCACAGTCACAGGCAAAGGGCCAGTACCCCTCCTCCAGCTTCAAGCTCTTCTCCTTGGCAGAGGTTCCTCTTGGTTCCAGAGATAATCTGATTTTCAGGGGTTTTTGGTGCTTTTCTTATACTTCTTTTCTGTGAAGTAGGCCTACTTTAGAGGGTAGTCTCTGTTGTTTTCAAGATTCTGCCTTGCCCAGGCCAGGCCCCAGATACACACCAGGAGGTTGGAGACTCCATTGTCTGAGGGCGGGCACAGCCCTTTCAGGTATAAGTGACCACTCCTCCCCTCCCCTCAGCCCAGATGGCCCATCAGGATATGCAGGCTACAGCCCAGCCTCCTTTGTTTCACTGTCCAGAGGAGAGGTGTAAACAGACCAACTGTCAAGCTGACCCAGACGGGGAATCCACAAACAAGAAGAGCCACAGAATGGGTTAAGCAAGAAAATGCCTACTTTCTGAAAGTGGCATTTTCAAACACACAATCCAAAAACCAACTTTACTAAAAGACGTATTTTTTAATTGTGAGTTCAGAGACCCCAAACTCCATATGTCTATCTGCTCCCAAAGGGAATCTGCACTTTAATAGTATTTAAAGGCAATCCCCATGTTAACGTATGAGAGATAGGCTTTGGAACAGTGAAAAACGAATTAGGCAGTATTTCACTGTAAGGACATGACCAACACATGAGGACATGTCCCACCTTTAACATACACTGCACACTGCCCATGGGGCTACCTAGGGCCTACCTACCTTAGGGGTGATTTACATGTATAAAAAGGGAAGGTTTAGACCTAGCAAGTGGGTACACTTGCCAAGTCAAAGTGGCAGTTCAAAACTGCACACACAGACACTGCAGTGGCAGGTCTTCGCCATGATTACAGGGCTACTAATGTGAGTGACACAACCAGTGCAGCAAGCCCACTAGTAACATTTGATTTACAGGTCCTGGGCACCTCTAGTGCACTAGGGATTTACTGGTAAATCAAATATGCCAATCATGGACAAGCCAATGTACACCTACAATTTATACAGGGAACACTTACACTTTAGCACTTTTCAGCATGTCAAATTGGCAGTGCAAAACAACACACACAGACACGGCAGTGGCAGGTCTGAGACATGTTTACAGGGCTACTCATGTGGGTGGCACAATTAGTGCTGCAGGCCCATTAGTAGCATTTGATTTACAAGCCCTGGGCACACATAGTGCACTTTACTAGGGACTTACTAGTAAATCAGGTATGCCAATCAGGGATAACCAATCATAATTACAATTTATACAGGGAGCACTTGCACTTTAGCACTGGTCAGCAGTGGTAAAGTGCCCAGAGCACCAAAAAAAATATAAAAAACAAAGTCCAGCACACAGTCACAAATATAGAAGCAGAGGCAAAAATACAGGGGAAACCACGCCACGGATGGCAGGTCTAACCACTGCTTGTTTCATGCTGCGCATCACTGCTGTTTAATTGCCTAGAATTTCAGCAGGATGAAGTAGAACAGGACACAACAGCAGCTCATTAAGTCATAAATGCTGCTCACAAATCTACGCTTCGAAAGCTTGGAGTAGTGGGATCGAATACTACATTGCCTTAGTCTGGACCGCTGTTCTGTGCTCTCCACTGATTTCCACTCTCCTTAAAGAGGATCATGGAGCAATGATGAATGTTCTTTTTATTTGAGCGCAAGGCATCACTAGGGAGGGGAGAGGTTTTTATTTAGGAAATTAGGATACAAAATGGGGTACCTTTGTTCTTCTGGAAGGGAAATGACGTTCATTATTCTATTTTCTAATGGATGTTGTAAGGGTCGCAAGGTGGGTGGGTAAAACACCAGATGCTATAGCACACATAAGTTATTCAGTGAGCGGAAATTTATGCTGCAAGTTATTTTTACAAAAAAAGTCTACATCTTGAAGATGTAAACAGCAGTCAAGCATATTCAGAAGCTCTTCATATTTGGAGAAGGAGCCCTTCCAGGTTCCAATCTTTGTCCTTTGGCTGGAACCTCATGGACTCAAGCTACTATTAATGGTACGTCTCTGTCCAAGGGCCCAAAAGGATGGAGGCAGTGATAAACGTGTTTATTGCTGGCATCCTCAGGGCATACATAATCATAGAGGAACTAGCGTGTGCATGATTTTATATATATATATATATATATATATATATATATATATATGTATTTTTATTATTTATTTTTTCAGATTTTGAATGAACAGACAACAAGAAACCCTTCGGGTAACACAATATAGCACATACATAGTTCCACAGCGTGCGACCCCAAGGCCACTCCAACAGTTCACAAAAGGAAGTTATCTAGAGGAGAGCCTCCCTCTCAATTCAAGACACCAGAACCGCCTGCTGCTCCAGAATGTTAGGCCGTAGGGGCGCAAGTCCAACCGCTAATAGTAAACACAGATGTCCGAAAGGAGAAAAACAGAACTGAAACTGGCAAAAACAGAGAGAGAAAGCAGGCAGGGGCACAGGCAGCACCGCACTCAAACACCTCAAATAGCAACATCACACAGGGTCAGCAAATACAAGCTAAATCCCAGATGCATGAGCATACGGAATGAACACCCATTTCTTAGTAAGTGGTCTCCATAAAGGAGCGCAGCAGCGCCCAAATGTCTCTAGGTCTAGAGCCCTCGGCCATCAGCTCCCAATAAGTCATCAGTTGTTCCTGACAGAATGCAGCATCGCTTAGCCACTCAGAAGCCTGAGGAGATCGGCCCGTCCCCAACACATCACAACTCTAAGCATGGCCAACAGCAGCAACATGCCCACCAACCTCCGCATAGCAACCGGCTCTCCATCCACACATCCAAGCAGCGCCAATATTGGAGAGAGGGCCAACTTCAAGCCAGTGATCTCCTCAATTACAAGCAGCACCTCCAGCCAAAAACTACGTACCTTCCCGCAGTGCCACGCCAGATGGAGAAAATCAGTTTCCAAGGCATGACATCGCTCACAGTTAGCATCCGCTTGCAACCCAATGGCACATAAACGTCGAGGCGTGTGATAGAGGCAGTGCAAGACATTGAAATGAATAAGTCGTAACCCGTAGTTTGGCGACAACTCCCTCATATACGTACAGCACTTCTTCCATACCTGATCAGAGGTGGCTTTGCCAACATCCGTTTCCCACTTTAGCTTAGCAGACATCGCACTTTCGCCCCGCTGTTCTTGCAAGCATCCATACAACTTGGTAATGAGCTTCCTCGGTGACTGTGCACTCCATAGAACCTCCAGCGCCCAGCCTATCTGTGGGGTTTCCGGGAGACCAGAATAACGTGCGCGGAGCATTGCACACACACGCAGGACATACAACCGATGCAACACATTATCAATCCCCTCACCAAGCGCCACCTCTGGAGAGATGAGCCGCCCTCCACAAACCAGTCCCCTAATAACGACAGGTCCGAGCCACAAAGGTAACTCCGCAACTGCGTATCTCGGAACATCCTCTCGTCCGCAACGGCAAGCACCGACATCGATGGCGCAAAGGGCTCACATATGTCAGATCGCTTCAATAAGGCCATCCAGTCCCTGATAGTGCACGCCACCGCATTGACTCCCCTAGTCCTGGGCCGAGACAAACTCCCCAATATTTGTACCAATCCATCCGGCCAGACCGCATCGCTCCCGGGAGCAATATGCGGCATGTATCGAACGGGATGAACCCAGTAATATGCGAAATGAGCTTGTGCACAGTGATAATAGAGCTCCATGTCCGGAGCAGCAAGGCCACCCAATTCAAAGTGCAATGTAAATTTCTCCCATGCAATTCTAGGCTGGCCACCCGCCCAAACCAGCCGAATCATAGCAGAGCAAAGGCGTTTCAAAAAACCCGCTATGAGGACGATGGGAAGATTTACAAACAAATACAAAAAGTTTGGCAGCACGACCATTTTAGCGTTAGCGATGCGTCCTATCAAGGACAATGGCAGCGAACGCCACACCTCAACCCTGTCCTCCAGCCAAGACATGACCTTGCCATAATTAGCCATCCAGAGCGTCTCAGCATCACAGCTCAACCAGACTCCCAACTCGATTGGATAGCGGGACGAGAAAACCACTGTCCCAGAGGAGAGAGGCAGCACAACCGACTTAGACCTGTTAATCACTATGCCAGAAATCGCGTCAAACCGAACGATCTCATCCAACAACGTGTCTAGATTTTTCCCCGGTTCACGAACGTACAACGCAATGTCGTCTGCATACATAGAGATCAAGATAGGCCACTGCCAGAATGCCAGCCCCTTGGAATTATGATGTTGCCGCAGAAAGGCCGCCAGGGGCTCCATCGCCACTGCAAATAATAACGGGGATAAGGAGCACCCCTGCTGAGTTCCCCGAGCTACCCAGAAGGGAGCCGATACGGTACCATTTAATCGCAAACGAGCGACAGGCTCTTTATACAGCAGCCGTATCAAATTAACAAAACGCTCACTTATACCCACTCTGCCAAGAAGCACAAAGAGATATTTCCATGCCAACGAGTCGAAGGACTTTGTTGCATCCGGAAACACTGCTGCTGCATCCTCTTCCGCAGTAATCGAACTGACGACCGCAAAAAACGTCCGCAAATTATGTGCCGTGGACCGCCCCGAAACGAATCCAGACTGGTCTGGCAGCACCAGCTTTTTCATCATCAGCTGCAACCGTGCTGCGATCATTTTAGCCAAGATCTTATTGTCTATGTTAATCATGGAAAGCGGGCGATATGAATCACAGCTATACAGATCCTTACCAGGCTTAATGATTGTGACAATCAGCGCCTCCCGAAGGGAAGTGGGGAGAACTCCAGTCTCCATTGCCTCGGCATATACCTCCAGTAGTTGAGGTGCAAGTATATCGGAGTACTCCTTATAAAAAGCAGGAGTCAGGCCATCCAGGCCGGGGGACTTATCGTAGCCTTTACCTCCTCCACCGAGAAGGGCTCGTCAAAATAAGCTCTATGCGCATCATCAAACCAAAGCAAGCTGATCTCGGCAAAATAGTCCTGAATGGCCTCAGCATTCAGCGCAGCCGGTTCAGAGTACAGGTCCACAAAAAACGTAGTAAACACCTTCATGACTCCTTCCGTGCCCGTCACACGCTCTCCTGCAGAACTGTCTATTTCAGTGACGTAGCTACTGGCCCAAGGTTTATGGCGCATGCTCGCCAGCGTGCGCCCGGCTCTCTCCCCCTCGCTGTAGCACCACGCCCTGGCAGATCTCCCCAAGAAGCAAATTTCCCATATAGAGGCTTCTTCATAATCAGAAATCAGAGCCGCCAGCGTGTCATCAGACCAATCCAGCACCAAACGAGCCTCCAAGTCCGCTATCCGCACTTCCAGATCAGCCAGCTCACGGCACAGCGCTCGCACCACTCCATGCTGTTTCGAAATACATATTCCACAGATGACCACTTTAAAGGCCTCCCACAATGTTCCAGCCGAGCTCACAGACCTGCCATTCTCTTCAAGATAGTGGGCAATGGCCTCACGGACCTCCCCGCGGAACACCCCATCCTTGAGCGCCCCCTGGGGCAAACGCCACGCAAAAGCTCATCCAGGCCCACCAGGCACTGCCAGCTCTAGCACAACCGGGGATTGGTCCGACAGCGTCCACGCCAAGTGCTCCACCGATTGCGTCCAGAGCATCATTTCCTGCGAGCCCAGCCACCGATCAATATGAGATCAGCTATTATGGACATAGTTAAAGCATGTTCCCTCTCTCTCATCTCCATGCTTCACTCTCCAAATATCCACCAAGGCCCCATCCGTCATAACAGCCGACAGAGCCCAGCTGCAGCCACATGTTGCATCCTGGCCACACTCTCCTGATCTCGCTCCGGGTCCAAGATCACATTAAAGTCTCCCCCAGACCACCGCACCTGCCCCCATCGATTCAACCAGCCGCCGGACCTCACTAAAGAACTCCAGATCATCTATATTAGGACCATACACAGACACGAGTCTGCAAGGCCTGTCCAACAGCAGCCCACTCAGCAACTAATATCGTCCATTGGGGTCCACTATTACCTTTTGGGTTCGCCATTGAAGTCCTTTGCACAACAAAATCGCCACACACCTGGCATACCGCGAATATACCGCACCATGACATTCACCAATCCAGCCAGCCTTCAAGCGACGCATCATAACCGCCACTAAATGAGTCTCCTGCAGCATACATATGTCTATATTCTGGCGCTTAACGTACGCAGACATAAGGAGCTCCTTACGCTCATTGTTCAAACCTCGCACATTCCAGGTAAGGCAATGAATCAATGTCACCCTCTCCTGTGTCATCCCCGCACTCCTACCGGAGCACTGTGCCGCCTCACCGCCCTACACTCCCGCCACTCACACTCAAACAAAAAAAAACTGAAAATATGGAGTAAAAAGACCAGAAGAAACAAAGCTTTGACCAAACCCAACCCCCACCCACGCAGACCCCCCCAACCGGGTCAAAGCAAGCAGCCACCCCCCCTTTAGCCCCAAAAGCCCAACACTTAACACATGTCATAATAACAGGACTCATCCAAGGGGAGAAGAGCTAACCACCCAACCCATCGTCCCGGCCAGGACTGGGAAGGGCGGGCATAGGGCCCATAAAGGAACAAGAACATTGGATGGCAGATAATACAGTAGGCACTGTATCAAGACGGCCAGCTGATCCGTCACTGTCAATGGCCATTCAGCCAGTGTCACTGAGAGACGCATGCTCTGCTTCAGGTCCATTCGAATCCGCGGCCGCAGAGCTTCAAGGAATCATTTTAACAATTTTTTCCACCACCTTTGGATCAGTGAAGAAATGCAGTTTGCCCCATACTGCACCTTCAGCTTCGCAGGATATATAAGAGAAAACCTAGCATCCGTCTGTCCAAGGGAGCGCTTAATCGGTAGGAAAGCCCGGTGCGCTACCTGCACCCTGGGAGTATAGTCCGGAAAAAAGTTCAGTTCAGAATTCTTATATATCACCGGGTGGCGATCTCTAGCCAGGCGGAGCACAGCATCCCTGTCGCGGTAATTCAACAGAGGGATGATGACAGGCCGAGGCGGAGTCCCAGACGAAGGCCGAGGTCCCAACGATCTGTGTGCTCACTCCACCACCAACAGTCTCGAAAGCTCGCCAGGAAAAAGTTCAGATAGCATATCTTTAACAAAGTCCTCCATTCTACCCATGTCCGTGGACTCCGGAAGGCCAATCAATTGAATGTTGTTGCAGTGCGAGCGGGCCTCCAGATCCTCATTTTTATTGCGTATAACTTCCAGCACCCTCTCCATACGCAACAACTGCTCACGCTCACCCCTCCAGCTGCTCAAATCAAGAATCATGGTCATCCACTCAAGCCTTGATATGATCCAGTTGTTCAGTTAAGTGATCGAGCTTAGCGTTAATCCCCGTCAAACTGTTCTTCAAGTCTAGAAACATGTCTTTCACCGACATGTCTGATGACCCTTCCGCCGCCAGAGCCTCTCCAGACTGGGAGGCAGAGGCTCCACCTTTCTGCTGGCCCCCACTGAAGGAAATATTTGCCTGCCGCTGTTCTGCTTTCCCCACTGTTGCAGCAGCCGAGTCCCCACACAGAGGTCACCCTGCCAATTTATCACAATTCGCAGCCGGCAACCGAGCTCTCCAAAGCAGCAAAAGTCCACCTTACAGCTCCACCAGGTCCAGAGTGCCACCAGGACAATCAGCTCACATCCGGACAACCCGCCGACAGGGAAGCCTGGCCCGCAGTGTGCCACGCCGCTCACAAAGTGGCTCAACTATTAAAAAAATGGCACCCAAAGTCTCACAATGGTGCCGCCAGCCAGCTCCTGCAGGCGAAGCCACCATCCAGCAGGCCAGCCGCAGAGCCACCCCTGCCCAGAGGCGGCAGAGTGGCCACCATCCCGGCCAACAGAGCCGCAGCCGACACTCCCAGCCCCCAGGACACAAGAAAGGAGGCCTAGCTGCCACCCACGCAAACCCCCGGGCCAGTGCCTCGCCCAAGGCCCCGACAGCCGCCACCTGCCAAAGTCCAGGCGAACCCCCCGCAGGTCCCAAAAAAACTCAAACCTGCATGAGTCGCCCGCCCCACCAGAACGGCGAGATGAGGCACCCCAAGTCCAGGGGAGCCAAGAAACCATGGGAAAAGTGGGGCCCGCGGGGAGAGCGGGGGCTGCGGGGGGAGCGGGGCTGCAGTCCAACAAGACCACCAATCTGTCCCCCTGGAGAGACCGCAGGAACAGCAGGGGCCGCGGGGGCAGCGGGGGCCGCAGGGCCGCGGTTCCACACGACTGCTGATCCGTCGCCCCCAGGGAGAGCCCTCACCTCTTCAGCTGGCATCAGTGCCTCAGCCAACGCACTCAGCACGAGTCCTCCCAGCCCGACCAGAAAGGCCGCGGCAGCGCACCTCCTTCCGCTAAGCCAAACGCAGCCAGGCCCTCCTCCTCTTACAGCAATCGGGGCGATCCCTTCACAACAGCCGGCAGCACCGACACCTCCAGGAGGCCGCCCAACAAGAAAGTCCGCTTACTGCCACCTCAACAAGGATAAATGTAGAAATGAGGCCCGATGCCCAGCAGAGCCTCACGGAGTGCCGACCATCTTGCTGGCAGGCTATCTCTGCCCCATATATATATATATATACACACACCCACACACTCAACAGGGGACCAGCACGTTGTATCCAGATAGTTCAAGTTTCTCCTCATAGAAGTACAGGATTACACACATTTTGTGAATCGTGCCTTGTGACTCAAATTCAGTGCCAGCTTTATGGGGGTGCAACCACACTGGGTGCTGACTTGGAGGGGGGAGTGGGACTGACTTTAGAAGGAGCGCTGTGTTGAGCAATCACTTTTGATTTTAAAACGCATGCTGCAGAGTTCCTTGTGCTCCAGCTTTCAGACAGCAATAAAAATGTCAAGGTAACTCTTGTAATTAATGTCCTGGCTAGAGAGAGCAAATGTGGTTCTGTCTAGCAGCAGCTTTGACTCGCCATAAAGTAGCGCAGAGGGTTAATATGCCTGCTGTACAGAACATTGTATTTTATGTGGGCAGCTGAGCAGAGTAGTAAAGCCAGCCTTTATCTGTGCTTTAAAACAAATGAAAAGTATATGAGAAACGGCCCATGGGGATATGAGAACTTCTTTTGCCAGGTAGTAGTGAGGGAATCTGAGGAGGAGGTCATGGAGGGGATGAAGGGGGGGCACCAAAAAAGACGGTTGCACCAGGTACCACCAGTATTAAAGCCGGCGCTGCTCAAATTGTTAATGCCTACATAGCATACTCACTTTGCGTTTCCTCACTTGTCTAGTAGCTGTTGATAAAAGCCTTTATTTTCAGGCAATTTGTGTTTCATGTTTAGGAGCTTTAGCAGGCCATATTGATAAAGTTGACATACACACGATGAGATGACCTCTCGATTCCCCCATTTATGTGAGAGGTAGGGCCTGACAGTAGTGTCGCTGGCCCTTTAGCTTATATAACATTGGAGGCCCTCCTTATTTAGAGTCTGTCTTCTAATGTCATGGCCACCATGTAATTTCCTGTTTGTGACAGCTGTGCATAGCCTGGCATTACCTAGCAGGAAACCACAAGAATACAAGGGATATTTACTTTGCATTTCTCTAAAACAAAAACTACTACTTTGGGGATATGTCTTTGAAAAATGTAAAGATGCAAGGCGTAACAGGTGTGGCTCCTCCACTAGGGTGGAGGAACGTCGCCCCCCACCCTCCACCAGCAGTATTAACTGGAAACCTTTTACCAAAAAACGATAATAAACCATTTTTATTATTGTTTTTTGGTAAAAGGGGTGGGGGCACAGACTGTGAGCAAAGAGGAGGAGTGCACAGCACTCCCCCTCACTGCGCATGTATGTTTGGCCAGCTGTCCCAGGCCAGCCAAACACACATGCGCAGTAGGCTCTCTCCAGCTCAGCATTGTGTTGCTGGGCTGGAGAAAGCATGCACAGGCTCCCAGTCTGCCTGGGAGTGTCCTGGCTGGGTGCTCCTAGCCAATCCTGATGCTGCTCTCAGCAGCATCAGGATTAGCCGCAGGAAAGGAGCAGTGCGGTGATGACGACGGCACAGGTATGTTTCTTTGTTATTAAGTCCCCCCACCCACACATGCGCCGCCCCGCCCCTATTTAGCACTGCGAGCCGCCCTGGGGCGTAATTGACAAGGTCGACCATCTGGCATGGGGCAATTGAAAAAAAAAACAGAAGAGCTTCAACCACTTTCAGGAACAAATCCACATTTACGTACTTGCACTGAACTCTAAACTGCATAGACTGGGTGCAATCTACCTTAAATGAGACCCTTACAGCACATAGGAAAGGTTCATCTATATGGTTATGGTGCTGTTATTGCATTGTTTCATTCTATTTACCACGTCTTGTTGTATGTAACATGTATTATAAGGCTAAACATTACCTTATGCAAATGAGAGCAGACGACAAAATATAATGGGGCATATTTAAGAGCTCCTTGCGCCACCTTAGTGTCATTCTTTTTACTCTAAGGCGCCGCTAAGATGGCCTTTTCCCTGTGCCATATTTACAAAGTGGCACAATGCATGCATTGCGAAACTTTGTAACCCCTTGTGCTACATTATGGCTGCACCAGGCATATTGTATGCAAGGGGGGTTCCGGTGCAAGGAGGCCCACTAAAATGGTACAGTGAAATTTAACTGATTTCGCTGCAACATTTTTGGTGTCATTTTTAATACCTGCTCAGAGCAGGCGTTAAAATGACGCACACATAGTACCCTATGGGCCTCGATCACTTTGCTGCACTAGCATCAAAATGTTTAGCACTAGTGTAGCAAAGAGCTACAATAGCGTCAGAAATTGTTTTTACAAAGTCTACATGTTTAAGATATTAAAAGCAGCAAAACAGATTCAAATGCTCTTGAAATATGGAGAAGGAGCCGTTCAAGATCTGAACCTCTGGGCAGTTTATGCAGTCTAGTTACTACATTTTGCAAGCATATTAGGCATCATTCTATGAAGTTCAGCCTGAGGACTGCCATTTTCAGCAGATCCTCGATACCGCTGTGAGCTCCTCTTATTTGAAGGATGTGTTTTCTGACATATTGTTGATTGAAACCACCATTTCGTATTACACGGGCCAAAACTACTCTGACAGTCGGTCTGCTGGTCACTAGAGAACTATGTTTTTTTCCCTAAAAGCTTGACACTATTTTCTCAACCCTATAAACTGTAATCTCCTTGTTCTTCCCTGGAGGGATGCCGACTCTGAAAAACTATTATGTACAGTCCGCTTCTGACATGTTTCATTCCATTTTATTGAGTTATTTTGGACAGTGTAGAGGCCCCACCAATAGAGAGCATTCGGAAAACGGCTTTGGAACAGAAGCCTCGCTAGTCAATCACTGCGAAAATGCATATAATGCATACCTATAACCGGAAAACATCGATTAAATGTTCTTTTAAAAACCAGACAGCAGAAAACTAGGCTCGCTCCTCTTTGTTACACGCAAATACCGGTACAGATTACTTATACTGCCCTGTTGGGGATAATTGTCACCAAGTGCCATCTAATACTATTTTACATTTAGTAAAGCTAGGCTACTTTGCTTCATATATTTTTGTAGAGGTCAATTTTGTATTGTAGCAACAACAGTGTTAGCGCTTTTACCATAGACAACATACAAATATCTATTTTTGCTCCCTCTAGATAAAGCACCACAACCACACAAGCAACTACGATGAAAAAGCACACGTTAGTCTATTTTGCATCTCTCTGTCTCTCTCGCTCTCTCTTTATATATATATATATATATATATATATATATATATATATATATATATATATATATATATATACATACATATAAAACCTGTAGGTAGTTATAGTTAGGACCTAGTTTCATTAGAAAAAGCATTTTTTGGACTTGCCTAAACCTTTGGCACCGTTTGATAAATCTTCACAAAATTGTCCAAAAAAACAAGTGCTCCTTTTGGTCATGTGCATGGGATGATCCGTCAAGCGGGAGCTGAGAAAAAAATGGGGGGGTCAAAAAAACTACGTTTTCCATGTTAATTACCATAGACTTTTTAGACAGGCCTGCAGCCCATACTGCTGGATGGAATTACACCAAATTTGGCAGAAAGATAGATTTTGGTCTGCAGATGAACCGTATTTTAATTTGGTGTTAATTCGTTCAGTAGTTTTTGAGATATTAAAGCAAATTCAAATTTGTACATCTGTGCAGAGCCTAAGCACAGATCTCATGGTGAGATCTGATTGGCTTTCAGCACTCCGACCAGAAAGTGATGGCAGCAATCTTGGGAACAATATACATGATAACATCCATTAAAATGCAATGTAGTGAATGGCAGGTTTTGAGAGTCATAAAAAGGAGGACATACAAAAGGTGATAACAAATTGTGGTTGCAATATAAATCATTTGTTGCTAAAGTGATTTTACCCTGTGAAAAAGCCTTCTGCTTGGATTTCGTGAATCATGTTTGAGAGAAAACTGTTTTCTCATGATTTCTTCATAGAGGTTATGGAAGGTGCTCAATAACCTAAAAGGAGAGTATATTTTCTGCAGATTCTGACTATATTACACATCCATATGAGAATGAAGTCAACATTCTCAGTAAAACATGCAATTCCAAAAGGAGCAGCCTTTCAGTTGATTTCCCTTGCGTTCTACTGCAACCTCCCAGAGTGTTCTAAAGAACAACTAGAGCGATAACAGTTTTACTTATGACAAAAGTGTGATGCACCTGAAGCCGTCTTGACTGATACCAACTGGTAAAACTTAAAATATTTAATTTAGAAAGGAACCAATAAAGGGGGTTAATGTTTTATCCAAATTATGGTTAGTGCTGTAAAAAGAAAAATTAGGGCACATTTTAAATGAATTCTCAAATATCTTCCTGTTGTACTTCAATTACAGCAGCCTGTCAGTTGATTTCCTTGTTTTCTACTGCAGTCTTCTAGAGTTTTCTAAAGAACAACTAGAGTGTTAAAAGTCTTACTTATGACAAAAGTGTGGCACACCGAAAGCCGTCTTGATTGGATCAAACAGGTAAAACTTAAATATTTAATTTGGAAAGCAACAAAATGAGGGATTTTTATTTATCATAGAAATTAGGGTTAGTGCTGTAAAAAGAAAAAATAGGACATGTTTCAAGTGTGTTGGGGAGGGGAGAACATACCGACCAACACTTGTTTTATGTGTGGAAAAGGCCACTTTATTGGAAAACAGGTGAACTCATCTTGGCCTTTGCCTTACAAAACTCACTACCTCACTATACATTTAAATCACCTACCATAACTCCCTGGCCCTCCCCACCCCGCCCTCCCCCTGCCCTTTCATCTTGACCTTTCCGATCTAGTACTCGTTAACTGATCCAGCTGTTTATTCCCCATTGAAATGTTTCTTATCCTTACCAGCCTTGTGCTGCAACCTAACAACTGCTTCTGCTGCCAGCCACGGGTCACCTACCAAAATGGTGCCCAGACTACTAAATGGTGGCTATAATTACCCATTACTGTAGCCCACCAACTTAGCCCAAGGCATAGCCCAAGTCCGTTGGGCTGTACCAGCTCCCCAAACCTACCCGGGAGGGAGACCTCCCTCCAGTCAGCAGTCCCCCCCCCCAAGTCCCCTTTGTCAAATACCTCCCCATTCTATTTCATTAAAAGATTCTGACATGTACACTGATACATGCACATTCTGAATGCATGTCACAAGTGTGCCATTTGACTGTCATCTTGATGCAATCAAAGTGGAAATCTGAAAACATTTTCTACTGAGGATACAGTAAATGAGGAGGTCACCTACCAAAATGGTGCCCGAACTACGAAATGGTGGCTGTAAATACCCCTTTCTGTAGCCCACCAACGTAGCTCAAGGCATAGCCCAAGTCCGCTGGGCAGTACCAGCTCCCCAAACCTACCCGGGGGGAGACCTCCCTCCAGTCAGCAGTCCCCTCCAAGTCCCCTTTCTCAAATACCTCCTGGTTCTATTTCATTAAAACATTCTGACATGTAGACTGATAAATGCACATTCTGAATTTATGTCACAAGTGTGGCATTTGACCGTCGTCTTGATGGAATCAAAGTGGAAAACTGAAATCATTTTCTACTGAGGATACAGTACATGAGGAGGCCACTTACCAAAATGGTGCCCGAACTATGAAATGGCGGCTGTAAATACCCCTTTCTGTAGCCAACCAATGTAGCCTAAGGCATAGCCCAAGTCTGTTGGGCTGTACCAGCTCCCCAAACCTACCTGGGGGGGAGACCTCCCTCCAGTCAGCAGTCCCCTCCAAGTCCCCTTTCTCAAATATCTTCCTCTTCTACTTAATTAAAACATTCTGACATGTAGACTGATGCATGCACATTCTTAATTAATGTCACAAGTGTGACATTTGACCGTCATCTTGATGGAATTGAAGTGGAAAACTAAAATCATTTTTTACTGAGGATACAGTAAATGAGGAGATTAGGGAGCTTCATAACAAAGGAGTCTCCCAAGATGGCCACCAGAGAAACAAGAGGCCAAATGTAGCACAAATAGCACTCAAATGAAGCCCAAGTACACCCCAATGGCAGAAGTGTGCAGAACATTTGGGCCCTCTTTACAACCTCTGTGGTCTTTTAAAAAGACCGCTGAGGCTGTGGAAGACAGAATACCGCCAGTGCTGGCGGTATTTCTGGTGCCCTATTATGACTTTTCCGCTGGGCCAGAGGATGGTAACAGAGTTACCGTCCGCTGGCCCGGCGGAAAAGTCACAACAACATTGCTGCTGGCTCATAAGAGAGCCGGCAGCAATGCTGATGTGGAGCATTCGGGCAGTTAAATGCGCAACAGGGCTATTCCTGGGGCCCCTGCACTGACCATGCCAAGTTCATGGGCAGTGCAGGGACCTCCAGGGGCATCCCAAGTCCCCCTTACCACCAGCCTTTCCATGGTGGTGTTTACCCCCGTGGCCAGGCTGGCGGTTGGGAACTCATAATACCCAGGGCAGCGGTGCTTGCACCGCTGCCCTGGCTATTATGACCGCCAGGCGAAAGTCTGGCGGTATAGTGGAGGGGACGGCGGTATGGCTGTGGCTATTGCACCACGGTCATATTAGGTGGTGGAACACTGCCAGCCTGTTGGCGGTGTTACCGCCAGCTTACAGCCGGCCACCAGGGTCGTAATGAGGCCCTTAACGTTTTAGTTTTTTTCAGTTTTATATACCACAAACTTGACCCGAAGGTATTGGAGTGCTTGACATGGGCATAAGTTACATTACACAAGAACATTTTGTTTTTGGCTTTAGGCATGGGGCGATACTGAAACTCGAGACTGGTTCGACAGTTGTAAAGTCTGTAGCTCTGGCCGGTGCACCACATTCTCTCCCCTAAGTGCAACACCTAATCAAGAGATCAACTAAATAAAAAACAAATCAAGATACCAAATAATTTAAAAGTGCTTTGTTACAATTTCAGAACTCCGAACATATGTCCTAATTTTAGTTTTTTAGAGCACTAATCATAATTTCTAGGAATTAGACCCTTCAAGGGTGCCACACTTTTGTAATAAATAAAGAATGTAAGCAACCTAGTTGTTCATTAGAATACTAGAGACAGATGTCAGGGGCACAGACCCTGATAATTGAGGGCAGGGAGGAGGTTGCAGAGGAAACAAGTTAACCACATTGTGCAGGTAGGAGGGGCAGTGGCAGCACAAGGGACCATGGAGGGCAAAGGAAAGGGGGGCAGGGTCAACAAACCAACCATGCGGGACAGACAAGAGAATCTGAGGCCACATAACAGACCATTGAGGGAGAAAGGAAGAGGCAGCACAACCATGCATGCCAACAGACCAAATTCAGGCAGGAGACTCTCTATGTTTTTAAGCCCACAAGGGTTTTATTGTATCTGTCTCCTGCCTAAAATCTCCTCTTTATCAATGTAAGTGAATAGGGAAAGTAAATTCCCCAGGTTTTTTTTCTCCAAATCTCTCTCTTGCTAATTTCACTATGTTTGGAAGTATGGTACATTAGATCACTGAGGGCAGGAAGAATGGGGTAGCGACATGGACTCAGATAGTAGAAAGCAGGAAGGAGATGGGCAGGGGCACCAAACTGACCTTACAGGGCAAGCATCAAGGGTTGCAGCAGTACAATACTCCACATGAGGCAAGCAGCACAGCAGTGCAGCACAACAGACCATGGAAAGCAACAGGGAGGGGAGAGAGCCATGCACATGGACAACATAGAGCAGAGGGGAACAGGCAAGGGCCACAAGCTGACCATACCAGACAGACAGGAAGGTCATTTGCACCATGACTTACCATGAATGGCAGGAGGGCGGGCCAGGGGCATGACAGCAGACCAGACAAGGCAGGAGGGGGGATAGGGGCCTGCACTTGGAAAAACGAGGGAAGGGGGCAGAGCTCGAGCAGCAATTAGACCACCGAGGGCTGATAAAATGGGGACTGGAAGCACAACACACCATGGAGGGCAACAGTGAGTCTATAATTGTTGTGGGTACACTAGCACATCCAAGAGCTCAATCACAGTAAGATGCTGTTGCTTGCAACATTCAGACTTATTTGGGTATATTCATTACATATTTGAATATTAAGTTTGCAATAACCAATGCTTGTTAAATGTCTCATTTATTATAACCAATGCTTGTTGATTATGCACATTATATTCCACCTGCTCCAACTGTAACTGCCAAAACATGCTCTCTTCACAATGTGATATGTATTGAACATGTGTCACAATCAGGAGGATAGTTGCTAATTTCCTTAACAAGCAGCCAATGGCTTTTCCACCTGCTCCAAGTGTAACTGGCAAAACATGTGCTCTTCAAAAGGTGATTTGTATTGAACATGTGCCAATATCAGGAGGATAATTGCTCATTTCCTTACCAAGCAATCAACTGCCAAAAGGCACATCTGCACATTTGATTATTTAAGGATGCTTGTGAGTCCGAGGCCTTGCTTGGTTTCAAACCATTTGCTCTCTTCACTTGTTTCCTCTCAAGTCGAGTTCTTTGACCTCCAGCCTGCCTTCAGTCGAATTCCAGTGGCAGTCAAGTTCCTTGTTCTCCAGCTTGTCTCTAGTTGAGTTCCGGTGATCCTCACCCTCCTGTCGGCTACCTGCAGAGTCCCAGCTCTCCTCTTCCGCCTTCTGCTGATGATCCCGTATTTCCTGTAAAAGAGAGAAAATAAGAAAGGTGAAAAAACCCAGTTTGGGTTCTTCTGAAATTTTCAAGCAAGTAACTTCATTTCAAGGTGGAGAAAGATTAATCATTTAAATGAAACAAAAAAGAGGTCTATCTTTTAAATAAGTTATGATTTATTGTTTGGGTAGGAATCCAAGATACTGCTAAACAGACTTTAAGGAAAGACGCATTTCCTGTAACAAGTGATCCCTGAGAACTAGGAGATTGGAAATAGAGCAGGTTTATCAAAACTGTTATTGCCAAGAGATTACGTCATAACACAAGGAAGCCCTTTAGTCAAGTTGACTGTTTTTAAAGAAGAAAAGACTTGCCCAGCCTCAGAGAAATATATGCACAATGTGTCAGAAATAGCTGACATTATGCAATGTATATTTTCACATTAGTTTATGCAAGATCAGTGTATTAATGAAGTAATTATTTTGCAGCCCATAATCCTAAAATCCAAGAAACCAGTATTTTGAGAAATCAGTCCTGACGCCCAACACGACAAGCAGTCCAGGGTCAAGCAGTCCAATTCTGGAGTCCATGAAGCAGAAGCTGGTATTTTTTATTTTTCTCTTCTCAAAACCCCCTTCCCCTGGAGGACTTTCGGGAGGGCAATGTACTCTTCATTGCAATCATCTCAGTCCTCACCGGGATTGGGGAATTGTCATCACCCCATCAAAATGCCTGGATTTCAAGTGAGAGTCTCACACAGAACAATAATGGCATACACACAGACAACAGAGGGGAGGTGGGAGGGAGTCTGGGGCAACAAGCTGACCACACGGGGCAAGTGGGAGGGGTTATGGCAGCACAAAAGGCCATGCATGGCAAGCAGGTGGGTTAGTGGCAGCACAACAACCATGATGGGCGTGAAGGAGGGGTATGCACAAATGACCATGGAGGAGAGAAGGGATGGGTAGAGACTGGACACAGGTAAGAGAAGGCAGGAAAGGAGCTTCACAACAGACCATGCGGGGCAAGCAGGAGAAGCAGTTGCAGCACAACAGGGCATTGAGGGCAGAAGGAAGTTGCAGCAAAATGGACCATGGAGGACAGGAGGAATGGGGTTAAGGACATGGAACTCAGACAGGCAGGGTGGAGGTGGCAGGGAGAGGTAGCAGTCATCTGACCATGCTAGAAAGGTGGAAGGGGCAGTGGCAGGTCCATAGAACATGGTGAGCTAAAAGGAGGGAGCCGGGGCAAGCACGCGGACATCAGAGGGCAGGGGGAAGGAGGATAGCGGTAGCAAGCTTAGCACAGAAGCTTGCAGGAGTCCAATGATAAGGCATAGAATTGGGCAACGGAGTGCAGGAGGAGTGGGCAGGGACATCAAGCCAAATGGAAGGGAATGGCAGCATGGTCATGCAGGGCAGGAGGAAGGGGGCTGGTAAATGGACTTGGACAACAGAGAGTAGGGATGTGCTGGATGGGGCAGCAAGCTAACTGTTCAGGGTAGGCAGGAAGGGTGGTGGAAGAACACTGGCCAAACAGGGCTGTAATGAGGGAACAGGTGCATGGAACTGGACAATTGATGTCAAGGAGAAGGGGGAGAAGAACAGCAAGCTTGGTGGGGGCAGCACAATGCCATGCCAGGACCCACATCCAACTCCACCCCCAACATGCATTATGATGGTCATTTTACTTAACGTTAAAAAACCCTAGAAATTCACTGAAAAAAACAAAAAACAAAGTTACAGGGACGTTCTAGTTAGGACATAAATTTTTTTAAAAAGCCTTAGAAATTCTGTAAAAAAAAGTAAAGGTTACAGGAAGTTATAGTTAGGTTCAGATTTTATATGCATAAAACAAAAGAAATTCAGCTTTTATAGTTAGAATTATTTCAAGTTACTATAACTCGTACTCTAAGTTAACTATAATTTGTGCCCTTTCCATGCACTGCTAATTACCTCAGTTTTAACATCACTCATTTCATCTTCTATGACATCATGGATATTATCACTGTTACATTTACAGTAAAAATATTGATGAGAAAACTATGCATGGCGAAGGTGCAAGTTATAATTACCTTAGGTTATGAGTTTTAGTTATTTCCTAGTTTTTCAGTTTTCACCAAGAATCTCGGTAGATCTGCGGATCCAGCAAAAAGTTTAAAAAAAACATAGCACTGGCTCCCACGCTTTGTCTTTTTTAAGCCCCCCAGGTGGACCAAGTCTGGAGGGCATTCTTTAATTGTAATGCAGGGGGCCACCTCGCCCCCCCCCACAGCCCAGGGGACCATCACCTCCCCGGGGCTAAATTAATTATTGGTGTGCGAAACCTGGGTTGATTGCAAAAACCCCCCTAGCTTTTTGTCCCCAGTATTCACTTTTTGCCAGTGTTTTCCTGACTCTGATGGTGCCAGGGTCTGTGCTCTGTATAGAACAGGTATGCAAAATAGGCTAATTATAATTGGCTATGTCAACCTATCTATAAGTCCCATGTAGGTTTAAGGACCCCAACATAGGTAGTGCCCCCATAGATGCACTGCTGAGGTTCGCATGGTCATTTTAAAGTCAGGCCTGCATTGCTCGCTGTTTTGAAATTAAAGTTACATGCAAATCGACTTTGGAATTAAAAGTACTTCCAAAGTCTTAAACTACCTTATTTTTACATACAAGTCATCCCTAAGGTGTGCTCTAGGTGCCCCCAGGTTTGGGATCAAAGGAACTATAAGCAGGGACCTTAAAGATATGTTTTACAAGCCCTGGTGAGGGAGAAATAGCCAAATTAGTTTTTCCTTCATTGTAGTGAATAGGCCCCAGAGACTAAAATTGGGGGATTTTATTTTTATTAATAGCGTTGCTAAAGGAGCCAGATCTGTCAAGTTTGGTATCAAACTTAATGTTATAATAAATACAACAACTTGCCACTGTTGAATTTAATATAACTTTCACCTAGAAAGAGTTTTAGAACTCTTTCTAAAAGTTACCAGTTTCAGCTCTGTAGTGCCCTTCTCTGATTGGCCAGCTTCTGGCAGCCTGGCCACGCTGCCTTGATGAGGTGTGAAGTGGTCTGGGCTGAACACAAAGGAAGTGCCTGTGGGAGGAGATCTACCTCAGCAGATGGTGAAACAGAATTGGAGGGAGAGCAGCCAAATGTCTTCAAAGGAGGGAAGGACAGTTGGAGCAGCTCAGGACCTCTCCCATTTTCTGCATACCCAGACAATCAGGTGCCCTCTTGATTAGATTAGGAGAGGGCATGAGAGGGGTGTGTTAAGGAGTTTTGGTCACACCAGTGGATGGGCTCTGCCAGACCTAACCTCAAAAAAACAGTTTCTGCCATTTTGGATTTTTAAGGAATGTTGCTCCCTTGGATTTACTTCTGCCACACTTCCCCAGAAGTGTTCATCCAAGAAGGTAGTGGCCTGCATGTGATTGGACAGCTGCACCCCCTTCTTTTCACCCCAGGAGCAAAGATAAATTTGGCAGAGCTGCACCCACACCTCAGATCCCTACAAGGATCAACATCAGAAGAAGAAGGACTGCCCTGCTGGACCCCTGACCTGCTCCTGGACTCTGCACTCTGAAGGACTGCACCAGCTGCACACTTAGGGGCATATTTATACTCTGTTTGCGCCGGAATCGCGTCGTTTTTTTTGACACAATTCCGACGCAAAACTAACTCCATATTTATACTTTGGCGTTAGACGCGTCTAGCGCCAAAGTCCATGGAGTTTGCGTAATTTTTTTGCGTGGACACCTACTTTGCGTTAATGATATGCAAGGTAGGCGTTCCCGTCTAAAAAAGTGACTCCGAGGCATGTGCGCCGTATTTACACTTCCGGGCAAAATTCACGCCCGGGAGTGGGCGGGTAAAAAAAAATGACATCCAGCCACTTTTGCGCCGTTTTTTAGCGCCTGGACAAGGCAGGCGTTAAGGGACCTGTGGGCTCGGAAGGAGCCCAGAGGTGCCCTCCCATGCCCACAGGGACCCCCCCCCCCCTGTCACCCTTGCCCACCCCAGGAGGACACCCAAGGATGGAGGGACCCATCCCATGGACATTAAGGTAAGTTCAGGTAAGTATTTTTTTAAAAAAAATTTGTGGCATAGGGGGGCCTGATTTGTGCCCCCCTACCTGCCACTATGCCCAATGACCATGCCCAGGGGACAGAAGTCCCCTGGGCATGGCCATTGGGCAAGGGGGCATGACTCCTGTCTTTGCTAAGACAGGAGTCATTTCAATGGGGGTTGGGAGTTGAAATAAATGGCGCAAATCGGGTTGAGGCGATAATTTTGCCTCAGCCTGACTTGCCCCATTTTTTGGCGCCCAAGCTCCATATTCCCCTACGCCGGCGCTGCCTGGTGTACATCATTTTTTTTCACGCACACCAGGCAGCGCCGGCGGCTAACGCCGGCGGCTAACGCCGGCTAACGTCATTGAATAAATACGGCTCCTGCATGGAGCTTCAGAATGGCGTTAGCCGGCGCTAATTCTTTTGACGCAAAACTGCGTTAGCGCAGTTTTGCGTCAAAAAGTATAAATATGGCCCCTAGACTTCACCAAAAGAAGGACTTTTCCTATCTTCAACTGGTTCAAGAAGGGACTCCCTGCTTGCTACAGGTGCAAAAATAGCTAACCAGAGTCCCCTACATCAAAACCTGAAGAAATTGACCAGCTGACCAGTGGAAAGTGGTCCTTTTTGGATTTGAACCAGGTGCATTCTGGAGTTGGAGTCCTAGCCCTCAAGCGCTTCCGGAACCGCAGTCGTGAGGCAAGCCGGCTTACATCGACTGTGACCCGGCCTGACTTGCAGATTTGTCCCACTGAAAAGCTCTGGAGATGGGGAGCTCCTGGAATGGCAATCCGGTGAGTTGACTCGAAATCAGATTGCTGTGGAGGGTCATCCGACGTCCGAGAGAAAAAGCTATAGAAAAAGTGACAAAGTCCGAGCATAAAAAGTTGACCGGGACTTCCCGCACAGCGTATCCAAGGCGGGCTCAAGGGACGTCGGTTCAAGGTTTAGCTTTGGCCTGGACGAAGATTTTAATTGAAAAAATTGTCTAAGTCTGAAGGGAGAATTCTTGACCGAGGTCTCCTGCCATGCATATCTGAAGAGGCCTCCTGGGAGGTATTAACTACTGGCGGTTGCCACTAGGTGGTCATAGTTAGGACTAGTTGGGACCATGTTTCAATAAGAAAATCATTTTTTGACTTGCCTATATCTATGGTACCATTTGACGGTCTTAACAAAACTTTCAAAAAAAGTGTCACAGTGATGTCAGGACCCAACAACTGTGCCTAATTTGTCAACATCTTCAGGGGCATTGTTTTAATCATGTATGTGTAGCACCACAGGGTTGCTTATAACTTCATTGTACTGTCTGCATTTCAGGATAGATATTGCTAATGTTTGATGTGTACTTGATGTTACCAATGCTTGTTGCACTATATAGTTGTTTTCACCAATGCTTGTTGAACACATGTGACTCTGTCAAGTCCTCGTGCTTCTAAATGTGTCAGGTTGACTTGTTTATTGGTTGCAAGGCACCCACCACACTCCCAAGGTCTCCAGGGAGCAAATGCCCTCTGTTTTCAAAAGCATGAGTCTTGTTGGCTATAAATGCTCTTGCTGTGCACAGGACTCTGCTTGGCTTTCTTCCTGTCAGGCAAGGAAAGCCCACTGAACTCTGGAATTTCCTCCAGGCCCCCTTGCTGCCCTTTTGACTCCGCTTGCAGCAAAGAGCCTCTTCTGGGAAGTACACACTTCTGTTAGCTAAGTGGAGCAATGTGGCTTGAATCTGTTTGTGTAGAATTTTATTCTGGTCACTTTGTTTTTTTGATGAAAGCTGAAAACTGAGACTGATTGCACTCTAGCCTTCTTGAGACTTTGAAAGGCCTCTTCTATGCACAGATACATGATTTATGAGTGGGGGTATTGATGAGGGTTGAATAACAGATTTAGCGCGGGGGCCTTGACAACTTTTGTTTCGTAACTGAGAACTGTGACAGAACTTCACTATCCTCCACTCGTTTATTTTTTATACTAGTAGTGATTACACAATTCAGTGCTAGGATTACTTTATGTGTGAGTTTATTTGCTTCTGGTATTACAATTCATTTTATGTCAGTAATGATTATGCAATTCAGTGCTAAGAATACTCTATATGTGAGTTTTCTTTCTTTTGGTATTACAACTCCTTTTATGTTGTAGTTTGACCATGGAAAACCTAATGTGAAAGTGCAGATCCATGAAAGAGACTTGCATAACTTTGTAATTTCTTTAGAGACATTCATATTTTGTCACCTTTTGTATATATTAATCCGTGAGAAGAACGAGAGGGCCAAGTTGCTGATATTACCAGGTGAATGTGGTATAATAACCAAATTAGATGAAATTAATGAGATCAGTGCATGTCTTTTTGAACGTTTTTTAATGAGAACAGAGCATGCTTTATTGAATGTTGTGAAACAGTCTCTTAACCTATTTTGTGCTTTGGACAAGGTGATCTCGTCCAAGGCACCGGTTCCCGGGTGCCTTGGACGATATCACCTCGTCCTGCACCCGGGAACCGGGGGGAGCGCTAGCGCTCCCCCCATGGACCCCCCCACCCACACCCCCCGGTCGTGGATGGAAGGGGAATCCCTTCCCCTTCCACCCCCGACCCCCCCACCGCCCGTGACGTCAGCGCGCATTGCACTGATTGTCACAGAGACCCCTCCTTCGCGCTCAGCTCAGCTCAGCTTCCAGCGCACTCGGAAGAGAAATGCAAAGCATTTCTCTTCCGATCACGTGGAGGAGGCCCGGAGAGGCTTCAAAGGGAAGGAAATTAATTTCCTTCCCATTGAAGTCTCTCTCAGCGTTTCAAAACGCCCACTAGACACCAGGGATTTTATTTTTATTTGGAACCTGGCATGAGGGAGCGACCCCTTGGGCAAGGGTCGCTCCAAGGGAGGGCATTTTCTTTTAAGGCATTTTCTGTCCCCCCTGGGGGCAGAAACCTCTAGGCACCAGGGATCATTTTTTTTTGTTTTGTTTATGTTTTTTTAGAGGTGGGGAGCGACCCCTTAGGCAAGGTTCACTCCCCTAGGGGGCAAATTACATTTAGGCCATTTCTTCCCCCCTTGGGGGCAGATTGGACTATTTTTATGAGGACAATCTGCCCCCAAGGGGGACAGAAACCACTAGACACCAGGGAGTTTTTTTTTCTTCGCGAATCTCACGCAAGGGGAGCGACCCCTTAGGCAAGGGTCGTTTCCCTGGGGGGCAAATTTATTTTAGGCCATTTCTGCCCCCCTGGGGGGCAGATCAGCCTATTTTAATTAGGCGCAGAAACCACTAGGCACCGGGGATTTTTTTGTATTTAGACCATTTCTGCCCCTCTTGGGGGCAGACCGGCTGATTTTCGGTCAATCTGCTCCCAAGGAGGGCAGAAACCACTAGGCACTGGGGATTTTTGTTTTGCACCAATGTCACGCAAGGGGAGCGACCCCGTAGGCAAGGGGAGCTCCTGGGGGGATTTGGGGGGGTGGGGGCAAATTTATTTTAGGCCATTTCTGCCCCCCCGGGGGCAGATCGGCCTATTGTTATTAGGCCGATCTGCCACCAGGGGGGGGCAGAAACCTCTTGGCGCCAGGGCAAATTTTTTTGGGGTGTTTTTTTTTGTTTGTTTGTTTTTTTAGAGATGGGGAGTGACCCATTAGGCAAGGGTCGCTCCCCGGGGGGGCAAATTGTATTTCGACCATTTCTGTCCCCCTTGGGGGCAGATTGGCTAATTTTAGGTCAATCTGCCCCCAAGGGGTCAGCAACAACTAGGCACCGGGGATTGTTTTTTTGTGCCAATGTCACGCAAGGGGAGTGACCCCGTAGGCAAGGGGAATGACCCCGTAGGCAAGGGTTGCTCCCGGAGGGGCTTGGGGGGGTGGCGGGGCAAATTTATTTTAGGCCATTTCTGCCCCCCTGGGGGCAGATCGACCTACTGTAATTAGGCCGATCTGCCCCCGGGGGGGGCAGCAACCTCTAGGCGCCAGGGCTAATTTTTTTTGTTTTTTTTGTTTGTTTGTTTTTTTAGAGATAGGGAGCAACCCATTAGGCAAGGGTCGCTCCCCTCGGAGGCAAATTGTATTTACACCATTTCTGCCTCCCTTGGGGGAAAATCAGCCGATTTTAGGTCAATCGCAGAAACAACTAGGCACCGGGATCATTTTTTTTTTGCACCAATGTCACGAAGGGGGAGCGACCCCGTAGGCAAGGGTCGCTCCGTGGGGGGGCATATTTATTTTAGGCCATTTCTGCCCCCCTGGGGCCGGCTGAGCTAGAGATCAAAATACATAGGTAGGCACTTTCTGTCACCGAAATGTGAGGAAAATGTGTTTTTTAAGCCAAAAGGATTCTGGGTACCAGAACCTGGTCAGAGCCCCACAAGTCACCCCATCTTGGATTCCCCTAGGTCTCTAGTTTTCAAAAATGCACAGGTTTGGTAGGTTTCCCTAGGTGCCGGCTGAGCTAGAGGCCAAAATTTACAGGTAGGCACTTTGCAAAAAACACCTCTGTTTTCTGTCAAAAATTGTGATGTGTCCACATTGTGTTTTGGGGCATTTCCTGTCGCGGGCGCTAGGCCTACCCACACAAGTGAGGTATCATTTTTATCAAGAAACTTGGGGGAACGCTGGGTGGAAGGAAATTTGTGGCCCCTCTCAGATTCCAGAACTTTCTGTTGCCGAAATGTGAGGAAAACCTGTTTTTTTAGCCAAATTTTGAGGTGTGCAAAGGATTCTGGGTAACAGAACCTGGTCAGAGCCCCACAGGTCACCCTATCTTAGATACCCCTAGGTCTCTGGTTTTCAAAAATGCACAGATCTGGTAGGTTCCCCTAGGTGACGGCTGAGCTAGAGGCCAAAACCTACAAGTAGGCACTTTGCAAAAAACACCTCTGTTTTCTGTCAAAAAATTTGATGTGTCCACGTTGTGTTTTGGGGCATTTCCTGTCGCGGGCGCTAGGCCTACCCACACAAGTGAGGTATCATTTTTATCAGGAGACCTGGGGGAACATAGAATAGCAAAACAAGTGTTATTGCCCCTTGTCTTTCTCTACATTTTTTCCTTCCAAATATAAGAGAGTGTGTAAAAAAGACGTCTATTTGAGAAATGCCCTGTAATTCACATGCTAGTATGGGCACCCCGGATTTCAGAAATGTGCAAATAACCACTGCTCCTCAACACCTTGTCTTGTGCCCATTATGGAAATAGAAAGGTTTTCTTGATAGCTATTTTTCACTCTTTATATTTCAGCAAATGAATTGCTGTATACCCGGTATAGAATGAAAACCCACTGCAGGGTGCAGCTCATTTATTGGCTCTGGGTAGCTAGCGTTCTTGATGAACCTACAAGCCCTATATATCCCCGCAACCAGACGAGTCCAGCAGACATAACGGTATATTGCTTTAAAAAATCTGACATTGTAGGAAAAAGTTACAGAGTAAAACGTAGAGAAAAATTGCTGTTTTTTACATCAATTTCAATATTCTTTTTTTCACTTGTTATTTTTTGTAAGAAACCCTTGTAGGATCTACACAATTTACCCCTTGCTGAATTCAGAATTTTGTCTACTTTTCAGAAATGTTTAGGTTTCTGGGATCCAGCATTGGTTTCACGCCCATTTCTGTCACTGACTGGAAGGAGGCTGAAAGCACAAAAAATCGTAAAAATGGGATATGTCCCAGTAAAAAATTGTGTTGAAAAATTGGGTTTTCTGATTCAAGTCTGCCTGTTCCTGAAAGCTGGAAAGCTGGTGATTTTAGCACCGCAAACCCTTTGTTGATGCCATATTCAGGGAAAAAAACACAAGCCTTCTTCTGCAGCCCCCTTTTCCCATTTTTAAAAAAAAAACGAAATTGTCACTGTATTTTGGCTAATTTCTTGGCCTCCTTCAGGGGAACCCACAAAGTCTGGGTACCTCTAGAATCCCTATGATGTTGAAAAAAAAGGACGCAAATTTTGCTTGGCTAGCTTATGTGGACAAAAAGTTATGAGGGCCTAAGCGCAAACTGCCCCAAATAGCCAAAAAAATGCCTGGCACAGGAGGGGGAAAAGGCCTGGCAGCAAAGGGATAAATAGCACATAGCTTCATCAATACTGTAATTCATCACAGAAAGGCAGCTTCCAGGGGCTCCACTGACAGTCCTCCATAACCCAAAGAACCGCACCCAGCTGGACCTGGTGAAAAGGAGTGCAGTGTTTATTTCTCTCTTTTTCCAAATCCCCTTCCTTTTTGGGGCACCTGCTGGGGCTCCTGGTGCAATCACCAGCACTGAGAGGTGCCTCAGGAGGTCGGGAGAGCAGTCATCGGCCCTGCGGACAGCCTGGTTTTCGGGTGAGTGGCTGCACCACAACAGGTGATTCTTGTTGCACTTGGAAAGTTTCGGTGTGATCAGTCAAGTGGGGGCCAAGATAAAGGGGGCAGAAAAAAAGTTTCATTTCCCATGTTAATTTCCATAGGATTTTTTAGACACGACTTCAGGCCGAACCACTAGATTGAATTACACCAAATTTGGCAGAAAGCTAGCTGTCAGTACGCAGATCACGCTTTTGAGTATTTGGTGTGAATCTGTTCAGTAGTTTTTGAGAAATTTAGGGAAATTCAAATTTGTGCATCTCTGGCCACGGCAAATTTGTGACTACTTTGCGCAGACCGTTAAGTATTCGAGAATAGACGCCACAAAGGGAGTTCTCTGATTGGCTGGCTGCAATCTGACCAGGCTGCCATTTTATATACCGATGGACTGTCCCTGGGGCTGAAAAGTGGTTTGTAGAAATTGAAATAATGGGTTTGAGTGGAGTTAGTCTGGCCACTGGGCCATAATATAGGAGTGTGTGTAAGTAAAGTTATTATGTTAAAAATACTTTTCTTGATGCCATGCAATATTCGTGAATACATCGCAGATGCTCTGTGTGGACCCCATGTAACATTACAGCAAATTCACCAATAACGGTGACAACAACAAAAAAATTGGGAAGTGTAAAATAGATAATTTTCTTTAGTGAACGCAATAGTGAGACACTCATGTTTGCCCTGACCGACAGTTCTCAGCAACTGATCCACACAATGAGAGACACATTGAGACCCTGATACAGTGACTCACAGAGTGAGTGAGACTCTCATGTACTCACTCACAGATTGTATCAGACTGGCATGCTTTCACTCAGACACTCACTGGTACCTTTATGCACTAAAGGATAGTCACACTTGGACTTTCACACACTCATTCAGACACCCATTCAGCATCTCATGCACTCACTTAGAAATCAACTCACAGTGTTTGCACACAGTGAAAGACCAATTCAGAGTCTCACGTGTTCACTCACATATCCACTAAGACCCTAATGGATTGAGTGAGAGACTCATTCACATCTTTATGTACTCACTCATACAGCCAGTGAAACTCTCAAGGACTCACTCATACAGCCAGTAAGACCCTCATGCACTCACTCAGAGACCCACCAAAATTATTACATACTCCCTACAGTGCACTCACTTACAGATCAGTGACACTGTTGCACACTCACTGAGAGACATAATCAGAATGTTACGCAGTAACTCACAGACTCACTGACAGCATTATGCACTCAGAGATGCAATGAGAGTGACACGGAGTAAGTGATACACCCATTCAGACCCTTATGCACTTAATCAGAAACTCATCTACATCGTTGCACACTCACTCACAGATCACTCAAAGAACCACTCAAACTCTGCCACAGTTTCTCACACACCCAGTGAGACCCTCCTGAAATCAGTCACAGATGTACTCATTTACATACAAACTCAGACCAATAGTCACTTTAAATAGTATAAAAATAGTTACTTAAACTCACGTGTACATAGTGTGAGAAATTCCTATATCTCTGTTGACTATCTTAGAATGTTAAAGTAGATTTATGATTCTCATATTTGTTTAAATATATACCTATTCACTAAAAAACAAAAACAAAGGTTACAGGGATGTTCTAGTCAGGAAATAGAATTACAAAACCTGCAGAAATTCACTGAAAAAAGCAAAGGTTACAGTGACATTATAGTTAGGAAATGAAATTACAAAAACCATAGAAATATTACTTTACATTTAAAATGTCATAGAAATTCACTGAAAAACAACAAAGGTTACAGGGATGTTATAGGTAGGGTCAGATTTTACACACAAACTATGGAAATCAAACAGTTAAGTTATAACCATCTCAAACAATTATAGGTAACTATAACTCGCACCCACGCCATGCCCTGCTAAGTACCCCACATATACATCACTCATTACATCTATAACATCATTGATGATATCACTGCAACATTTGTAGTGAAATTATTGATGAGAAAACTGTGCATGACAGGGGCATAAGCTATAGTTACCCAATGGCATGAGTGATAGTTTCATGAGACAGGCATAGCTACAACTGCCTAATTTCTATGGTTTTGTGTGTGTAAAATCTAAACCTAACTATAACGTCCCTGTAGCCGTCCCTGTAGCATTTGTTTTTTTCAGTGAACATAGATAGATAGATAGATAGATAGATAGAGAGATAGAGAGATAGATATTTTATCCACTAGTAACAGTCGCTATAACTGGTAGTTTTAGGTAGGTAGCAATAACTCATAGTTATAAGTAGGAATGCTTTTCCATAGACAAGGGGCTTTTCGTTTGCTAATAACTTTGGAGCAGTTTGACGAATCTTCACAAAACTTTAAAAAAAAAACAAATTCACTTTAGCTCTTTACTGGGGAGTTTCGTGGTGATCTGTCAAGCAGGAGCCAAGAAAAAAGGGGGTCCCAAAAGCAAATTGCCCCGTGCATTTTGCATAGACGAGTTTAAGCAGGGTTAAGGCAAAAATTGCTGAATAAAATTACACCAAATTTGTCAGGAAGCTAGATCTTGGTACATAGACTGTGCTATATGTGATTTGGGGTAAATTCATTCAGTAGTTTCTAAGAAACGTTAAAGCCTATTTGTATATCTGGATGGTTGGGTCCACAAGAGTCGCATAAGAGTTTTGTGGGGGTTCAAATTAAAAAATGGAGCCAAGTGATTAGTGAAAGTGCTGCTTTTTCTTATCAGCCTTCTCGCTTTCACAGGAGTGAAAGGCTCCCACGACTTGCACTGGAGTGAGCACTCTGATTGGTTGGCTGTTGGAGGTTTATAAATGAAATGGCCATAATTAAAGCTTATTGTGGAAAATCACTAGAGTTGTGAGAATGAAGTAAAAAAGCTGTATAAGGGAGCAGGACAACAGAATCCTGTCCCTCTAGATATTAAGAGGAGGCCTGTAAGACATAAGTACTTTGATGAAACAAAATGTATATTATATTTCTTTAAATGTTCTCATCCTGTATGACTCTCACAGGATAATGAAAAGTAGAAAGGAGTAGGTGATTCCAGTATACTCTACTATTGACTACTGTCACTGAAGGGAGGAGTCTCAGTGGACAGGATATTTGTTTATTAAATCCTATAACTCATGGTCATCACCTTGTCACCTTAGGAAGAGGTCTTAGTGGAGAGGACAGTCTTTTCTCACACCCTACTATACACACGTATCACCTTAGGGAGATGTCTCAGCAGAAAGGCCACTCCTTCCCCACACAATTGTATGTACATATATTGCCCTGGAGAGATGTGTCCATACACCCTACAGCACATGTCTGTCACCTTGGCTTAAGAGCTTTACGGAGAGGCCAGTCTCTCCCTACATCCTGCTGTGCCTGCCTGGATAGAGTACTCAGCAGAGAGGCTAGTCTATCGCCACACACTAGTACTCATACCTCTGATCCTGGGGAGAGGTCTCAGCAAAGAGATCACTCCCTCCCAATACCCTACTATGGACACCTGTCATCCAAGAGTGGTATAAGTTGAAAGAAAGTCTCACCTCAAACACTACTATGCATAGCTATTACCCTGAGGAGTGGTCTCAGAGGAGAGACATGTCTCTCCCATGCATTACTGTGCATACTTGTCACCCTGGGGAGACGTGTCAGTGGGTAGGCTTCTTCCTCCGGAATCACTACTACATACATTAGTCGCTATGGAGAGAGGTGTGATGGAGAGGACAGTGTCTCCTCACAACCTACTATGAACCTATGTTAACTTGGGGGGAGGTGTGTGCAGAGAAGCCAGTCTCTCACTACACCCTACTCTGCACACCTGTGACACTGGGGAGAGGTCTCAGTGGAGAGGTCAATTCCATGTTACACACTACTACACAAGTGTTACCCTGAGGAGAGGTCTTAGCAAAGAGACCACTTTCTACTTACATCCTATTATTCATGCTTGTCACCATAGGGAGGAATCTCAGCGGAGAAGCCACTACCCTCTCGTACCCTACTATACACATCTGTTGTCCTAGAGAGAAATATAAGCAGAGAGATATTCTGTCCCCACACGCTACTACTAACAGCTGTCATGCTGGGGAGAGGTTTCAACAGAGAGGCCAGTTTCTCCCCACACCCATTTGCGTATGTGTGAGACTCCGCATAGAAGTCTCTATGCAGACGGGCTTCTCCATCACCACACCCTACCACACACATCAGTCCCCATGGAGAGAAGTGTGAGTGGAGAGGACAGTATCGCTTCATGTGGAAACTGGCTAAGGAATCCATTTTATTATCCCCCAGGCCTGACCTCATCCTGTGATACTCAATGATGTAGAGGCCTGAAAAACATATGCAGAAGGTTGGATGACGTTTAGTACATTAACCCTGACAGGCAGCTTGTAATGCAAGGCTTGCTTAAAAGAGACAGCTCATGCGACATGCATTGCTTCATTCGCCCAGCAACAGACAGACATCTCGATGTCCACATAAGTCTGAGGAGAGGTTATGAGGAAGCTGGATTAGTGACGCCTTGGAAATTCCCAACCGTCTGAGAAATGTGAAGGTCACGCTTGTGGTCATCTTGTATCACGCTGCCACCATGAAATGTTATTCTACTGTGATTGGATAGATGCCTAATATATGTGTAATACCATGCATCTCCTGATCAACATCACACCATGTACTTGATGAAGAAATTATCTTTCAGTTGTTCTGATTGGATGATGTATTTTCACCCTTTTGTGGTTTTCATGCATAAAAGATTGTATTGGAGTTCCGCAATTCAGACTGCTTGGCCTTGGCCTTTCAAGCCACAGTCTCCGTGCACGTATTATTAAATATTTCTGCTTGTACCTTAAGGCTGGCTGGTCTCTGGTTTGTTCCTGAGGGCTTATAGAAAAGGAGACTTCAACATCCATACTCTCCTCTAGACACCTGTCACCCTGGAGGGTGGCACGAGCAGAGATGCCACTCTCTACCCACACCCTACTATGAACACTTGGCGCCCTGGGGGGAGTTGTCAGTGGAGAGCAGAGTTCCCCCCATACCCTACTATGCACACCTGTCACAATGGGGAGGGTCAATAGCAGAGAGGTAAATTCTTTTTTACACACTACTAGGCATTAGTGCTATCCTGGGGAGAGTTCTAAGAGGAGAGGCCAGTTTCTCCTTACATCCTACTATACATGCTTGTCATCATAGGGAGGGGTCTCAGCGGAGAGTCCACTACCATCCCATACCCTGCTATGCACTTCTGCTGTCCAAGGGGGTGGTATAAGCAGAGAGGCAGTCTTTCACTACATATTACTATGTACAGCTGTAATGTAGAGGAGAGGTTTCAATGGAGAGGCCAGTCATTCCTCACAACCTATTGAATATGCTTGTGACCTTGGGGAGAGGTCTCTGTGGGGAGCCTTCACCCTTACCACACCCTACCATGCACATCTGATACCATGGAGGTGGCAGTGGAGAGGACAGTGTCTCTTCACACCCTACTATGCACACCTGTTGCCCTGAGAGGAGGTATCAGCAGAGAGGTCTCTCCTTCCCCACTTCCTAATATGCACTAATGTCAGCCTGGTGAGAGGTCTCAACAGAGAGGGCAGTGTTTCCCCACAACCTACTATGAGCATTAGTCACCATAGGGAGAGGTATCAACAGAGAGGTGGTGTTTCCCCACTCTTCTGTCACCCTGGTGAGAGGTCTCAATGGAGAAGCCAGTCTCTCGCCATAGCATACTATGCACATGTGTCACCCTGGGTAAAGATGTCAGTGGAGAGGATTGTCTATACCGCCACTCTACAACACACATTTGTAACCATTGGGAGAGGTCTCAGTGGAGAGGGCAGTGACTCTACTATGCACTCCGATTACCCTGGAGTGAGGTTACAATAGAGAGGCCACTCCCTCCTCACACCCTACTACACACACTTGTCACCCGGGGGAGAGGTGTCAGCACAGAGGCCAGTCTCTTTGCACACCCTACTATATATGGAAATCACTCTGGTGAGAGGACTCAGCAGGGATGCCAGTCGCTATACCACACCCTACCACGCACATCTGATACCATGCAGAGAGGTTTCAAAGAGATGACAGTGTCACCCTACTATGCATTACTGTTACCCTGGTAGGAGGTGTTAGTAGAGAGTTCTCTCCTTCTTCATGCCCTAATATGCACAATTGTTGACCTGGGAAGAGGTCTCAACAGAGAGGCTAGTGTCTCCCACACCCTACTACACACATTGGTCACCTTAGGGAGAGGTCTCAACAGAGGGGGTAGAGTTTCCCAGCACTCTTCTATGCATGGCTGTCACCCTAGTGAGAGGTCTCAGTGTCAAAGCCAGTCTCTCTCTACACCCTACTGCACACACTTGTCACCCTTGGGAAAGTTGTTAGAGGAGAGGCCTGTCTCTCCCCACAGTCTAGTGTTGTGAGGTTATTTTACCATCATTTTATGGGCACGTTATTTTAGCCATAGGTCTGCAGCTTGTGCCCTTTAAACTAGAAAATAATTAAGCAGAAACTTCATTCTGTAGTACATGTTTAGCTTAGAAACTGTTTTCATTTCTTGACACAACATCTTCACTTGTTGTTGCTACAAAGTAGATCATCACATTCCCTGTGATTTCAGGGAAACATACTTGTTTTTACGTTAGGGCAGTTTTCTTAGAACAATAAACTTTTTATCTCTCTGCACCCTATATATTAGAGGGAAATTTCAGCCAGAATTTGCCACCATATGCTGTTCCTTCATTGCATCTGTCTGCTGAGACTTAACGTCTTTTCTATCCACATGGGAGAAGACTCTCAGTAGACCAACAGCCCTCTTCCCTGCTACCATATTCAGGTACAAAGGATGGTGTCTTCCCAGGAGTCCTGAAGGGTGGATTAGGGCTAATACTACTGTGCTCTAGTATAGAACCTTAGTGATGTAGGTAGGAATTCTGATACTTAGCATCGTGACACTTTGTTTCCCTTTCTCTGTCACTGCTCTATTATTATTATGTTTCATTATCCTTATTATTGCAGTTTGTCTTTGCATGTGTGAGATGAATGTAACTGAACGAAAGGGCAAGATCTGTTCCACCATGTTTTCTCTAAGGAATCAGAATATCATGTGCATGGCTACCAGACGTCACCTCTACTGTTGAGTACTGGTGAGGTACTGCTAGGTGGCCGGAAGGGTTAGGCCGAAAGTTGCCACATGATGTGGAATTGGACTCAGTTCACCACAATCCGATGGTGCTGCCACCCGAATCCAGTAGTCTCATTGGTACAATGAGACCCACATGACACTAGTATATACAGGCATCACTCTGGTAAGAGACCTCAACGGAGAGGTCAATCCCTATCTTCTCTCTCTAATATGCCTGCCTGTTACTGTGGGGATAGGTCTTAGCAGAGCAGATAGTCTCTCCCCACACTCAACAGCAGTTGTCTGTCATCCTGGGAAGATGTTGCAGCAGAAAGGCCTCTCCCTCTGCGCACTCTACTAGGCACACCGTTTCACCCTGAAGGAGAATTATCGGTGGACAGGTCTGTCTCTTTACACACTGTACGATTTACCGCTCTCACCTGGGGGAGAGATGTCAACAGAGAGACCGGTCTGTGCTACACATGCATATCACCCTATGGATAGGACTCAGCAGAAAGTACAACCTCACCCTAATCTCTATTACACACATCGGTCACTCTGGGGACAAGTGTCAGCAGAGAGGGCAACTCCTGCCCACACCATATATGCAAGATCAGCACTCAGGGGAGAACTGTCAGTGTAGAGGCTAGTCCCTTCCTACATCATACTGTGCTCAGCCATCACTTTGGGGAGAGGCAATCATTAAGAAGTTAGTTTCTTACCACACCATTTTACACACAGTTATACTTGTACAATTTATAGATTGTTATGAGCTTGCAAGACTCTCGCTGGAGCTGTACAAATGTAAGGGAGAAGGTAGCTGTTTGTGTGCTCCTGCAAGATTGTCATAGGTGAGAATTTTCTGCAGAAAAGAGGTTTATAACATGAAACAATCACTTAAAGTAGGAGTAGTGTGCCTCTGAAAAGAGCCTTTGTGACTCTAGCCCATTAAATGAAGCTGTAACCCGAAATCCAGAAGAGAACTATGATGTTGCATAGAAATATCAGTCAAGACAGGAGTGCTCAGCAGAAACATTAACATTGCATGGAAATTTACCAAATGACCATGCCAGGAGTTGTTTTTACCATCTTGCAAAAGTGTCATGAACTGGATTGGATATGGAGAGGTAAAAGTGTGTACTAGCACAGTACAATTGTCATTAACTTGTTAAAACAACTACAGAACAAAAGTAATAAAGCACAGGTGTTTTATATTAGTAATAAAGTTACAACTAAAGGTTAGAACGCTCATTAAAGGGGATTATGGTACATGTAGCACATGTACTGTGGAAGAGATCTATTTGCTGTGTGAAGAATGAAAGACTGAGGTAATACTAATGCCAACCAATAGCTGATATTCCCACTACAAAATTCAAAAAGGTTATGATGTGAATGGCTGTAAGGCAAGTTGTGATAAAAGTGACCCAATCACTGTGTATAGAATTGTATTAGAAAGGCTTTACCATAGTTGCACTCTGTTAAAATGCAGTAGTCTAGGGGCCAGATGTCCAGAACGTTTTGCACGGTGCAAACAGCAAATTTCGCTGTTTGCCCCATGCAAAACGCCATTTGCGATGCCCATTCCCATTTTGCAAGTCGGTAACTTGGTTACCGACTCGCAAAATGGGAATGCGACTTGCAAATAGGAAGGGGTGTTCCCCTTCCTATTTGCGATTCGCATCGCATTGCAGAATTGCTTTGTGACCGCGAACACAGTCGCAAAGCAATTTGCAGTTAGCACCCATGTGAAGTGGGTGCTAACCCATTCGCAAAAGGGAAGGGGTCCCATGGGAAAAATATTTTTTCAGAGCAGACAGTGGTCCTATGGACCTATGGAAAAGTTTCATTTTCTCGAGTGTATTGCAACTCGTTTTCCTTTAAGGAAAATGGGCTGCAATACAAAAAAAAACTGCTTTATTAAAAAGCAGTCACAGACATGGTGGTTTGCTGTCTCCAGCAGGCCACCATCCCTGTGAGTGCAGCGAATCACAAGGGGGTTGCAAATTGTGAGCCACCTCATTTATATTAATGAGGTGGGTCTTTGCGACCCCCTTGAGATTCGCAGATGGTGTCAGGGACACCATCCTGCATATGGGTTTGCGAGTCACAAATTGCAAGTCGATCTGACTTGCTATTTGCGAGTCGCAAATCCATTTCTTCCTACATCTAGCCCTTAGTGTTTCTATACACCTCCTGATCAGAGATATCAGTAGAGAGCTTGCTGTTTGAAAATATATACCAATATGTGCACCATATAAAACAGCAACTAGTGTAATTGTTTTTTACACAGAGCTTTAACTCTCTGTTAAGGTGTCAGAAGAGAGTTTACTGTTATACCGTCATATGAGACAGAATCTCTGTTTTATGACACTCAACCATAGTGAATGTACAGCATGTAAAATGTATTAGCACAGAGTTAAGTTTTTATCTGAAACCTTCTACACAAACTGTTTATTCTGTTCAGAGGTATCACCAGAGAGGGTGGTCTTACTGTACGAAACAAAACACCCTATTCACTCAGAGAAAAGGTTGTTGCACAAGGATGTGACTCTCCGTAAAGCCTTTTACACCCTGCCTTCATGTTGCTGGGAGATCTCACGAAAGAGGCCATGCTGTCATAAAAACAAAGCATTTGCCTTGTATACGTTATAGGAAAAGGAGGCACGCTTTCATGAAACTGTACCAAATAGAATCCAAAACCATTAAAATGTGACGATAGAAGGCCTAGTGTTTCTATAGAGCCATCTACAATATCCTTTACTGTTTTCAGAGGTGTCAGGACAGAGATTGCTCTTTGTGAACTGAATCAAACACCCTGTTGGCTCTGTGAACGGTCCTTATAATGAGATGGGTTCATTACTAAAGCCCTTCACAGATCCCTAACTACCGCCATGGTGCACTGTATATTAAATACAGTGCACAGATGGTGGCATTAGGGGGCATTAAGGGGCACAAGAAAAGTGGAGCAGAAATAGATGCAGCACACTTTTCATAAATCTGCTGCTAAGTTTACACCAAAAGCCTAAGCTTAGACCTAAAGTCTAACTTTACTTATAGTAAAGTTAGACTTCTGGTATAAGTTTAGATGTTTGGTCTAAACATAGACCAGAAGTCTAAATGTACACTGAATTCTAACTTTACTATGAGTACAGTTAGACAGTTAGGTCTAAACTTAGACTTTTGGTGCAAACTTAGACTTTTGATCTCAGTTTACCTTTATGACTTGGGGCCCGGGACACCTCTTCAAAAGGTCTGCTGCTGTGTGTTACACTCACCCCTGTGCAACAGCAGGTTCTTCCAGCACACACGTGTGACAAGAGTGTTAATATTTCTGAAATACTGAGATGACATAGGGCCCCGGCTGGGGGAATCCTCCATGGCGGCGCTGCTTGCAGCACCGCCATGGGGATTCCGACCCCTTTCCCGCCATCCAAACCGCCAGGAACAGGATGGCGGGAACGGGTGTTGTGGGGCCCCTGTGGGCCCCTGCACTGCCCATGCCACTGGCATTGCAGACAGTGAAAATCGTGACGGGTGCAACTGCACCCGTCGCACCCCTGCAACTCCGCCGGCTCCACTCGGAGCCGGCTTCATTGTTGCAGGGCCTTTCCCGCTGGGCCGGCAGGCGCTCCTTTGGCGGGCGCCCGCCGGCCCAGCGGGAAAGCCAGAATGAGAGCGGCCAAATGACGGTTTCTGCTTGGCGGGCGGCGCCCGCCGCCCGCCAATGTCGGAATGAGGGCCATAGTATTTAATATTGAATTTTGACTGTGTGTAATTGCACTATTTACATTGCAATGTCCAAATCTTTCTCTTCTAGGTGGACATTTCCTATACAACCAAGGTAAGGTGGACAGCTTCCGAGACCCCAGTGCAACCAGTAAGTGTAATGGGTACATGGGCGTATCTTTTTGACACCGTGTGTGGTCTACGTGATTTGTAGCATTGTGATGTGTTTAGGGAGGTATCAATCACCTGCAACCAATTTACAGTAAATGTGCAACCACAACATAATTTGGTCACAAATTATTTTGGACTGAACAAGGAGGCATATCATTGTTAATGTAGGGACAATTGAAGCAGGTCTATAGGATATAAGCATGTTTACATCTGTGGATAGGTTATCATATCTATAGTCTTGATGCTTTTCTCACAGGAACCATCATCTGTGCATAATCTGCAGGTGTTCAGCACACACAATTTTGGTCACAACACAAATTACATAAACATAAGAACTCATGTTTCAATAAATGTAGGAGCAACGTTAAGTGAACGCTTATGAGCTTGTCTGGGTAGGTTTATGTTGCTTAAGTCCAAATTTGTGTATGACACAATTGCTGATGATGTGCTACAATAATAACAGACACTGGGCCTGATTACAACTTTGGAGGACGGTGTTAAACCGTCCCAAAAGTGACGGATATACCACCTACCGTATTACGAGTTCCATAGGATATAATGGACTCGTAATACGGTAGGTGGTATATCCGCCACTTTTGGGACGGTTTAACACCGTCCTCCAAAGTTGTAATCAGGCCCACTGTTACCAAGGGATGTATCATGAAATCAGAGTAAGGAAAAATGTGTATCACTATGCCACATATATTCCTTCATCATGGAGCATACTATGCTCATGCATGCTCTATTCATTTGACCTCTCCTGCAACATAATTCCAATGTGTCTTGTCATAGGTGTGGCTAAAGATACTTGATGTGGAACACTGAAAATATTTATAGACACATACCTGTCCCTGTAGCTGTGTGTCACATAAAAAGTGAAACTGTAAAATCATGTAGGACAGTGTCAGCAGGGTAGCTATCACAATCTAACCATTTTGACTATGATAGATAGCTGCTGCATATATTGCTGTGATGGGGGAAAGATATTCGAAATCATGGGTTTGACCCATGACAGAAAACAAAAAAGATCACATGTGTTTCTGTTAGAGTGTTATAACATTATTCTAAGGACTTTAAAAATTAAAATTACTTAACCTAACCCAAGGTATGGCTCTTGCAATCCTGCCTCAGGGTTACTTGAGCTTCCCTCAGAGTACGCCACGTAGACTATGGGAAACGGTGTGACAGAGGAACATTTACACTGACGCCCTGGAGGCTGCAGGGTTATGGGCCTGCTACTCTAGGTAACTATGGTGTTTTTCATTTCTGGAACCCGGGGACCCCCACTGAATCATTTTTGGAATCCGGGGAACCCCTGCTTGAGTCATTACGGAAACCTGGGGACCTAGTATGTTAATATTATTTAATTTTCTAAGCAGTTGCTGACCCCCTGAGGAGGCTTTTTGGACCCCCAGGTATCCCCTGACCACATGTTGGGAACCACTGGTCTAAATCATTTTTAGAATGACTGACGGATGTACATTGTGAGTGTGGATGTACACGTGGCAGGGTTTTGGTCATATTGTTTTGCATGCCTTAACTGGATGTCAGCTTTCTGATCTCTGAGCACTGTGTATGTTTTTTTAAACAAATTGTGCTATTGCAATTGCTGTAAAACCCATGGAGTGCCAGTAGGCCTCCATGCATGGATTCAGTCGAATTGGCTTTTTGTGGCCAGCTGGACAACCGCACTAGTCTGCCCATGGATTGGCAGTGAAATGCCAAACTCTAGCCCTTATCTTCCATTTGTGGGAGGCATTCTTACAATGCAAAGTATATAGTAATATTGCTGCACTGTGTAAAAATTCACATGCAAGAATGCACATACTGGTGGGCTAAGATAGAGTGGCTAGCACCAATATAGTCAACCTGCATTGGGGTGCAAGGGTCTCTGCATTATATGCCACAAAGTGCTTGTACAGATGAGTACTCCAGCATGCATACACACACTACTAAGGTACATTGTCTTATTTAAAATGTGCACAGATTAATGCAGCCTGGGATAATGAGTGTACTGAAATATGTTTAAGTAAAGGTCAACATGGTTTTCCTACAAGTGTATACCAGAAGCTATATGTCACATTTCAGTGCATTTGCCTTAGGGTAAATTAGTGAAATTTACCCGAGTAATGTTTTGCTGGAGATAAATAACCCCTATCAATGTTTTAGCTACCTGACACTCAGTAAATAAAGTCAGCAATGTGTGCTACCTTGTGTGACTGCAGATGTGTTATGCAATGCAGAGGAACACTACCTAGACTGCCTTACCCTATCAACTCTGACGTATGTTGATGGGCTATTCTCAGCCCACTTACATGATGCAATACCAACACCCAAAGTCTCAATTTGTGGATATTGTGTTCAATTTCAAATAAACACATCATCATGAGTGTGACTCATTGTTTTGAACAATATGGTTGTAATCACATTGTGATTACATTTTCATATTGTGTACCTACACTGACAGCACTTGACTCAGTTTGCCTCGTGCAAGTAGGAGATGTCTTTGTACTGAAGGATTAGTGTCCATATTTCTATCTTAAATTTTGAAGTTCATCTGGACAGACATATTATTTTATAACGTCAGCCTATTTTTACACACATCATGTACTTTTACAGCTTGAGCTAAGGTGTGAAAGGATTGCTACTGCCACATCAGGCACATCTCAAAGGCCTTGAGGAAGATGGGCAAACTGTATCAGAGAGCTAAGGTAGCGGGGTCCTTGAATTACCACAGCCAGAGAAAGGACCTTCCGGGTTTTCCAAACCTACAAGTGTTCAACAACAGCAGCAGCTACACCAACCACGGGCCAGATCAGGGACATCTGCTGTCCTCCAGCTGCCAACCGCACAGGTCAGGAAACCAAGAAGATCCTGGGGATCTATCTTTAAATACTTTATCCTCAGGAAATTTCAGAAAATTCAAAAGAGGATGGATAGCATACAGCAGGAGCAGGCCAGCCTGCATCAACTTATGTTGAACTTTCAGGATGCCATTGTGCAGGTTTCTGAACTGGTCTTTTCTCTCCCTTAGGATATTTCCCTTCCTGTTTTAAGTCGAGCCTAGGTACCTCGCATGCACTGTCTGCAAGACCTGCTGTATTCAGTATAAGGACTTTGATCCCGCCTGTTGCTTACTATAGGTTGAGTGCAGTGATGCTCTTTTTTGCTGCCTCCTAACTGGTTCATGCAGCCGATCCCTCACTTCTGTTCTTGGCTGAGAAGCACTGATGAAGTACAGTTTCCTTATGCTTTGATTGTTTATCTGTTGTTTAGGCAAACTCTTTTTTAATTGTCTCCTGCCTTGGCTCATATTCTTTTGAACGTGTTTCTGCCCATGCTTTTTAAACCATTTTGTCAGTAAGCACTCGTTTTTTCACAACCTTGAAAAAGGTTGGCTAGGCTTCTCACACATGGTTTGTTTTCTGCGTTTGCTGTTCACTTGTTCATTACTTTACCTAGTCAGAAGAAATGTGTATCTGTGTCTTGTGTGTGTGTGTGTGGTTTTCTTTGCGCTTTCATCTAGCGCAAACTTGATCCGAAGGTATTGGAGTGCTTTATATGAGCATCATTTACATTACACAAGGACACATTCATGTAGGCATGGGGAGATTAAGGCCCTCATTATGAACGTAGCGGTAAACACTTCCAGCCGCCGTGGCGACGGTCAACAGAAGACCGCAATTGGCAGTGAACAGAAACCCACCATATTATGATGCCAAAAACAGAATCTGCCAAGAATTCTGCTACCTCCAGCCACCGCCAGGGCCCTTGTCGGCAGAAAAGCTGCACTCCCCACCCAGCCACCGCAAGCACACACATCCCCCACCCTCCAAATAATGATGCACAAATCACCGCAGCGGTTAGTGGATGTGGAACGGCCATTAGCGGTCCAGACTGCCAGCAATATGACCCAACAGCAAGAAATGCACACATTGGCCAGTTTGAAACCCACACCCTGACACACATCCACAACACTATAAAGCACTCACAGACACACCCCACAATCCTTTACAACGCCAATAGCATGACAGACATTGACAAAAAAACACACATTCACTGAACGCAACATCACACAGGTCACACACCCAACCATACAACAGCACCTTCACCAATATCCACACAACACACCACCCACAACGCACACCATGGCAACCCCTAAGCGCCCACGCTTCACAGATAGGGAGCTAAGAACAATGGTGGATGAAATACTCAAGATCGAGCCACAAATCTTCCGGGCACAGGTCCAACACACACCCATCACCAGGAAGATGGAGTTATGGCAGACTATAGTGAACAAGGTCAACGCAGTGGGAAACTATCCATGCACAAGGGACAACATCTGCAAGAGATGGAATGACCTGCACGGGAAGGTGAGGTCCATGGCATCCAGGCACAACATCGCCGTACAGAAGACTGGGGGAGGACCGACTACACCGACTGGGAGGAAAAGGTACTGGCCATCCTGCACCATGAGGGCCTCACTGGAGGAATGGACTCGGGTAAGACATCTACAACTACCCCATATCTACCACACCTGTAATGCATGCACCACCCCACCTGTGCATCTTCATCCAAGTTAGGAAATGTAACATACATGTCCATTCCACCCCACAGGCACCACCACTCATGCCACCCTGACGGAAAGACCAAGGAGTGTCAGGGCCCGACATGGAGACAGAGGTCTCACTCAGGAAACTGGAGAGGGAAGAGTGGACAGTGAGGAATATCCTAACCCGTCACACAGTCCTGGCCTGTCACCCTCCAGCAGCCCCACCCAGGATACCACTGACACCCCTACCACCCAGCCACCAACATTAGCTCTGGCCAAATGACCCCACACTAGTGTCTCCAGGTCACAGACTGGTGGAACACAAGTACAGAGGCCAGAGTCTCCACCTACTAACGGGCAGGATGACGATGGCCCCAGTACAAGTGGTCCTGCCAGACCTGTGCAGGGAACACAGGCACAGGGGGCAAGGCCCAGTGGGAGGGCATCCGTGGCTCAGGGGGGAGGCCAAAGGATGGATGCTGCAGCCCAGGAGGTGATCTCTGGGGTCCAGAGATCAGACCACCATACCCAGGACAGGATGGGCCAGATCCTGGCCACCCTGGAACAGAGTCAAAGGTTGCAGATAGCCCAACATCAAGAGACCATGGAGCAGTGGAAACAACTGAATGCCACCATGGCCACCATTGTAGGGGTGCTGCAACACCACTACCCAAGCCAGTCTGAGACCCCCACAAACCTGGAAGCCCCACCACTGCCCAGGACACAGACCAGCCATCCACATCTGCAACTGCTACTGGACTTGTGGCACTGGCAAAGGACACACAGAAGACCGCACCCCTACCCATGCAGCCAGGCACCAGACCCTCAAACGGTCCCTCAGACCCAGATATGGCACCGGAGCAGCTGCCAAGACCCCCACCAAGAAGTGACCCTGACATTGACTGTCTCCCAAGTGTGCCACTGTGCCACCATCCTCACCCGCCAATAGCAACATAACAACTTGCAAGGGACAGATAGACCTATACCCACTGCCACAAATCGCCCAGGCCATGTACCTACAATGGAACTCCACCATTAGCCCACTCCCTATCTCTGTAAAGTGCACCAATGCATTAAGGACACCAAATAAAACACATGTACACCAAATCGTATGTCCGCTGTCCTATTGATGAATCAAATGTAAATGTGAATGCATTGTCATGTCAATTCCATAATCAGACCTTTATTGCAGGAATGGCACCCCATGCACAACATTGTGTGGAGTAAGCAGAAATGTACACCATGTTTGTCTCAATTGCACATGCCACCTCTAAATACAGGTAATACTGTCAATGACTACAAACCCCACATCCCAATAGTGAATAAGTCAGACAGTTACTATGCATTGCAGACAACATCATCAGTAAACAGTACCTCATGATCACTGGAAGTATAGTTGGATCAGCTGGCTTCTGGAGCGGACATCTTCCCCCTCTTCATCCTCACCATTACTCTCATCCCCTCTCACATGATGCAGGTCTGGATATACAGCCTCCTCCTCCTTCTTCATTAGGGGGATAGCATTCCTCACAGACACGTTATGCAGCATGCAGCACGCCACCACTATTCTACAAACCTTCTCAGGGCCATAGCACAGGGAACCCCCAGAGAGATGGAGACAATGGAATCTAGCCTTCAGGAGACCTATAGTGTACTCTATCACCCTCCTAGTACGCCCATGGGCCTCATTGTAATTCCTCTCTGCATCTGTCCTAGGATTTCTCACAGGCATCAGGAGCCACAGCATGTTTAGATAGCCAGAATCCCCGGTAAAAGTGTTTTGAAACAGGACTGTAACAGACTGCCATTACTTGCAGACAGAACAACCAGCGTCATACACACTCACATATGAGCCATCCTCTGTCCCCTTGTACTTGATCCATCATATGTGGTACACTGCTGTTCCTCAGGACAAATGAATCATGGATTGATCCTGGAAACATGGCATTCACATGTGATATGTACTGGTCTGCAGTACATACCAATTGTATGTTCATTGAGTAGTAGTTCTTCCTGTTCCTGTACACCTGTTCATTTACTCTTAGGGGGATGAGAGCTATGTGGGTGCCATCAATGGCTCCTATCACATGGGTTATGTTAGCAAAGGCATAAAATTCAGACTTGATGGCAGGGAGGTCAGCCCTGTGGGTAAACTTCACATATGTCTGCAGGTGTAGTACAAAAGCATCCAGGAATTTGGACAGGATGAGGCTGAACATTGGCTGTGAGAACCCTGCACCCATGCCCACTGTCACCTGAAATGAGCCTGTGGCCAGAAAATGGAGTACAGATAGCACTTGCACTTCAGTAGAGATGGCATGCTGATTCCGATTAGCAGGTCTCAGTACTGGATCCAGTAATGCACATAGCTCATGGATTGTAGCACGATTGAGTGTGTAGTTGATAATGATGTGACGTTCCACCATGGTCTCCAAATCAACAAGAGGTCCGTACGCAGATGAGGCCCTCCCTCGCCACTTGGGTCCTTACCTAGAGGAAGCAGAGAACACATGTGAGGGACACATATACATATGCATAATATGCTGTGTATGAATAACTGCGGTACAATATGTAGGTCACACACAAGCGATGTATGATATACAACTGTAGGGACATGTATGAGGTTATACATCTGGGCTGTTATGGGGAGGAAAGAGTTATGTGTGCTTGCTACTAAGGAATGGGGTCCATAGGGCCTGCATGGGGCCCATGACAATAAAATATCTGCATTGTGCTAACAAAATGGCAGGCCCCTGCCATCCAGATATGTAGCAGTGGAAGTGACCTAATTTCGCTGGCGGTCGTTGTTATGGCGTAAGGCGGTGTTCACCGCCGTGCACCTATTCATTGGTTAACATGGTTGTCAATGGGGAATCTGGGCCTATCATGATCGCCGCCGGCAGTGATGGTGCACACTGCCGCGGAGCGTACACCATGTCATCACCCCAGGTTCACTTGACTCCCGGATCCCGTGCATGGAAGTACTCCACTGAGTGTGCTGCTGTTTCCTGACTATGGTTACTCAAATGGCATGAGTCACAGGGGAAAGGGCCCCGGCCTTCACCAAGGAGGAGCTGGAGAAGCTGGTGGATGGGGTCCTACCCCTGTCCTGTATGCCAAGTTATATGGGTGACTAGAGGTGCAGGTGAGTAGGCGGTTGACATGCATGGATGTGTGTGATGGTGGTGGCTGACTGTATGCATGTGTGGTTGGTTTGTACCTGCACAGGCCTAGAATGTGTGGCAAGTACCGTGAGTGAGGTGGTGAAATGATCTTGTGAAGTGTCTGTCCCATAGGGGACGTATAGTCAGCTGTATCACATGGCCATTTTCTGAACTCTGTGTTTCTTTTCTGTGTGTCCCCCACAGGTCAGCACACATCAGAAGTGGGCACTCTGGCAGGCCATTGCCAGGGAGGTGCAGAACTTGGGTGTCTACAACCGGCGGAGCACCCACTGCAGGAAGCGGTGAGAGGCCCTGCGATGCTGGGCCAGGAAGACCTGCGAGGCCAAGCGAGGGAAGTCCTCCCAACTAGGAAGGGGTGCCCCTTGGGCCCTGACCCCCTAGTGCACCGCATTCTGGTGGTGGCAGATCCAAATTTGGATGGACGCTTGAAGGCTGCACAGCAGCCACAAGGGAGTGAGTACCAACACAATATCATGCCTCTTTGATGGATGTCTGAGGGTGCTGTCGGATGCATGCTTTCTAGTGCCAGGCACTCTGACAGGTGTCTTACAGCAATCCGGGCCCCATGGGCATGGATATGTTTAGGGGCAGGTCTGCAGTTCTTCAGGTCCTTTTGTCATGTGAGAGAAGAGTTGTATGTCAGGGGCATAGCCATTACTATAGCTGTAGGTGCTGTGTGTTGGTGTGGTAGTATGAGTGAACCACATATGTACATCCATTCAGGTATTTACATCTATCTCTCATGTTTTGTCTTTCCACCCCTGTGCTCTTGTGTCCTTTGTGTACATCAGCATCATCTGGTGAGGGAGCAGTGGCACCGGCGAGTGGGGATGCAGCGGCACACGGTTCCAAGGAGGCAGAGTCGACCGACGCCAAGGGGACCAGTGGGTTGGATGGCGAGGGGAGTACCACGGGCAAGGGGAGTACCATGGAGGAGGCTACTACCACTGGCGGTAGTGACTCTGATACCTCCTCCGATGGGAGCTCTTGGGTGGTGGCCGACCCTAGTGGTCCCACCCATTCTGTGTCATCTTCCGCCACCCCCATAACATCACCGCCCTCCCAGTTGCTCCCCACCCAGTTGCCCATGCCCACTCACCCAGAAGGGTAGGCGTCACCTCATCCCCTGCCCCAGTCAGCCCTGCTGCCCTCACGGAGGAGGCTATTGACCTCCTGAAGACCATCTCTGTAGGGCAGACAACCATTGTGATTGACATCCAGGGGCTAGCATCCCATACCTGGAAGGCATTCTCTGTGCCATGTTTGTCCTACAGAGATATTTTCAGGCTCTGGCCTCCTCTTTGACGGCAGCCAGTGTCCCTTGCCTTTCCATCCCCCCTCCAACCACCTCTGCCCCTTCCAGCACCCCACTCCCATCACCCATCCCAAACACATGTGCAGACAGCCATGAACACACCTCAACACACAAAATGCATACACAGAAACACAAGCACCACACTTCCCACCACAGGCATACACACAGCCAACATACAAAGGCACACACAACAACATCCACTTCCCCCAGTATGTCCACCTTTTCTGCATCCCTGTCTGTCACCTCTACATGCACACCCCCAAGCACTGCACCATCATTCACGATTGCTGACCCCATTCTTGTAGTCACCACAACATCGGACATCCAGTCATGCACCCTAGACACCACACCTGCACTCACCACAACGACATTGACTGACACATGCAGCACACTTACCAGACCTGCAGACACCCAGACAACATTCATGTACACTGGCAACCTGTCTTGTCCCACTGTGTCTACCCCCTCTCCTCCCAAAACACTCAAACGATCCCAGACACCCACCCAAATCACATCCACCACACCTCGGCATACTGTACAGGCACCAGCATCCACGTCCGGCATACCTACACCTGTTACAAACATTCCCTCTACCTCCACTCCCACAACTTCCTCCATGTCCACCCCAACTGCCCCAAAAATCTTGTCCTGTCCCGTGTTGACCTTTTTGAACCCACTGGCCCACCCCGTCTCGTCCCTAAACGTACCCACCTCCTTGCCCTATACACTCCTTCCACGTCTAAGTCGCCTCTTCCCATTCTCGTGCCCCTTCCCCAGTGAGCAAAAAGCCCCGTGCTGGCCCTGGTCCATCTGCCATCCCCCGGTCCAAGCCCGCTCCCCCACCTTCCAAGGCTAAACCCAAACCCCCACCACCTCCCAAACGTAAGCCCAAACACCCCCCAGATGTAAGTCCACAGCCCCGCCACACCTTGCCCCTGTTCCCTGAGGCACTTGGCTGCCCCATTGATATCCCTTTATGGTGGAGTACCATGTGCACAAGTGGGAGTCAAGTTCGGCCCATTTTGGCCCTTCAGCCTTTTTATGTTGGACTGGCCAATGGCCTTATTTGAACATAACATTTTCAAAATCTATAACATTTTGGTTGCCCAGTGTTGCTGTTGGAGCACTCTGGAGACATGGTTCATCTTTTCATTGTGGGGGTGTGGTGTGCACATGTGTGTACTTTGGGCAGGTTGTATTAGCCTTGTGTCGGGTAAGGACCTCTTGTTCTGGTGTGTATGGCTTGTGATGGTGTGAGGCATTGGGGGTGCGTTGCAGGGTGGGTGGGTTATGTAACTGTGCCCTTTCTTCCCTTGTTTAGTAGGTTACGGTACTTACCGTCGTCGTCTTCGTCGGTGGTCACGGTCGTGGAGGTATATGACAAGGAGCAGCACAGGCATGATTTCCAATTCTTTCTCCATGTCTGCTTCGGCGTGTTGTGTGTGCCTCTGGTGAGTGATTCTTTTTATTTTGTTTATTTCCACCAGGCTTTGAGTGGCGGTGGTTCCTGGCCCGGAACTGACAGCGGTCTGGTACTTCATTATTTGTTGGACGGGTTGGGCCTTTCCGCCGGCATGTGGGCAGCCTCTTATGTTGCTGTCGGCACTCCTCTGCTGGCAATGAGTGGTTTTCATGCTGGCTGTTTTTCATGGGCTTCATTATTTGGCGGTCAGGACCGCCAGCCTGTTGGCAGTAGTTACTGCCACCGACGGTGGTGCGGTCTTTCCCGACATGTTCATAATGACCACCTAAGTGATTTGCCCAGAATCACAGGATGTTGAGCAGATGCTGATACTCAAACCTGGTTCCCTAGCTCCAAAGTTGCCAGCTCTGACAGTGGTTCCACATCCTCTCCCCTTTCTTGAGTTGCATGCAGTGTAAGCCTGAGGAGGGCTTTAAAACGGACTGTTAACTGCAGCATGCGTTCAAACAAAATTGCAATGCCTCTGATTCCTTAATATCGACAATGGAGACATATATTTATTTTCTGACTGCCGACGATTCACATAAGATGGCCACCAGATTTTGTCATCACGCTTGCTGACTTGGAAGTGCATGATTGGGGAGCTAGTTGTAGCTGTCAAAGGTCACACTATTTCTCCGGAGCAAGATTAGTAATACATGTGTCTCGTAGGTGAGGAGGAGGGACCAGCTACTGCAGACAGCTTCTGTTAGATAATAGTGATCAGTGTAACAGTTTCAGAGTTCTGGGGGGGGGCATTTCACTTACACTGTGCTATTTTTGTTTAGCGATTGATGGAGCGTCATGCATTTTTTTTTTCTTAGTGTGGGTGTGCTTCGATCTGATCTAAATTCTCTCCACCATTTCCTGTACATGTTTGTGTCCATTTGCTGATTTGGGAGTGCATAAGTAAAGGCTTAGGCCCTCATTCTGACCTTGGCGGTCTTTTCGCAAGACCTCCGAGTTACCGCCGCGGTGAAGACTGCTGCTGTGCGTATTCCGACCGCTGGGAGCGTTCCGCCGGGAAACCGCAAGCAGCCACACTGGCGGTCGGCGGGAAAGTGGAGACTGGTCAACCTCCACCGCCACGCCAGCAGAACACCGCCCACAGAATTACGACCCACATATCTGTGTGGTGGTCTTCTGTTGGCGGTGTTCTGTTGGCGGTCACCTCCCCATGGCTCCCGTCGCCTCCCGGAGGACCAACGCACAAGGTAAGTTGATCGTCCGTTAGGGGAGGGGGTGGGAGGGTGTTGTGTGATGTGTGCGTGCATGGGGGTGTGCGTGTGAGTGTGTAGAGGGGGTGTGTGAGTGCGTGTATGCGGGCGGTGCTGCTGTGTCTATGGGTAATGTGTGCAGTTCGGCGGGTGTGCATGTCTGCATGTATGTGTGCGGGTATGTGTCCCCGTTGTGTATGTGTGTGTGTAGGGGGTGTGTGCATGTCGAGGTGCATGTATGTGTCGGGGGTGGGGGTGGGGAGGGGGTTCGTACCACCTCTGGGTGGTGGCAGGGGGGTGGAGGGTGTGGGGGGAGGACTCGTGGGGGGTAGTGGGGGGTGGGGGAGACCCCTATCAGTGCCAGGGAAGGAATTCCCTGGCCCCGATAGTGCCTACCGCCATGGTTCGCATGGCGGTTCCCGACCGCCAGAAACCGCGGCGGTAAGCAGGGTCATGATACCGTTGGCGGTCTTGGGACGACCGCTGGGCCGGAGTGCGCAAACTCCAGCCCGGCGGTCATGACCGCCGTGGCGGTCGGAGTGGGGAAGTGGCAGTCGATCGCGGCGGTGACCGCCGCGGTCAGAATGCCATTTTTTTGACCGCTGGTCTGTTCGCGGTCCGACCGCCGCCTCTCCGCCGACCGCCAAGGTCAGAATGAGGGCCTTAGTGTTCAACTGAAGGTGACGGTTCAGGGATAATGTTATGCTCCTAATTGGAGGGCTGGGGTTAGTTCTAGTTAATTTTGGTGAAAATGGGTGATCACTCACACCACAATGGATTGCCCCTCTCCTTCTGTGCTGGATCTCCTCGCTTCAGTCTTTACTCGCCCCCTTCTCCTTACCTGTGCTTGCTTTGTCTGCTCTCCGGCTCTGTGGATCGCTGCTGCCCGGGCATGTTTCTACTTAATAAAACTTTCAGAGCTGTTTTAACATCTGGGCACACGTAACTAAAGTCTACAATAAACCCCCTGTCCTTCCCTTTCAACAGACAAGTGACATATGTCTTCAGATTATAAAAGACCACTTTTCAAACAGGTGTTAAATGACAGGAAATGGAATGAACAGCAGAAACCATGAAAAAATAACCAGCACCTTCTGGGAGATATTCCCATAGACTGAAAATGTAATTGTTTGTGCCTTTAATGTTTGGGGTCACCGCTAGCACCAGGCTCAAGTCTCACCGCCCCTTACTAAAGTGCCAGCCCTGAATGGAAGGATTGTATGTTTGGATGATCCTTTTGAAAAACGCAATCACTGCAAACAGGTTTGAGGCTTGTGTGCATGCATGGACTGGAAACCTAAACATCGGGTGATAAAAGTGTTTATCTGTTCCACATTGCGAGTCAGTGATCCAGTCCTTCTGTAAGACACTCCACACCATGCCAAATAATTCTAATGAGCATAATTTCACTCAGTGCCACACACTTCCATGCCACACAATTAAATTCTATACATTTCCCTTCCACATCACATAATTTGACAACAAACCACATTATTCAACTCAATTACACAATTACACAACACATCATATAGAGAAAATCCACACCAAGGAATTTCACATCATGCCACAAAATTCAACACCACACCACATAATTGACCTCCACAACATACCACTCCACAACACAAAATACATTCCACATAATTACACTCTGACACACAATCCCACTCATGTGACTCCAGTACACTCAACACCACATAATTAGTATCCACATGTTTCCACTGAACATTATGCCACATAATTCAACTACAAAAATCTACTCCACACCACACCACACAATTCCACCACACATAATTCCACACTAACAATTCCAATCCAACCCACATAATTCCACTCCACACCACATAAATCGACTCCACTACAAACCAAAACACATGGCTAAAAGACATTGGCCCTCATTCTGACCCTGGCAATCCAAAGACTTCCCGGGCTGTGGTGGCAGTCTCACCGCCGATGGGTGGGTGGTGAAGACTACCAAATTACGAGTTTGGCCAAAGCCAAACTGGCGATACTCTGCCCGTCAAACCGCTTTTCCACAGTCCGCCAGACTGGAGGTGAGCACCTCCAGCACATCAGATGCTGTAATACCGCTAGCGGTATTACGACACAGGAGACCACCAGCATTTTCTGGCAGTCGCACATTCAGAAAAATCTGGCAGTCTTGCATTCTGGTGACATGAATAAGCATTCCTGTCACCAGGATACACTCGCACACACTTCCAAATACCTGTACACATGCACTCACACACTTCTACACACAAATAAACACACTCACCCACACAAATGCGACATACACATGCATTCACACTGACATACATACATAAACACCACTGACACGCACGCATTCACTCCCCTCCTCCCTCCTCCAGTGCAAATCCACATTTGCCCCCCCTCACCCGCATGCACCCATTCACGCCCCCTCCGCACCGCATAGACCCATTCACTCCCCCTTCCGCACCACTCACACACTCACCCCATCCATCCACATTCATCAACATAATGCACCCCCCTCCCCCTCATTCATAGCACTCACACATGCACTCACACACACACTCTCACACGCACACAGACCCCCGCCCCCCTCCCCTATCAGATGATCACTTACCTTGTCCATCAATGAGGTCATCCGGGTGGGAACGGGTACCGGCTCTTCCACCGCCGGCAGCGCTCTACCATCAGGACACCGCCATGCTGTACTATGGGTCATATTACGGTGTCCGACATCCTTTTCGCGTGGCAGTGCCAGCAGGGAAACCGCCTCTTCCCTGTCAACTGCCAGCACGGCTGCTGTCAGATTTCCACCCGATTTTGGGCAGAAATATGATGGCAGTCGTAATGCGGTTGTCTTAAGACCACCAGCACTGGCCTTTCCGCACCACAGTTTTGGCAGTCTTGTAAAAAGACAGCCAATATCGTAATGAGGGCTATTATCTTTTACAACACCAATAGCTCTAACTCTCACAAATGCGAGACCTATTGCATTGCAAATGCTTGTTTATGCATGTTGTTTGTATTTTATAGTTAATAGTTAGGGTTTAGTATAGGTATGGTGTAGTTAGGTGTTAGCTTTTAGATATTTTATTAGGTAGTTGTTTTCAATTTTTTTAAATAATTTTAGGTTTTTAAGTGGGAGGCCAATCGATGTTCAGTGCTTAAAAAAAATATATAAAAAACAAAAATACCACCAAAATATATTTGTTTAGCTTTACATGTATAGTTAGCATATGTTTAGGTGTAGCTACGATTTGTTTTGTACTAATCTATGTGTATTAAGGGGAGTGGAGGGTTGATATTTAACTTGTCATTTGTGTATGGTGCTTAAGCTAGGTTAAGATAAGTTAAGATAGTTTAGTCTAATGGTACGTTTATTTAGGTTAAGCTAGCTAGGTGTAGGTAATTTAAGCTGAGTTAAGATAGTTTAAGGTAGTGATAAGGCTAGTTAGTGTAGGCTAGGTTGTTGTAGGTTGTTTAGAAAATTTTTATATTATTAATGTTTTTCTTCTTTGACAAGTTCATCATCATTTCATAATTAAGAGTTGGCAGCATTGAGTAAGATGAGCTGAGTACATGATGTAGCTATTGACCTGCAGTCTTTGAAGATATATGTTACTTTGTCAGAATCTTATGGACAAGTGTTAGTCTACCTCACATTTTGAGTCAAGTATGCACTCTTTACCATTCTTTAGGCACTGTAAGCGTGCCTCCTTTAGTGATTTTACACATAGAAAAACACAGGTGGTCTCCTGTGTGTGAAAGTGATAGTGCAGGTATAGTTGGGATGGTTTTGTCACTTCAGATTACAGATCTCTGACTGCACTGGGACACACGCTGGTGCCTGCCACTACCACACAGACCCTTGCACCATTGTTGTTGGCTGATTACAAAATATGAATGTATCCACACCTGTCTGGAGAACTTCTATCATCATTGGCATTGACTACTGGCTAAGTGTGGCACTTCATGCAGCTCACTTTGTTTAAGTACTTTCAAAATGTCATGCCCATAAGACTCTCATGTCCTTTTCACCTGGGGAGGTGTTACATGGTTTATGCTTCTGTGGTCTGGCTATTATGCAAAAATTTGTTTGTACAATGTACAATAGATGTAATGTGTTGATGCACTCACAGTCAACACACATGAGTCCTCTTGGTAGCAGAAGGAAACATTTACCCTATTTATTCCAGTGTAGCATTATTCACCATTTATCCGTTGACACAGGGCCCCGGCAAGAAGCCTTTAAGTTTCTTGCTTGCTGGAATTCAAGATATTGGATTGTCTTTGTGCATTCGTCAGGGGCATAGCTTGTTCAGTAAGACTGGTGGGTAGAGGCTGAGCTTCAGATTTCCCAACAGTCACCATGGTTAAAACACATTATGGGGGTCATTACGACCCTGGCGACCAGCGGTACACTGGCGGTAACACCGCCAACAGGTTGGCGGTGTTCTGCCAATGTATTATGACTGTGGCGCATTAGCCACGGCCATACCGCCGGCCCCTCCACTTGACCACCAGGCTTTTGCCAGGCAGTCATAATCCCCAACCTTCAGCCTGTCCATGGTGGTAAACACCGCCATGGAAAGGCTGGCAGTAAGGGGGACTCGGGCCCCCAGGCACAGCCCCTTCGCGCATTTTACTGCCCGAATTTCGGGTAGTGAAATTTGCGATGGGTGCTGCTGCACTCGCTGCACATCAACATTGCTGCCGGCTCTGTTATGAGCCGGCTGCAATGTTGATGTAACTTTTCCGGTGGGCCAGCTGATGGAAACGCTGTTTCCGTCCGCTGGCCCAGCGGAAATGTCATAATCGGGAGCCACCAATACCGCCAGCACTGGCGGTATAGTGGAGCATGCGGCTTCGGCGGTCTTTTTTAAAGACCGCCGAAGTCGTAATGAGGGCCTATATGAGAAGCAGGTGGGGGGGCTTGAGGAGCAGTAGGAAGGAAGATTGCAGATTGTGAAGGGTACTTATACTTCAATATTTTGTAAAATATCGTTATTTAGATCTTGAAAATAGAGACAAGAGTGTGTGTGTATGATTTTGTCTGCATGTGGATGTAAAAATACCAAGTGAAACTCAACAAACCTCACCATACCCTATTTAAAACACCTGTATTTACTACAGAATACATCTATTAGGGGAGTGTAATATCCCAAACACCCCCCTTAAGCTATGCCCCTTGGCATCCTTGAGTAACACAGTTCTTATCTGTCTATTATTAGTACAACCCTGCAAATGTATGTACCGTATTACCTCATCAGTTTAAGTGTTGCGGTTTTCAAGTTAAGGTGTTCATGGTGTCAAGTTCACTGAGCTAGATACACGCGGATGCCTGGAACAGTGTCATTCCCTCACATGCCTCACACATTCTACTTATAATAGAAAGAGTTTCTCACTTTGTGTCATTCATCTTGTTTTCACACTCTTACGTTCCAATGGGAGTCAATACATTCCTCATTTTGGCACTGCTGTGGATGTACTCTTTGTAGGTGCATATCCAAAGACAACAAGTGAAGAGTGATTTCAGCTCTCTTTTCTTGAGATGCAAAGAAGTGGGTTATGTCAATACACTTCAACCATAGTATATGTAGTCCTTTCATCACAAACACATACAATACTGTTTGTGGTTTTAGACAAATTGTTGTTTAAGAATTATTGTTATACGAGATTGTAGGTCCGACACATTGTTTATTTGGAGTATGCATGTTTATTTTGGGTAAATACCAACCCTTCTTGAAAGCTTAGATGACCAGATAGATTCTATTTGGAAGGCATTTCAGGTGGCATGTTGAGATGAGGAGTATTTCAGTGAGGAGATACAAAGTGCCATTAGGGAAGGTGGGGTTGTTTAAAAGTCCACAACTGAATAAAATCATCATGTGCACAAACAAAGAATACAGTACTGGGAGACAAAGGAGGTGGCATGATCGTAAACACAGGACCACTAGGAAACTGGCCAGGAGGCACAAACAAATATTATCTTGCTGTTTGCTGATGGAAACTGGGGAACTCCACATCTTCCTCCCCTGATGGGTGTTGTGCCTCCCCTGCAGTTGGAGGTGTTTGCATGGGAGGCATCTGAGGAACACAAAGATCAAAGACAGAAGAAGTGCCTCCCTTTTCCACACCAGCATTTGTCTGTACCTGTAAGTCAGTCACCAAATCCCTGATAAGTGTTTGGTGGCTTGTCAACAAAACAATGACATTGCAATTAAGGTCACCCATTGTTGTTATGTAGGAGTCCAACTTCCACTCCATGGATGCCATAATGTAACAGCTGGCCCCCAGCTGTGTGGCTACTTCACTGGTGTCAGAGGTAGGGGGCCGATGTTTTTCCCTCTGCATCATGACACCACGGATGTCCGCTAGGGACTCATCAATTGAATGGAGCCAAGTGTAGGTGATTCTAATTGCCTTAGCATACCCTTATTATGGCTCAAACACCAACAAACTCCTTCTCGGGTGTCCACTATCGTCTCCATCTTTACCTGCACCTCATCAGCCATTGGTTTCTGGACTCCTACCACTCGCTGTTAAAATTCAACTTTGGGGTCCAGGGAGTCCTCAGCTGAGACTGCATAGCTAGATAGGGCCTGCCCTGTGGAAGGCAGTTCCTCCGGAGACCCTGCAATGTTGTCTTCACTTGCCAAGACCAGAGGAGTTGAATCAATGGAGTTCAGGAGTTGTCAAAAGGTGTCATCATCCATGGGTGGCAGGATGGTGTACTAAACAGGTTGAACATTATGTACCAGCTACTCTACAGGAGGTGTTGTTTGTCCCTCTGGAAAGAGATAGGAATATGTCAATAATGATTGATGATAGATGTAGACATCGGAGATTTTGGTGACAATTTGACAGAAAATATTTAGAATGTAAATTACATATGCTACTAGAATTAGAGCAGACCATGTTAGACTATTGTTGCCTTTCACTTGGCAATACCTTGACCTTGTTCACCCTTCCTCAGTGTGAACATGAGAAATAACTTGTTTAATAGCACACAACACAGCTCGGCAGCTTGCTGGCCTGCCCTGCGAGGAAGAGTGAGTGCAGGCAATGGGCCCATTTAAAATTGTACATTGTTTGTATGGTTTCTTGCTACACTGATGTTACATTTTCTTCTTTACACCACTGCTGAGACCATTGCACCATGTCACCGTTGGTTTCACACAGTAAAACACACCATTCTGCCTTGCTATACTGTCTTGCATGCAGTGTTAACAGATTAAGTGGTGTTGTGGTTACATTAGTCACATAGCCACATAACTCGACACATCAAAAAACCTTGCTACACTGCAGGAATGGATAAGGATGTATATACCATACTTCATTTTTCCTGTGAATTCCAATACTTTCCCAGCATACACACATTTATCTCCATAGTCCAGAACAGTAGACACTGACAGCTGTCTCAGAAGGGATAGCCACCATCACAATTGGAAATATGCAACAATTAAAGCTCACTTCATTACCTCTGAACCCAAGATACTCATTTGCAGATTCCTGCTATCATCTTCACTGTTCTTCAGTTTTAATTGTACATGACTCCTCAGGTGATCAACATTCAGACTTGGGGACTCTACTTAATCCCACACATGGATGACACCCAGATCATACATTGACTCTCTGAAGGCACAAACACCACCAACATTTGTTACATTAAGCTATTGCCCAGCATGCCTACCTGTACGTGAGAGTAACAGGCCATACTGAACCTCACTTTGGGGCATATTTACAAGAAACTGGCGCATCAGTGCTGATGCACCAGTTTTCTTCTGTGGCCCTTGCCCCACCTAACGACACCATGGGTGCACTTTATTTACAATACCGGGCACCATGGTGGTCGTTAGTCCAATAACGTCAAACTTTTTTATGCTATTGTGGTGCTTTGCTGCACTAGCATCAAGAATTTTGACGCTAGTGCAGCAAAGTGCAAGGAGGTCCTTTGGTTTCTATGGATGCATCATTTTAACGTCTGCTTTGAGCAGGTGTTTAAAATAAGCCAAAAAATGGCGCAGTGAAATCTTGCAGATCTCACTGCTCCATTTTTGCTGATCTCTTAGAGCCATAACACCCCCTTGCATACATTATGCCTGGTGCAGGCATAATGTGGTGGAAAGGGGTGCTACATAGTGCAATTCAGCACTTAAAGGTGCTTTACAACATGCAAATCAACTTTGTGTCATGGGTGTGCCAGTTGCCATACACCACGTTGCATCATTTTTTTCAAAGATGCATGGAAATTTATGACTCACCTTTGAAGCTTTCAGCATGGTGCATTGTTTCGTAAATATGGTGCATCCATGTTGCAAGTAAAATGTGCTACACAACACTAGTTTTTTGGACACAATGCTGCTGCAATATAGCATTGCATCAATACTCATTACTATTCCCCAGTGTTTACTCTCTACAGAGGTGTCAGTATAGATGAACCTGTTAACAAACCCAATTATACATCCCATTTCCATAGAGGAATGGCCTTTGCAGAAGAGTAGGTTTCTCACAAGAGGCATTGACACCTACTGTTCACCAATGAGGTCATGTTGTTGTAAATCTGAGGTATTCACCTTGTATAGTCTTCTATGAAAAGAAGCTGCTTTTGTATCAAACTCTACCACAGGGTTTATGTACTTATATATAACATGTAAAGTTTACTGTACACGTTATATACCCTTTTGGAATATGGTAGCTCAGTGCCAAGAGTTTCTCTTAGTGATTCTACACAGACTCTTTGCTCTGTTGAGATATGTTAGTAGAGATGCTTCTGTTAGTTAAGGAAACTATATTTCCTGTTTACTGAAAGTAATTGTCTTTATAGAGGGGTGATGTTGTCAGTAAATATTTTGACACCCACATTTTACCCTTAAGAGAGATCTCTCCAAATCAGGCTATACTGTCATGAAGGCTCTGAACTCGGTATTTTTACAACTGGAAAAGAAGGAGCGAGTCTTTTTTCAAAGTATACCATGCAGAATATGCACCCTGCTAAAATCTGATAACAGACGGTGTACTACTTCTCTCAAAGTGAGAGGCTGCACTTAGTAATTCAATTGTTGATATTATTGTTGCAGATCAAATTTGGTTGCAAAGGGGTCAGTTTATAACTAAAGTATTTTACACATAGACGTCACCCTGTAGTAAAGCCAAAGCAGAGAGGCCATGATGTCATAAAACTCAAACTTTCACCTATATAGTTTTAAGACAGGGAATCAATGTTCCATCATTCTCTACCATAATGAATATGTACCCTGTGATAATGACATAACACAGGGCCTAATATTCCTCCAAAATATGGAGTTCATCAGTAAGGTCTTTTACATCACCCTCCACCCTGCAGGAAAGTCTCAGGAGAGAGACCATGTTGTCATAAAACGTAATGATTGAGGCTGTAGAGCTGTGCAACAAAAGGAGGCAGTCTTTCATGAAACTCTAACATAGAAAATTAGAACCCTGTTATAATGTGACTACACAGGACATAATGCTGCTCTTACTATGTACAAAGATGTCATGGCAGAGATCTCTCTCGAAAAGGCAAGCATACATTGTATTGACGCACAGGAAACGTTGCACTGCACAGTAGTTTGTCAATTAATAAAGCCTTTTATACCCAGCTTTCACAATGTAGAGATGTGTGAGCAGACAGACCATTCTCTTATAAAATTCAAGCATAATAATGAATGAATAAATCTATATACAGTTGTATGACAAGGAGTCTGTAGTTCATTAAATTGCACCATGTATTAATCTGCATAATGTTAAAGTGTGGTAGCACAGGGCCTAGTGATCTAGAGTGTTCTAAATCTTCTAGAGAGACCATTTCCTCTGTTCTGTTCAGAACCGTCAATAAAGAGTCAGTTCTAAATATATTGGCTAATTAATTATTAAATTAAAAATCATGTTATTTGTTTAATTGCTTTTTATTTGTATTTATTATTTTTGTTTGGTCAACTCTTTTTCTTATTAAGAGTTTTATATTTGTTGTAACTAGGGTTAGTTAGATATGTTTTGCGTTTAAAGTAAAGTACTTTCCCCACCGTTTCATAGACTGGAGTGGGAATAATACGTTTTAACTCTCCGAAGTCCAACGCTTTCCCAACTGTTACACAGACTGGACTGGGAATAGTACATTTTACCCCTCCAAAGTCCAATGGTTTCCCTACTGTTGCATAGATTGAAGTGGGAATACTAAATCCTACCCTGCCAAAGTCCGGCGCTTTACCTAATGTTGCAGACGATGGAGTGAAATAGTTTATCTATTATTGTTTGACTTTTCCTAATATTGTTTAAATATATCTATCATTATTAATTGTTCATTTTTTTGCTTTTAAATTATATATATATATATATGTGTGTGTATATATATATATATATAAATATATATATAAATGTATATAAATAAATATATGTATATATACATATACATATATATATAGATAGATATATATATATATATTCTTATTTATATATGTTTCATCGCTTACAAAAACTCGCACAAAACCTGAGAAATTCAGCAGTTATAGTTAGAGTTATTTCAAGTAACTTTAACTCACAGCCTAAGGTAACTATAAGTCGCGCCCCCACCTGGCACAGTTTATCTTCAATAATTTGACTTCTGATGTTTCATTGATATTTTTATTGATGTTAAATTTGTCATGAGTACTCTAACATCTGGGGTAATTAGTAGTGTATGGGAAGGGCCCAAGTTATAGTTACCTTAGGCCGCTAGTTATAATTACTTGAAATAACTCTAACTACAACTGAATTTCTCGGGCTTTGTGCAAGTAAATTCAGAACTTAACTATAACGTCTCTATAACCTTTGTTTTTTTAATGAATTTCTATGTTTTTTTCAGTACTATTTCCTAACTATAATGTCCCTGTAACCTTTGAATTTTTTCGGTGAATTTCATTTTTTTTAAACGTAAGGCAATTTTCCTATCAATATTTTAATCCAACAACTGTTGCGCACAGCCTTTACTCATGCGCCGCAGGGGTTGGCTGCAGGGCCTGGCCTGTGGCCAGGTTCTGTGACCAGTCCCTCTAACCTCCCAACCCTGTGCCGCGCATGGCAAAAGGCCAAGCATGGTAAGGGTTGGCCGCAGGGCCTGGTCTGTGCCCAGCCCCCATGGCCAACCCCCTAACCAGGCAACCCCGGGTTGTGCACAACCTTTGGATATGTGCATCACAGGTTGGCTGGCAAACAGGTCCTGTCTCTTTGGGTCTGAGAATAGATGTGGGAGGGTGAATCTGGATGTAAGAGTGGGTGTGAGAGTGTCTGTCTGGGTGTGAGAGTGGTTGTGAGAGGGCCAATGTAAGAGTGGGTGAGAGAATGTTGATCTGGGTGTGAGAGTAGGTGTGGGTCTGTGAGTGTATGTGTGAGTCTGAGTGGGTCTGGGAATGGGTGCCTGAATGTCTGAGTGGATCTGAGAGTGGGTGAATTTGTGTCGAAGTGAATCTCTGAGTTAGTGTGTGAGTGTGAATGGGTGCATGAGTGTCTGAGTGGGTCTGTGAATGGGTGCATGAGTCACTGAGTGGGACTGTGAGTGGGTGCATGAGTCTTGGAGAGGGTCTGTGAGGGAGTGTGAGTGTGTAAGTGGGTCTGTGAGTGGCTGTGTGAGTCTCTGAGTTGGTCTGTGAGTGGGTGCATGAGTGTCTGAGTACGTCCGTGAGTATCTGTGTGGGTGTGTCAGCAGCTGGCTGAGTGACTCTGCCACAAAGGAACCTCACCTGCCCTTTTATCCAACAAAAGTCCACAGCTTTGCATGAAATATCTACCCAAGTGGAGTTCTTTCTGCCTTCTTTCTGCCTTCTTGGGTAAATGTCCAGTGTGTATTTACTCTACAGCTGTGTAATGGTGCACAAGGAAATGTCACCAGTGATCTTGTGTGTGTTTTGGCAACTTGATTGTTCCTGTTTCTCTAGAAGTCTGTGATAACATGGATCTTCCTATAGAGAGGCCAACAAGACTACAAAGTTGTGAATCTTCACTAAACCAGGGCCCTTTCTTCTATCTATATGAAGTAAGTGCTTCTTTGTTTTGTGGAGATGTCTACATATTCCTCAGCAAAACAAACATGCCATCAAAATTGGTTGGAAGCGCACTGGGGGCCCTTTGGAGTGCTGTCCATCATCCTGGCAAAAGGGGAAAAGACATGCAAACTACTAAGGTGGCTGAAGCGGGGCCAAGTGGGTGCAGGTTCAAAGTGATTTGTACAGTAGAATACTCTTAGCCATTTAAAGGGAGGCCCATGGACTCTGAGCAGGGGTGCCACGCGGCTTACCTCCCCTGGCTGATTTTAGCCTCTGGGACCACATCCTCCTGGGGCCCACTACTATTTAATGGGGGTGGGGGACCACATGGTCCCCCTCCCCCAGCTGATTTTGGCCCTGGAGACGCCATCCCTGGGAGCCAAACTCTACTCAGTGGTAGAGGGGGTCATTCAGCCCTCCTCAACCGGCTGATTTTGACCCTGGGGACCCCATCCTACGCGGCCCATCACTATTCAATGGGGAAGGAGGGCAACACAGTCTCTCTCCCCAACCTATTTCAGCTCTGGGTATCTTATCGCCTGAGGACCACCTCTATTAAAGGAAAGAGGGGGCCATGCAGCCCTCCTTCCCCTGGCTGAGCTCAGCTGTGGGACCCCATCCCCTAGGGCCTGGCCTTAATTAAATGGAGTAGGAGGGCTGCAGGGCCACCCTCCCTGGGCCAATTTTGGCCCTGGAGACCCCATCCCACAGGGCCTGGTCATTTCTCCAAGATGCCCTCCAGGTCACCTATTGTGCAAGAGGACTGCGGGGGGAGTCTCATGGCCCCTGTGGTCCCAGGTAGCTTCCCGCCTCCTTCAGGAACTGGCATTGCTGTCACAGATAGGGAGCTGCTGAACATGCACCTCTCTGTCTATGAGAGCAATTGTTTTCTCTGTTTCCCTGCCTGCTTGTCTACAAGCATAGAAACAGAGGAAACCTCTACTCCCAGCAAGCAAGAGCTTTCAAACAGGTCTTGCTTGCTGGGAGCGAAGTTGTGTTTGCTCTGTCTTGTCAAAGCTCCCACCAAGTCAGAACACACAGCTATGTCCCGAGGGTAGGCACGCTGGGGCATAGCAGGAGATGGCCCAGACAGGTGATATTCCCCAGGGCCATTATTGGCTCCACAAGCGGGACAACACGGCCCCCCTTCAACATTTAAAAAGCCCTGGGGAGGTGGGGATCTCTGGGGAGGCGGGTCCGCAATGGACATCCTATCTTATTTTATTTCAGTCCGAGGGAGGTGGCAGTCCCTTGGGCACGGAAGGGGGGGCTGCATGCTCCCCCCTTTTTTTGAAGCAATTACCCTAAGGATGTGGTGTTCTCTGGAGCATGGCGGGTCTACATGCCCCCCTACTATAATGAAAGATTTTGCCCCAGAGAGTTGGTAGTCCCTGGGATGCAGGGGCCATGCAGCCGCCTTACTATTTTACAATTAGATTTAAGCTCCAAGGAGGTGGCAGTCCCCGGGGCATAAATAAGCCCAGGAGGGGGACCCAAGTGCCCCCTCCCCTTTATTTTCGATATGCTCCAGGGACCTGACCCACCCAGGGGCTTTACTAAAACAAGCACGGGAGACTGTGCTTGTTATTTTTTTAATTATCGCCGTTAATTCACAATCTTGTGCTTTTTTGCCCTATGTGGGTCCCTCTGGGACCCAAGCATCAGAGCTAAGGGGTCAGGGTGTCCCTACTGTGGTCCCTTTTCTTTTTTCAATCTTTTTCCTGGGACTCAGCTGTAGCCAAGCCCCAAGATGGTTGCCAACACATTCTTGTTGAAGTGTTGGCAGTCAATCAGATCTTGGCACGAGAGTGGGAGGATTCACATAGCTTTTGCACCTCTAGAAATCTATATTTCTTTTTCTTTTTATATCTTAAAACCAGTGAATGTATTTACAACAAAATAGTGTAATCTGCGTACTGAAAGCTACCTTTCTGCAAACATTGGTGTAATTCTGTCTAGTGGTTCAGGCGTTAGTCGTGTTCAAAGCTCCTATGAGAATTAATGTGGGAAATTGACTTTTTCTTGGCCCCCGCTTCATGGATCACCCCTAAACTTCACATGCACAACAAGATTCATTGGCACACTTTTTTTAGAAACTTTCGTGAAAATTTGTCAATCCGTGCCAAAAATATAGGCAAGTCAAAAAATGTTTTTTCATTGGAAACATGGTCATAACTATAACTACCTACTGGAGAGCACCATTTGGTAGTATATATATCTAACCTTGCACCATGCATGACCTTCTCCCACAGCAGGGGTTGCCCACAAGGCCTAGCCTGCAGCCAGTCCCTGGAGTCAACGCCCCCTAACCACCCAACCCTATGCTTCACACGGCCCTTTGGGCCGCAGCCTGTCTCTCTGGGTGTGAGAATAGGTATGAGAGGGTGTATCTTGGTGTGAGAGTGGCTGTGAGAGTTTCTGTGTGGGTGTGAGGGTGGGTGCATCAGTGTCTTAGTGGGTGCATCATTGTGCACGCAGGTCAGTGAGTGGGTGCATGAGGGTATCAATGGGTCTGTGAGTGGGTGTGTGAGAGTCTGAGTGAGTCTATGAGTGGGTGTGTAAGTGTCTGAATAGGTATGTGAGTGGGTGATTGAGGGTCTGAGTGGGGATGTGAGTGGGTTCACGAGGATCTGAGTGGGTTTGTGAGTGGGTGTGTGAGTGTCTGAGTGGGTCTGTGAGTGGGTGCATAAGGGTCTAAGTTGGTGTGTGAGTGGGAGAAACAGATTGATAGAGAGAGAGAGATAGAGAGAGAGAGAGAGAGAGAGAGAGAGAGAGAGAAATAGTTTTTTAGACTTTGATGAATGATATACTAAGAATTAGACAGCTCTTGACAAATTGAAAAGAAAAATGTATTCGTCATTTAAAAAGTGTGAGACCATCTTTCAATATCAACCTTACACTTTTGAAGTTTAAATTAATGTAAAGGAGGGAAATGATCATAGACACCCTCAACTGTTAGTGTGAGCGTCTGTGGCCATTAGGCCCCAGGTGACTCCTTAATGGACTGTTTCCAGAAAAACCTCTGACATGCAACCCGCACATGTGAGAGGAAAGAACCATGAATGCTCCGTTACTAGGAACGTTTAACAGTCAAAACACTTGTAAATGAACAAACACACTGCCAAGCGATAATAGGATTTGAACCTTCAGCCTACTGAGTGACAGTACAAGAACTTGATCATTAGGCCAAAAGTGACTCTGTTTTGCTCTACATCCAAATGTAACCATAACCTGTGCACCAAACATCTTGCTGGCCTTACACTTTGAAGTTATTGCATGGTGAGACTATTGCAATGACTATCTCTCTCTCTTCCATCTTATTATGGGAAGGAAGAGAGAGAGAGAGAGAGAGAAAATGACAGGACTGCGGGGAGTGTGAAGGCCCCTGCGGTCCTAGCTGCCTCCCTGCATCCTTCGGGAGAAAAGACAGATGAAAAGTCAGCTTTCTGATAGCAGGAGCTGTTTGACAGATCTCGCTGTCAGAAACAGGACTTTGTTTGCAAAAGCAAACAGCTATGTCCCAGGTGTTGATACCCCAGAAACTTGCAGGAACTCCAAGCAGCACAGCCCCGGGGAAGTGGTGGTCCGCGAGACTCAGGGGTCTGAACCGGACCCCCTTCAATGTTTTATTGAAGCCCCGGGGGTGGCAGTCCCAGAACTGCGGGGGCCCAGACAGCCCCCTGTTATATTTGCAAAAGCCCCAGGGAGATGGTGATCCCCAGGGCTGCGGGATGGCGTGCAGCCCCACTGCACCAAATTAGTTTAGTGTCCCCAGGATGTCGCAGTCCCCGTGAGTATATCTCTATAAAATATAAATTTACACACACACATACATATGTGTTTGTGTGTTCATAAAAGTATGTATTTTATATGGTATTTATTATTAGTTAAATGTATTTATTGTCTATTATATTAATGTTATAGATTAAAACATTTAAGATTAAATATTTTAAACTATATACATTTAAAAATGATATTTTTGCATGTTTCAATGATATTAGTGTAAAACAATGTTTTGTTGTTTTAAATATGTTTGTACTTATCATTATAAGTATAGGAAAACTATATTTTTGCTATCAATGTTTTTTACACATTATTTTTAGTCATGATATTGTTGGTTTAGGTATTCTGTATTCTGTATTCTGTATTCAGAGATCAATCGCTGCACTATAGTAAAATGGGTAAGCTAGTAAGAAGACTACCTTTTGTCAAAAGTCCAGCCCTTCACCTTCAAAAATTAAATAACACCTTTCTGAGAGATAACTATTCTTAAGTATCATTCCTTATAGATGATATTCAGATCACATATTTTGGTTCTGAAAGGCCCATTGTAGCGAACGCGGAGATCGTGGAGATCAAGAACGAAATATTGAATGTTGAGAATGTTTAAAAAAGATTTTGAAAGGAAAGTGATGCATTTACTGTGACATCTGCAAAAATTCCAGATAAAGTTTCAGTTTGTTTTAGGAGAAACAACTACAAAGTGCAAACAAAGAAAACTGTAATTTGCAAGAAAATAGAAGACACTGATCTATTGCAGTGGAGTAAACTAGTTCTTTACTTAATAACCGAAGACTCTTTTGACTTGTGTATAAGGCAGATTGTATGTATATATTGCATTGACAAACTGGATGATAATAAAATGCCTGAAACAGGTGTTCATAATAAATTAGATTTTTTTCCTCATTCTCAGAGATTGTGACCTCAATGGGTATGAGGATATTCTCATCCAGACTGCATCCATTCCAAGAAATTATTAGAATGCAGACCAAAAATAAGAAACTACCTTCTTTTGAATTATTATACTTTCTGAAAGGTAAATGTGTGTTTTTGCTTTGAATAAGATGGAGAATATTAGGTGTAGATCAAGAAGAAACAGAGTCACTAGTTATTCTACTAAATGGAGTGCCTACTAAAGTTAACACAATATTGGAAGGAACTTGCAAGCATTGACAGTGTTAAGAAATGTTTGCAATATCTTAAACAAGAAAATGTGTTTTACAAAATTGTTGATGTAAAGAGACTTTGGCTGCATCAGAACAGACACTTCCACTTCAGCTCCTTCTGGTCAGTTTTAAAAAGTTGACTCAAGTAAAGCAAAAGAAAATATGAATATTACAGCATTTGTCCTCTACATTCGTGAGACATGATGGGTGATGCTTTAGAATTGTACCAAATTGTACCAAATTGACCTAGCAAAATGAGAACCCCTATGTGTTTGGGAAACAAGCTGAGAAGCAAGGTGTTTTCCAACAGGAGAAGGTAGTTGTCATGATGAATGTCCAATACAGATACCTGCATCAGAATATAGATGTAGATTTTTTTCTAAAGGCGAAGTATTCCTTTCAATTTCTATTTTTCTTAAAGCGATGTGTCAGTGCTATCCTATGCTGTAGGCTACGTTATGAGAACATGGACATGGTTTAGTAATATCACTGCCAGAGACTTTGTGGGAAAGGTACAAAGCAAAAATTTGGTTCTAGAAAGTAATCTGGTGAATAACTTGGCTTGCCAACATGGTACCAATATTGGTTGTATCACCATGTGGAGCTAAAATGTATATCAAGCAGTCTAGGTGCACCGACCTGGTTTGGTAATTTGAGCTTTGCAGAGTATGCTTAGGATGATCTTCATGACTTTTTCAGGCAAGTTAATGCAAACATTGTGGGCATTCATTTTGAAACTACTGGTGAGTTGTGCTCCATTGATCCCACAAAAGCTTGTAGATACTTGAACAGATTTGAAATAATGCTTCATTTTAACAGTAGCAAAAAGAACCCACCACTAGGTGAGGTTGTAGACGTTTTCTGGAAAAAAAGAATTCTCCAGGACCTGCACCCAACCCACTCCATGGGCAGAAAATCCTGTGTTGTGCTTGGATTTTGGCTGTTGAAAGTGGGGGGTTGGGTGCAGGCCCTGTGGCCAATTGCCCATGGGTAAGCATTTGCAGCATGAGGTTGTCTGCTTCAACCCTATGTGACCGGCCTACCTCCATGGTTGAGGAATTCTCAGGACCAGCAGTTGCCCCAATAATTAACAATGGGGGGTATCAGGGCATTGTGGTCGATCTGAGGTTCTATGGATTTGCAAAAAAAAAATGTTGTTTAAATTTGATTCCAGGATACCCCTACCCTACCCCTTTACATGTTTTTTGTGTTTTCTACAACATAAGGACCAATTCCTGAGTCCTAAAATGCTGGCGTAACTTTTTCTTCAGGTAATGGTCAGCTAATCAGATTGTATAGTTTGATCTTGCGGTGACATGAATCCTCTGCAGCATGAAACGTACATAAATAGTAAACCTTAATTTCTCAAAACTTCTGAATTGATTTACACCAAATCAGAAACAGCACGATTTCTTGGGTATTGATCCAGCTTTCTGCCAAATCTGGTGGTATTCCCTTCAGCTATTTTTCATGAGTTGTTGCTCAATTTTCCTTTGGAGAATTGGAGGAGAAATGTGTTTTGGGACCACGTTCTTTTTGTCAGCCCCTACTTGATTCTTTCCAATAAAGAGCCGAAGTGGATGATTCTATGTTTTGGAAAGATTTGTCAAACGGCGCCAAAATTAATTAGCAGACCAATTAATCAATTTCTTATCAAATTGTGACTATCTGTCTATCTGTCTATCTATCTGTATATCTATCTATCTATCTATCTATCTATCTATCTATCTATCTATCTGTTCACAAAAAAAAAAAAAAAGGTTAGAGGGACATTATAGTTCGTTTTCAGATTCTTCTCTCACAAAACCACAGAAATTCACCCGTTATAGTCACTTTTATCTCAGGAAACTATAAATCATGCCACCACTCTGCGCAGTTTTCTCACTGCATATGTTGCAGTGATATTATCAATGATGTTATAGAAGATGTCATGAGAGATGTAATATGTGAGATAATTAGCCGTACACATCAAAGGCATGAGTTATAGTTACCTTAGGGCACTAGTTATAGTTACTGTAGGAAGTTGGCTCTGTATATACTATTTCAAAGTAAGAAATAGTGTGCACAGAGTCCAAGGGTTCCCCTTAGAGGTAAGATAGTGGCAAAATTAGATAATTCTAATGCTCTATTTTGTGGTAGTGTGTTCGAGCAGTAGGCTTATCAGAGGGTAGTGTTAAGCATTTGTTGTACACACACAGGCAATAAATGAGGAACACACACTCAAAGACTTACTCCAGGCCAATAGGTTTTTATATTGAAAAATATATTTTCTTAGTTTTTTTTAAGAACCACAGGTTCAACATTTGCAGTAAACACTTTAAATGCAAGGTACTTCACTTAGATACTTTAGGAACTTTGAATAGAAGCAATATCATATACAGTCTTTGTACAAATGGCAATAAGCTATTTTCAAAGTGGACACAGTGCAAAAATCAACAGTTCCTGGGGGAGGTAAATAAAGGTTAGATTGGGAGGTAAGTAAAACACTTACAAGTCTCAATCCTGGGGCATCGGCAGCCCACCGTTGGGGGTTCAAGGCAACCCCAAAGTTACCACACCAGCAGCTCAGGCGCCGGTCAGGTGCAAAGGTCAAAGAGGTGCCCAAAACACATGGGCACCTCTGGAGAACAGGGGTGCTCCGGTTCCAGTCTGCCAGCAGGTAAGTACCTGCGTCCTCTGGGGGAAGATCAGGGGGGTTTTGCAGAGCACTTGGGGTGATACAAGAAGACACACAAAACACACCCTCAGCGGCACAGGGGCGGCCCGGTGCAGTGTGCAAAGCAGGCGTCGGGTTTTAGATAGGAAGCAATGGAGGGACCCAGGGGTCACTCTAGCGGTGCAGGCAGGGACAGGGGGGGCTTCTTGGGACAGCCACCACCTGGGCTAGGCAGAGGGTCGCCTGGGGGCCACTCCTGTGTTGAAGTTCGGTTCCTTCAGTTCCTGGGGGCTGCTGGTGCAGTGTTGGTTCCAGGCGTCGGGTCCCTTGTTACAGGCAGTCGCGGTCAGGGAGAGCCTCTGGTTTCTTTCTGCAGGCGTCGCTGTGAGGGCTCAGGGGGGTTGTCTCTGGTTACTCATGGGCTCGCAGTCACTGGGGAGTCCTCCCTGAGGTGTTTGTTCTCTGAATCTCGAGCCGGGGGCGTCGGGTGCAGAGTGAGAAGTCTCACACTTCCAGCGGGAAACGTACAGTCTTTGGAAGTTGCTTCTTTGTTGCAAAGAAGTAGCTGGTTTTGAACAGGGCAGCAGTTCACAGGAGTTTCTTTGTCCTTTAGTCCAGGGCAGTCCTCTGAGACTTCAGAGGACGCTGGTCCCTGTCGGATGCGTCACGAAGTTGGAGACAGGCCGGTAGGGTTGGGGCCAAAGCAGTTGTCGTCTTCCTCCTTCTCTGCAGGCTTGTTGGTCAGCAGTCCTTCTTGTTTCTTCAGGTTGCAGGAATCTAGTTTTCTAGGTTATGGGGAGCCCCTAAATGCTGAATTTAGGGGTGTGTTTATGTCTGGGAGGGCAGAAGCCAATGGCTACTGTCCTTGAGGGTAGCTACACCCTCTTTGTGCCTCCTCCCTGCGGGGAGGGGGGGCACATCCCTAATACTATTGGGGGAATTCTCCAAAATCAAGATGGAGGATTTCTAAGGGCAGGGGTCACCTCAGCTCAGGACACCTTAGGGGCTGTCCTGACTGGTGGGTGACTCCTCCTTGTTTTTCTCATTATTTCCCCTGGACTTGCCACCAAAAGTGGGGGCTATGTCCAGGGGGCGGGCATCTCCACTAGCTGGAGAGCCCTGGTGCATTGTAACACGAAGCTTGAGCCTTTGAGGCTCACTGCTAGGTGTTACAGTTCGTGCAGGGGGGGGAGATGTTAAGCATCTCCACCCAATGCAGGCTTTTTTTCTGCCCTCAGAGAGCAGAATGGCTCTCACCCCAGAGGGTCAGAAATTTGTCTCTCAGCAGCAGGCTGGCACAGACCAGTCAGTCCTGCACTAAAGGATTGGGTAAAATACATGGGGCATCTCTAAGATGTCCTCTGTGTGCATTTTTATAATAAATCCAACACTGGCATCAGTGTGGGTTTATTATTCTGAGAAGTTTGATACCAAACCTCCCAGTATTCAGTGTAGCCATTATGGAGCTGTGGAATTCGTTTTTGACAAAATCCCAGATCATATACTTAATATGGCCACACTGTACTTACAATGTCTAAGAATAGACTTAGACACTGTAGGGGCATATTGCTCATGCAGCTATGCCCTCACCTGTTATATAGTGCACCCTGCTTTAGGGCTGTAAGGCCTGCTATAGGGGTGACTTACCTATGCCACAGGCAGTATTTTGTAGGCATCCTGAGGGGGATGCCAGGTCGACTTTGTCTTTTTCTACCCACCAACACATTCAATATACAATGGCAGTGTGCATGTGTTAGGTGAGGGTCCCTTAGGGTGGCACAACATATGCTGCAGCCCTTAGGTTCCTTCCCTGGTTACAGGGCCCTTGGTACCACTGGTACCTTTTACAAGGGACTTATCTGTGTGCCAGGGGTGTGCCAATTGTGGAAACAATGGTACAATTTAGGTGAAAGAACACTGGTGCTGGGGCCTGGTTAGCAGGGTCCCAGCACACTTCTCAGTCAAGTGAGCATCAGTATCAGGCATAAAGTGGGGGGTAACTGCAACAGGGAGCCATTTTCCTACAGTTACAATAACTATAACTGGTGAATTTCGGTGGCTTTGTGTGTCTAAAATCCGAACCTAACTATAACATCCTGTAACTTGTTGTTTTCACTGAATTTCAACATTTTTAATAATATTTTCAAACTATAACGTCCCTGGGTATTTTTTTATAAATTGTGCTTCAATGTGTAAGTGGGTGTGTCAGTGGCTTGTATGGATGTGTGAGTGGTTGAGTGGGTGTGCAAGTGGATGTGTGAGTAGGTGTGTGAGTGTTTATGGCATCTGTGACTGGGTGTATGAAAGGGTGGGTGAGTGGGAGTGAAAGCGGCTGTGTGGGTCTGTGAGAGCATGTGCTAGTAATTTGGTGGGTCTGTGAGTGGCTGTGTGAGTGTGTGAATGGGTGTGTGAGTGGGTGTGTGAGTGGCTATGTGGATCTGTGAGTGGGTGTGGGTGTGGTAGTGGTTTGGTGGGTCTTTGAAGGGGTGTGTGAATGAGTATTTGAGTGGGTGTGTGAGTGGCTGAGTGGGTCTGTGAGGGGGAGCGGTAGTGGTTTTGTGGCTCTGTGAGTGGGTGTGTGAGTATGTGAATGAGTGTGTGAGTGGTGTGTGACTGTGTGAATGGGTGTTTGAGTTGGTGTGTGAGTGGCTGTGTGAGTAGGTGTCGTAGTGGTTTTGTGGGTCTATGAGTGGATGTCTGAGTGTGCCAATGGGTGTGCCGGTGGGTGTGTGAGTAGCTGTGCAGGTATGGGAGGGATTCTGTAGGGTCTATGAGGGGTGCTGTAGTGGTTTTGTGGGTCTATGGGTGGGTGTGTGAGTATGTGAATGAGTGTGTAAGTTGGTGTGTATGTGGATGGGTGTGTGAGTGGGTGTGTCGGTACTTGAGTAGGCATGGTAGTTGTTTTGTAAGTCTGTGAGTGGTTGTGGGAGTGTGTGAATGGACGTGTGAATGCCTGTGTGGATTTGTCATTGGGTGTGGTAGAGGTTGTGTGGGTCTGTGAGTGGGTGTGTGAGTGGGTGTATGGGTGTGAGAGTGGGTGTGTGAGTGGTTGTGTGGGTGTACAAGTGGGTGTGTGAGTGGTGGTGTGAGTGACTATGTGGGTCTGTGAGTGGGTGTATGAACGGTTTTGTGGGTTTGTGAGTGGGTGTGATAGTGGCTGCATGGGTATGTGAGTGGTTCTGTGGGTGTGCAATTGGTTGTGTGAGTGGTGGTTTGAGTGTGTGGGTCTGTGAGTGGTTTTTTGGGTTTTTGAGTTGGTTTGAGAGTGGCTGCATCGGTATGTGAGTGGTTGTGTGGTTGTATAATTTGTTGTGTGAGTGGGTTGTGTGAGTGGGTGCATGAGTGATGTGGGGGTCTGTGAGCGGGCGTGAGTGGTTTGTAGGTCTGTGAGTGGGTGTGTGAGTGGCTGTAATTGTGTGTAAGTGTGTGTGAGTAGTTGTGGGGGTGTGCAAGTCAGTGTGCGAGTAGGTGTGTGGGTCTGAGAGTGGGTGTATGTGTTTTTTTAATTGGAGTCCAAATCATCGGATTCACCCGAATCTGTGAGGATCTAGGAAGAGCTAGGTGGATTTGCAATACCTTGCGTGCTAAAGCAAAACACTTTTGGACAATTTCTTGCCTGTGAGTGGCCCCTCTTAGATCCCTCCATAAGTCCCATGGGGTCAGGGTACCCCTACCTGGCTTCCTTCTGTTGCTTTTACATTTTATTTTCCACATTGGAAACTAAGGTCCTCATTACAACCCTGGCGGTCGGTGATAAAGTGGCAGTAACACCGGCAACAGGCCGGCAGTAAAAAAAATGGAATCATGACCATGGCGGAAACCACCAACACAGACAGCTACTTTAACACACCGACCGCCACGGTGGTAGCAACAAACACCACGGCGGTAACTGCCAACAGCCAGGCGGAAGACAATGTACCACCCACTCATTACCACAGTCCTATCCGCCACCTTTTCCGGGGCGGTATCAACGCCATCAAAAGCACGGCAGAAGTAGTACTCTGAAGGGAAACGACTCACCTCTCGACACTCAAGGATGAACCACAACACCATGGATCCCGAGCTGCACCTTTTTCCAATGCTGGTGTACCTTCTCATACACCAGGAACACAAACGCCGGTGAAGACGACAACAGTGAGTACTGCACCTAGCACACAAGAGTGACACACACACGCAACACGCAACACCCCCACCCCCAACACCATATACACAAGCAGATGCAACAACATTACATATACACCCCGTAATCCTCAGGAATAAAGCAAGGACAAAAGGAACAGATTAAAATGAGTGTAATAGTACAGTTTTAGATATATACGTCCTTAAACAATAAACGGTTTGTACAATATATACAATATATACTAAAGGACGGACAATGCCCACTCCAAAATGTCTGTGGCCCATGGGGGCCATAACAAAGAGGCCAAGGCAACACTTGACTCCTGCCTCAATACGGAGAGAACACTGCAGGGGCATCAGGCCAAAAAAAAACAGGCACCTCAGGGGAAAGGGAATGGGGGCACCTTAGCCAGAAGATGGTACAACGCCACAGTCTCTCTAGTGGGTGGTTTGCCCACTGCTTAGTCCTGGAGAGTGCAAACCCACAGTCTCTCTAGTGGATCCCTTCTTCCACTGGTTCTGGAGGGGGCTTTGTGCCAAGCGTGCTTCATCCTGGCTAGGAGGGGCTGAGTGGATGCCTTCTTCCACTGGTTCTGGAGGGGGCCTTGTGCCCAGTGTGCTTCATCCTGGCAAGGAGGGGCTGAGTGGATGCCTTCATCCACTGGTTCTGGAGGGGGCCTTGTGCCCATTGTGCTTCATCCTGGCAAGGAGGGGCTGAGTTGATGCCTTCTTTTACTGATTCTGGAGGGGGCCATGTGCCCAGTGTGCTTTATCCTGGCAGGAGGGGCTGTGTGGATGTCTTCTTCCACTGGTTCTGGAGGGGGCCATGTGTCCAGTGTGCTTCATCCTGGCAAGGAGGGGCTGAGTGGATGCCTTCTTCTACTGGTTCTGGAGAGGGCCTTGTGCCCAGTGTGCTTCATCCTGGATGGGGCAAGGTCACAGTCTCTCACCTGTGTGTCACACCGACAGGTGGTGCAGGGGCTAGGACGAACTGCAGCCCATGTAGTCACCACTACACACTGCTCGCCGGCGGTGACGGCTGCTCAGTGGATGCCAGTTGCGCTGCAGGTGGCGGTGCTGGCACTGGTGGTGGTAGCCTCCAGGCCTTCACTGCAGCCTCGGACGGCTTCCCACTGGGACTGCTGCAGTGGTGTTGCTGGCGGCGGTACATGTGGCGGTGCTGGCTGCGGTGCATGTGGCGGTGCTGGCAGCGGTGGTGGTAGCCTCCAGGCCTTAACCTACAGCCTCGGACGGCTGAAGTGCCATGGCTGGGGTTGTGTGCCCCTTCCTGCTCTTGGCAGATTGTGGTGCCTCCTTGCTTCTGTTAGCTGCCCTTGCTGGTTTGTGGTGCTTCCTTTCCTTGCTGGCTGGTGACCCCTTCTTGCCCTTGCTAGGTGGCGGACCCTTCTTGGCCCTGGCAGGTAGTGCTGGCACACTGTCTGGGCTGACGGGTGCCTCCTCGGAGCCTCTCACACCTGCAGTTGCTGCAGAAACCACAGTGGCTGTGGAGTAGGTGGCTGAAGTGCTGGGCTGGGTTCTGGCCACCCTGGCCCGAGGTAAAGGATGGGGGGAGGGGCAGGGAATAGGTCAAGAGTGGCGAGGAAAAGCTTCTTAGGGACACTGGGCCGGGAAGAGGGTGAAGGTTTGGGAGTGGTTGTAGGAGGTGTCAGTCTGCTGTGTTTGGGTGCAGGTGCATGGGCTGGATGCTGTTGTGAGGTGGATGGCTGTTGGGTGTCTGAGTGCTTAAACTTGTATACTTTGGGAGGAGGGGTCACAGACACAGTGGGAGAGGACACAGGGGACGTGTGCATGGATGGGGGGGTGGTGACTGCCAGTGAGGGGCGTGTAGTGATAGGCGTGCTGGTGATGGAGGTATTGGATGAGGATGTAGTGCATGCAGGTGTGAGTGGAGATGCTACTGGGAGGGAGGTGGACGAGGAGGGGGACACAGTGGAGGCAGTGGATGTTGTTGCGTCTGCATCTGGATGGTGCTTGCGTGAATGGCTGTGAGATGAAGTGTGGTGCTTGTGTTTGCCTAAGCCACTTCTGTGTGTTGATTTGGGTCATTGCTGGTCTGAAGGTGTGCTTGGGATAGGCTGGGGTTGAGGGGATCGGGACTGGGGAGGCTGGAGACAGGGAAAATGACTGCCATCAGTGAGTTGGCCAGAGCCTGGAATGCTCTATGTTGGGCCGCCACGCCAGAGTGAATGCCGTCCAGCTATGTATTTGTTTGCTGCAAATGCCCTGCAACGCCCTGGATGGCATTCAGTATGGTTAAGTGCCCAACAGAGAGGGATCTCAGGAGGTCAATAGCCTCCTAACTGAGGGCAACAGGGCTGACTGGGGCATGGCCTGAGGTGCCTGGGCGAAGGAGATGCCCACCCTCCTGGGTGAGCGGGCACAGGAAACATGCTGAGGGGCTGCTGGGAGGGTGATGCTGGTACGGGGGTGGCGGCTGTACCTGTTGTTAGGGTGGCCACTGAGCTGTCTGCCACCGCCAGGGAGCTGCCACCGGAGGGGGTGTTGCTGTTGGTACTGTCCCGTCCAGTCTCCGTCATGGTGCTCCCCCCGCCCTCCGTCCCACTGGTGCCCTCACCGTCGGTGGATTCGGCCTCCAGGCCCATGTGGGATGCAGCTCCCTCCAACACCGGTGCCTCCGCTCCTCCGCCACATGATGCTAATGCATACAAGGACAGGGTGACAAAACAAAAAGGGGGGGAGAAACAGAGGATATACTTGATCAATGCCAGCAAGAACACTACCGTTGGCAGGTCCTCCCACCGTTTGCGGCAGTGGGTGCTCCGCCTGTCAAAGACCCCCAGGGTCCACACCTCCTTGGCAATGGCACGCCAAATACCCTTTTTCTGATGGATGCTGACCTGCAGAAAAAATACAGCAGAAAAGGTATTAGTCATACTGTCCGAACCGTTATACTCATGGCCCAACATATCCCCCATCCCCTTGTGCACACACATTGACCACCATACATGCAGCACTCTGTCCAGGACCCCTCAGATCCCCCACTACACGAGGCTTACACATACAGCAATCCATACATTCATGCCCCACTCATCATGCTCACAGTGTACTCACCTGTTTGTCTGGAGGACCATAGAGTTAAGGGTACTGGGGTAGGACCCCATCCACCAGTCTCTCCAACTCCTCCAAAGTGAAGGCAGGGGCCCTTTCCCCACTCGAGCCATTGTTGCTTCCAGACACAGGTCACAGCAGCACTTGCAGTGAAGGTCCTCTCCTGTTGAAGGTCAGGTAGGAATTGAGTGAACAGATAGAAAATGGAGGTCACGTCCGCGGCAGTGCATACCGTCACCGACGGCGTACATCACCATTGGCTCCTGGAACCCCCATGCCCCAATGATAACCAATCGGTGTTGCACGGTGGTCATCGACCGCCGACTGCAACGGTGCACAACGCCAGCGGAATTACCTAATTTCCACTTGTCCCTCCTCACAGGTCAGGCAGCCACCATTTCAGGTGGGACCAGGCCATGGCACCTAACTGCGTCACAGCAGCCATTGGCACATCAATTGACTTACAAGTTCACATTCTGTTTCTGTAAAGCAATAATTGAATGTTCATGTTGAAATATGTGTGAATATGACCTTCTGCTCACCGTTTTTCACTCTAGAGTTCAACCACTGAGGATGAATAGGAGATGGAGACATCCCCCGTGTACAGACCCCTGGTGGACCTGGCAACAATGGAGGACAGGCATATTATCCTAACCTACAGACTTGATAGGGCCACAATCCAAGAAATGTGTGCTCAATTGGAGCCAGACCTAATATCAGCTATCCGCCACCCCACAGGTATCCTCCCTCTAGTGCAGGTCCTGTCAGTGCTCCATTTCCTGGCAAGTGGTTCCTTCCAAGCAACAGTGGCCATGGCATCAGGGATGTCACAGCCTGTGTTCTCAAATGTGCTGACCAGAGTGTTGTCTGCCCTGATGAAACACATGCGCAGCTACATCGTATTACCCCAGGTGGAGGATTTGGCCACAGTGAAGGCTGACTTCTATGCACTGGGACATATCCCCAACATCATTGATGTTGTTGATGGTACACATATTGCATTTGTTCCCCCCCCGGAGAAATTATCAAGTGTTCAGAAATAGAAAAGGTTTCACTCTCTGAATGTGCAGATGGTGTGTTTGGCAGACAAGTACATCTCCCATGTCAATGCAAAGTATCCTGGCTCTGTGCGTGATGCCTTTATCTTGAGGAATAGCAGCATCCCATATGTCATTTCTCAACTCCAGAGGCACCGGGTGTGGCTAATAGGTGAGCCCATGGTCCCCCCCCAGTGGATGTAGGTAAATGGGTGTGGGTTTGGCCCTAAGGGTGAGTGTGTTGCTAACAGGTATCCCTCGATATTTGCAGGTGATGCTGGTTACCCCAACCTCTCATGTCTACTGGCCCCAGTGATGAATGCCAGGACAAGGGCAGAGAAACGTTACAATGAGGCACATGGGCGAACAAGGAGGATCATTGAGTGAACCTTTGGCCTCCTGAAGGCCAGATTCTGGTGCCTCCATCTGACAAGTGGAACCCTGTACTACTCACCCAAGAAGGTGTGCCAGATCATCCTTGCATGTTGCATGTTTCACAACCTGGCCTTGAGACGCCAGATGCCTTCTCTGCAGGAGGATGAGCCTGGGGATGGTCGTGTGGCAGCAGTAGAGCCTGTGGACAGTGACGAAGAGGATGCAGTGGAAGAAGATGTGTACAACAGAAGTACACTAATTCAACAGTACTTTCAGTGACACACAGGTAAGACACTGTAACTTCACCTTCCATTGTAGTTTTGTGTTTGACATTGAACATGGCAGCCTGATTTCCCTATTTCTATGGCCACTTACTGTACCCTTTGGCATCTCTATTTTCAGATCTCTGTGCCCCACTCTGGCTCCTGGTGTGTTTACTGCTGCCCACTACAGGTCATACCTATATAAATATTACAGTACATTTGAATTGCAATGTTTACAGTTTGTAAAACTAATACATATGTCAAACAATTGACAGACTCCATATTTGAATTTGTTCCAAGGGTGTTTATTTAGGTGCTAGTAAGTGGAAGGGTTATTGCAATGAGTTGGGTTGCTGATGAAGGAAAGTCCAGGGTAGAGTCCAGTCATTTTGTATCACAGGTGCATTGCCCAAGGGGGCATAGGAAGTGGAGCAATGGCAGTTCAAGGTGGACAGGGTGACAGAGTGGGACAGAAAGGTGACATTCAGTAGAGTCTTATTTCCTGGTGGGGGTCCTGCCAATGTTCTCTGGCTTCTGCCTGGATTGCAGGGACTGTTTGCAGGGTGTTTCTCCTTCTGCAGGGTGTGGGGTGCTGGTGGCCTCTTGTTCCTGTGGCGGGCCTCCTGTCCACTAGCGTCGGCGGAGGTGGAGGGCTGTTCTTCGGTGTGGCTAGTGTTAGGGGCCCGTTGGTGTGCCACAGCCTCCCTCATGGTGTTGGCCATGTCAGCCAGCACCCCTGCAATGGTGACCAGGGTGGTGTGGATGTCCCTCATGTCCTCCCTGATCTCCAGGTACTGTCCCTCCTGCAGCCGCTCAGTCTCCTGCAACTTGGTCAGTATCTGGCCCATGATCTCCTGGGAATGCTTGTATGCTTCCAGGATGTTGGTGAGTGCCTCGTGGAGAGTCGGTTCTCTGGGCCTGTCCTCCTCCTGTCGAACAGCAGTCCTCCCAGCTTCCCTGTTATCCTGTGCCTTTGTCCCCTGAACCGTGTGCCCACTGCCACTGACCCCAGGTCCCTGATCGACCTGTGTTTGTGGGGTTGCCTGGGTTCCCTGTAGTGGTGGTCACACTGCTGATTGATGTGTCCTGGGGACAGAAGGATGGGCCCGCTGGGTGGGTGCTGTGGTGGTGTTTCCTGAGGGGGGAGGCTCTGTGGTGGGTTAGGACTGTGGCTGGGTCACCCACTGTCTAGAGGTCCCTAATGGGCCAGGTTGATCATCGTGATCCAAGCGTGCAGAGCTTCTGTCATCACTGTGGGCCTCTTCTGGGGGGTCTGGATGTTGCTGGCACCTCCTCTCCGGTGACGTGTGGGTGTCCTGTGGGGACGTAAATGCAATATTATTGTTTCTTCGTGTGCCATCTTGTGCATGGGTATGTTTCCCTCTATGGTTGTCATTAGCAAGGCAGCTGTGGCTTGTGAGAGTTGTGATTGGTTTGGCTAAGTGATTGTCACTAGTGTGCATGCTGTGGTGATGGGTGTCCATGCAGGTCTGTGATGGGGGTCCTTTCATTGGCGGTGCATGCAGGGCTTGGTATTGGGATGGGTGGGTGTGATGGTGGGGTATATGTGAGGTGGAGGGGTTATGGGGGTGAGTGTAGGGGTTGTTGTTTGTGATGGCATGCAGGTAGGGTGGGGGATAAAGTAGGAAGGTTTTGACTTACCAGAGCCCAGTCCTCCTGCTACTCCTGCCAGGCCCTAAGGATGCATGATCGGCAAGACTTGCTCCTCCCATGTTGTTAGTTGTGGGGAAGGGGGTGGGGGTCCTCCGCCATTCCTCTGTACAGCTATCTGGTGTCTTGCAACCACGGAACGTACCTTCCCCTGTAGGTCGGTCCACCTTTTCCTGATGTCATCCCTTGTTCTTGGGTGCTGTCCCATGGCGTTGACCCTGTCCACGACTCTCTGCCACAGCTCCATCTTCCTTGCAATAGATGTCTGCTGCACTTGTGATCCGAATAGCTGTGGCTCTACCCGGATGAGTTCCTCCACAATGACCCTTAGCTACTCCTCTGAGAACCTGGGGTGTTTTTGTGGTGCCATGGGTGTAGTGTGAGTGGTATGTGTGAGGGTGTGTGGGGTGATATGTTGGGGTGTGTGCTGTGAGGTGCGTGAATGGTGTATGGGTGATGGTGTTTTGTGGCTTAGATTCAGTGGGTGCTCCTTGCTTGTCTCTCTCTCTCACTTGCCAAAATCTTTGGGTCGTAAAGGGTTGTGGGTAGTGTGGGTGTGTGTTTTACATTGGTGTGAGTGTGTGGGTGTGTGTATGTGTGTCAGGTGTGTGTGGTTTGAATTGTCCAATGTGGTGTAGTTTTGTACGTGTGTGTATATGTTGAGCGCAGCGGTCTGTACCGCCAATGGTTTACCGCGATTGAATGACCGCTGCGGTGATTCGTGGGTCATGATGCTGTGGGTGTATTTCTGTTGGCGTAATGGTGTGGGTTTTGGTACTGCCAGTTTATCGCAGACCTTTGGGCTGGCGGACTTGTGTGTTTGTCTGTATGGTGGTGTACGGGTAGCGTTATACCGCCGCGGTCGCGGTATGTTGCCGGCAATCAGCACGGCGATAAGCGGCACTTACTGCCAATGTTGTAATGAGGGCCTGAATCCTGATGAACAAAATGGTGGCTGCACCTTTCCTCTCAGATTGCCGTCAGCCAATCACAGCCTTGCTGTTAGTGCTGTTATAGGGAGTGGAGTGGTGCCATTTGACAAATCTTCATGAAACTTTCCCAAAACAAAGTTCATCCTCCATCCACCTTAGCTCATTTCTAGAAAAATGTTAAGTGATTTTTCGAGTAGGGGGCCCAAGAAGAAAGGGGGTCCTAAAGGGATGATTTACCATGTTAATTCCCAGAGCTGTAGAAAAAAGGGCTGAACAGAATTACATCTTATATGGAAAAAAGTTAGAACTTTACTCAGAAAGTGTGCTTTTCATTATTTTGTGCAAATCCATTCATCCGTTTTTGAGAAATTTGCAGTTAAAGAGGTGTTGAGGTTGGTCATGACGTGGCTAAAAAGTTAGGTATATCTAGAATGCTGGTGCTGTAGGAGTTTGGTGCTACTGAAATTTATTTAAAAAAGAGGACACTCTGCTTGGCTGATGGATTGTATTCTCCTGTCACATTTCTGGTACCCTGGCATTGCCTGTGGGCACAGAGTCCAAACCTGCCTTGCCTGGCCGGCTCTTCCTGTGCTTGGCGCAGAGCCTGGCCGATAGCCTGAGCCGCCACAGGTGACTAATCCACTAATTGCTTGGCCCTATGCCAAAGCCCCTGCTGGAAGTTAACATCCACAGTACACAGCTGAAGGCCAAGCACAGCAGTGGTTGGCTACAAGGCCTGGCCATCTGCTACTAGCTGATGGGACTAAATTATTTTTATATGTGAACCTGCAATAGTGGTTTCTGCAGGACCTAGGCAGGGTCTCTGATTTGCGATTCTCAATGCTAACAATATTTTTTAAATATTTATTTTAATGCTGGTGGCCCCTTTGGGGTCGTCCAAGTGGACCTGGGGGGGTCAGAAAGTCTCACTGAGTTCCCTTAGACACTTTTTTATTTATTTTTCTCAAATATGGTGCTCAGTGCATCATGTTGGTTAATGGTGGGTGCAACAGAAGTTGTAATGTGATGGCTAGCCTATCAGAGTGCAGGCGATTCACAAATTGTCAGCTGTATTTTCAAATTCACAATGGAAAGTGGAAGAAAAAGTCCCCCCCTGAATGGTGTGCTTTATTTTTTAACTGGATTTGTGAAACTAAGAAAGCTCCACAATTAACCATCTCAGTACCTTTATCATTCAGCCATTTCAGGCCTGGCCCTAAACAACTGTAAACACTACTTTCTCAAAAACCAGTGAATGGATTAACATCAAAAAAAGCAAATGCCTTTGCTTGTGTAAAGTTTCATTTTAATGCAGGCTTTCTGTTCAGATTTTTTTCATGTATCAAAGACCAAAGAACCCTAAGAAAGTTTAAGATGGAAAATGCCACCTTTTTTTTACCCCATTAATTTGGCTCCTTCTTAACAAATATTCAAGAAACTTGCCATGCTGAACCCATATCAGATTACTTTTTTGTTGCAACATTGTCTGCAGATCTATCAAATGGCCTCAGATTTATTCAACAAAAGGTTAGATCATAACTACAGAGATATTATCGCAGGCTGAGTAATTAGCTAGCCGATATAATTAACTCTAAAGGTCACATAGTATGGTGTGATGCCTCAAGAATTCATTTATAAAACTACATACGAATTACATTAATGGACTGAGTTACCCACCAGGTTTGTCTGACTTTATTTTGCTAATGGTTGCAAACACATGCATGCACAAATGTGCATGGTATGTATACCAATTCCCTGTGCACCATATTTACATTGTAAGAGAAAAAGGGCCAGATGCATCAAACATTTATGTGGGCCATTTGCGATCGCAAAAATGCATTATGGTATGTAACAAGTCCATTTTGCGATTCGATAACTTGTTACCGAATTGCAAATTGGATTTGCGACCACATACCGATTCGGTATTAGGAAGGGGCATGGCAAGGGCATCCCTTCCCAATACCGAATTGCAGAGGTATGTATGATTGTTTTGTGCCTGTGAATGCAGTCGCAAAACGATTGCAGTTACCACCTACTTCAAGTAGGTGGTAACCCATTCACAAATGTGAATCCATGTGAAAACATTTTTTAAGAGCAAACTCTTAAAAAATGAAAAGAAAACTTTTTCATTTTTCATTTTTAAACGCATCCCGTTTTCCTTTAAGGAAAAAGGGCTACATTTAAACAAAAAAATTGCTTTATTGAAAAGCAATCACAGACATGGTGGTCTGCTGAGCCCAGAAGGCCACCATCCCTGTGATTATAGGCATTTGCAATGGCTCGTAATTGCGACCTACCTCATGAATATTAATGAGGTAGGTTGATTTGCGAGCCCTTGTGAATCGCAGTATGAAACTCCTGGAGTTTCATACATTCCAATAGCGATTACTTAATTGCGATTTGCTAAAAATTGCGATTAGGTAACCGCTATCGCAAAAATTATACATCTGGCTCAACGTGTCTTGTTTTCTTTTAATGCCTCTTTAATCTACACTTCCTGCCTCGTTAGTAGACTTTTGCAGGTTATTTTTCATCCCGGGTTTCTCCCTTTTTTCCCATATTTCTCTTCCTCCTTCTTTCCTGTGCAGTTTTCTCTCTTTTGCTCTGGATAAAAATCTGATGAGAAAAAATAAGTGTTTATCTCAAAATGAGTGCCATATCTACAACCACGGCTCAAATTAAGCACTGACTGAGCAACCTCTATTTTTGTGCCTCTATATCTGTGTCTTTTTTAATCTCTGGGCTTAGGGTGCTGCTGAGTTTTAACCCCCAAGCTTGTGGTGGGACTGCCATGCAGCAATGCAAACTCTGCAAATAAAACAATCATGTGCAATGCAATGGGTCTCGCGTTTGTTTGAGTTAGAGATACTAGCGCTGTAAACTCCTAACTGGACTTTTCTTGCCACATAAACTGAAAATTAAAAGTAACACAGTTTCACATAAGCGAAATGATGGTCACCATGAGCGTGAAGAAGATACACAAAAGGAAACAGAAGTTCCCTTGCAGTCAAGCGTATTTCAAGTGCAATTATCCATGTAACCAGCAAAAGTACAATTATTTGTGTAACAGTCAATGTCATGCAAAGAGCATAACTACTACCCAGCGAGATCGTGCTGCGTAGGAAATAAAAAGATAAAGTGGAAAACATGGAGCTGTGTATGTTTTCCGTAGTTTACCAGTGCTCTTGAGGAGGGCTAAACACCGGAAAAGGTTTGACTTATGCATGCCTTTCACAAATGAAATCAAGTGAATTTTAAAAGTCAAGCCCACCAACCAACAAAAGTGTTGGGCGTGACATGGGTATGGTTAAAAGACCACCTAGAGAATACAGTAGGCTAGAGCGCTTGCGCGCTCGACCCGAAAAATGGCTTTTATTGATAGCAAGCCGGTGCATGAGTAGTGAGCGTGTACATCAATGGGTGCTTCAAAGAAGCGAAAATGCAGCGTTATTAAACAGGAACCTGCACACATGAAATAAGAGCTAGCATTTTTTAAATATGCGCTCCAGCGTGAAGGGATGTCTCGAGCACTAATTGTTAAAAAGCATTGGCAATGCAATATATTTGAACTATCGGCAGTGGAAATGAAAATGTCTTTTACTCATGTGTTTTGGTTTGGAGTGCAGTGGATGTATGTGGTGTGGAGTGGATTTATGGGGGCTGCATTGGAATTGTTAGTTGCGGAATTATATGGCGTGGAATTATGTGGTGTGAAGTGTATTTGTGTAGTGGAAGTGTGTGTCATGGTGGATAGATAGGGGTGAGAGCTGCAAAGAATAGTTAGAAAGGAAGATAGCATGGGATAATAGTTTCTTTAGGAAGTGATGAATGAACTAGAGACGGAAGAGGAGAAAGAGTGCCAATGGAAACAAAGAAAAGTGGTGGCCATGAAGTGGCACACAAAATTACTACACATTGAATTATACAGTTTGATCCAGGAATACATGCTTGAATCCGAAAACAATTATGGGTGCTAGAGTACTGAATAGGAATTGAAACCTCACACCTAAGCATCATATAAATATGGAAATGTAGCACATAAGCAAGCTCAAAACTTGGCAGCTATGATTTCAAATTTTTTGGGGTACACGCTCAAGTGTATGCAAACCTCTTAACAGACATGAAGTGCGAAAATCGCTATCAACCCACTTTCAGCACAGAGACCCTGCTGTTTCTGGACGCCCCTTGTTTTACCTCGTAACATTGCATTGTCGCGCCGATCATGAGGAACTAACATCACCTCAGGTTTCACAGCAATGGAACAGAAAGGAGGCCAACAAGGCATCGAACTGCTGGTTCCCTTTGTAAGTGAAACGTACGCAGCTATTTTGAAACAGTAAAAACCGCTTATGTGATAAGTCCATCTTCAAACCATCATTCTTGTTGTGTTTGGAGTTATTGAAATATTCTGAAATTACGTTCACAGTAACTAAACTAAATAGCAGTAAGGCCTAGTCATCAGTAATGGTATATGGTGGATATTTTTCTTTAATTTATGAGGTTATAGACGCAGATTGTAGTCTGTTTTCATTTGGAAGATGCCCCCTCCTCCTCCACACCCTTATGGTTGGCATCATGGTGTTCATGGGAACTCTTTGTTTTCCAGAAGTCGCACCACGTACCGGTTTCTGTATGCATCCCTGTCTGTTTACGTGTGTGTGTGTGTGTACATAAGTCAGTGTGTGCCATACAGTGTGTGCGCATGTGTGTGTGTACAAGTCAGCGTGTGCCATAAAGTTTGTGCGCGTGCTTGTATGAGTCACTGTGTGCCATAAAGTGTGTGCGCATGCGTGTGTGTTTGAGTCAGAATGTGCATAAAGTGTGTGTGTGTGTTTGTGTGTGTATGTGTGTGTACGAATCAGCGTGTGTCATAAAGTGTGTCCACGTGTGTGCGTGCGTGTGTGTGTGCATGAGCGTGTGTGTATATACATGAGCCAGCGTGTGCCATAAAGTGCGTGTGTGTGCGCTTGTGTGCGTGCATGACCCAGCTTGCACCAGAAAGTGTGTGTGTGTGTATTTGTAGGACACTAATGGTGTGCGTCTGTACTTCGCACATTCCTTAAACTCAAACGTGGCCATTGCCGCCATGTGAGGTTAATATGGGCTATTTTGAATAAAGCACTAAACGGCCTCCTTTGAGTCATTTGGTCTATAAATTATTTTAAGATTACAACTACAAGGTGTGGCGAAATGCAATGAGTGGGAGACATTGAAACGTGACAATCTCTTTCTTAAGCACCACTTAAAACAAGAGAAAGAGAGTGAGGGCGAGCTGGCCCTGGAAAAGCCCCCCTCTGATGCATTTTGGAATACAATGGTCTTGTGTTTGCTCAACTTAGAGCTCTTAGCATTGTGAATTACTAACTGGACTTTTCTTGCCACACAGACTGAAAATAACAAGAGAAAGAGAGCGAGGGCAAGCTGGCCCGGGAAAAGCCTCCCTCTGATGTTGGTTTATGTTTACAGAGGGACCAGGTGAGGAGGCAGGACAGAACACACACCCACAGTGTAAAACAAACAGGCAAATACTGAAAAAAAGTCCCTTACAGAAGAGATAAAAAGGATATAGTGTAATTCTACAGTACTTTGTGCTGCTCCCAAAGAGAAAAAGGTAGGACTAAGAGGCAGAACTGACCAGTAGCAAGCAAGGATTTTTAAAGGATACAGGAACCAACAAATGAAATTCCTTGAATTTGCTTAAACCCATATTATAAGTATACTTAAAAGTAAACAAAACGTCAAATGCTACACTCGACCTAAAAAATGTCACAGACAGATGAGGTAGCACAAGGGAAGTTAACTTACAGGCATACCACAATTACTCCGGTCTGTGTGCGCTTATATGTGCCCTTGTTCGCACAGTAAAACCTGGCCATTTGGTTTTGACAATATTTGTTACAATTGTTTACTATCCCAATTAGAACTCCAGGCATAGAATTATTGATTATGTAAAATTTTCACCCGCCAAATACTTTGATACACCAAAGTTTTGTGAATGTGGCCGGATGTTTAGCTTGCGTTTAAAGGAACAGTAACCCCATTATTATTTATAGCTCGATTTTGTAGATGCTATCTTAAAGGAGATCTTTGAAAATAAGTACTGATTGCCCATGGACTATAAATGAGGTGAAGTAAGGAATAATTGGATGACGCAAAAAACAGATGGATGTCTACAGGTTCAACAAGCATTTGCAATGCAATAGATCTCACGTTTGCTCAAGTTAGAGCAATTAGATTAGTAAATTCCTAACCAGACTTTTCTTGCCACATAAATTGAAAATGAAAAGTAAAACAGTTGACATAAGTGAACCGATTCAAAGCACCACGGCCGACATGACCGTGAAGGAGAGACACCAAAGGAAAAAGAAGTTAGCTCACAGTCAAATATATCCGCAAAAGTACAATTATCCATGTAACTGGGTTGATGCCAAAGGCAGTAACAAAACTGCCCCAGGGAGGGACAAACGTAAAGCATTTACCAATGATAACAAGGATTTTTGAAAGGCAACTCCATGAACGAGTGATAGTGATGGGTGTGTGGTGGGTGTGGTTAAAAGTCCCCAGATAGATTACAACAGGCCAGAGCGCTTGCCACTCGACCTAAAAATTAGTAAAATGTCTAATTGACGTATTTAAAGGAGTTCACCCCGTTCACATGGGCTATATAGTTATGGAATTAAAACTGTTTTTGAATGACAAGCAAGTATGGGGAGGTTACAATAATCCATCACTCCAAAAGAATAAAAAGTGATCTTGACTATTTTGGACAATTAGATGAACGAACGCTAGATAATGCGCAGACTCCAAATGGGCTTCACCATACAGCATTTCAGGGTATGGGAAAATGAAGTGTGAATGTTTATCTGTGATGCTGATCTCTGCAAGCTGTAAGACATTTTGATTATGTTTGTGCTCTTGAGTACGTGGTGGCTTCTTAAGTGGTTGAGAAACTAAACAGTTCATTTTGAATTTGACTAATAGCATTTACTTTGGCAATTCCTACCTGCATTCTCATGCCAACTAAATACCTTCTTAAAGTGGCTCATGTTTCTCTGACAGGGACAGTAAGAACTGCAAGCCCCACTCAGAATTACGAGTTGAGCAGTAATGAACGGTATGGAATTTTAAATCCAGCATTTCAGGGGAAGATTTTGTAAATATAGGGAAATCGCTGTGAAGGTAATGACTCCTTTCTATTATTCCTCATTATTCTTTAATCCAATTTAAAACGTCCCCCTCCTAAATTACCTATGACCACAGTATCAATAATTCCAGGGATGGGAAAACCGGGATGATTATTAGCCAATTTGTAATGACTCTCTTTCTATTACATTGTATAGCTTGCAAAATATGAAAGTAGATGAGACAGTCAAGGAATGAAAGATGAAGTTTATTGTATGGACAGCAGTAGTTAAACCTAAAGGTTAAGGAGGTTTATGATGAAATAGAGCGCTCTCGTTGTTCTAAACAATCTGACCCCCAAAATCACACTGTTTTCTTCCTGGCTCACTTACATTAGCTTGGCACAAGCAGCATGGCTTTCCTTGGGGAAAATGCATGCGAGTTGTGCAGGATCCATCCAAACAACAGTATAGTTAAGAAATACTCTTAAAAAGTCCACAAAAAGTATTACACAAATAAAATAATATGAATAACACTATAAAGCGCAACCCATCATAATATTCAAAAGCTCACACAGCTTTTCACACCTAGTTAGTCACTGCACATTGCTACAAGCAGAGTTGCAAATCCATCCAAAACAAATCATATGTAATGTGCATACTTTTGGCTAAGCGTGTGATATTAACACTCACTAGACTCCCATGAGTTAGAAACAGGCGCCTTCCATGGCGCTCGGCCTCGAGGTGCCGGCTGCTCGAGTTCTATCAGAGCTACCGCAGTACTCCACTTCTTGGCAATACACTAAAGAACTCTTGAAACAGTACCCACTTTAAGAATGTGAAAATAAACTGCCTCTGCACATCTGTCTGTTTTATAAATAGGAGATAAAACACAAATTCCTCCACACTTGTAAGAGGCGTGTTATAGAAGTTGTAAAAGGTTCACTGCTTGGCAGAATCCTCCGACGCCTCCATTATGAGCTGAGTGTAGGAATTTTTGTATTTCTATATGGAATTCCGCTTTATCCAATCATGAGTGGGTTGTTGTTCTCGCACCCAGATTTACCCATCCCCACATCCTCTCTGTTCCCCAGCCACTGAAGCCCCTTATTGTCTTTTACCTGCTACTTAGAGCAGGTGACAAATGTGAGAAATAATTCGAATGGAAAAGAAAATTCTATGTGGAATTGGCATAGTAAATCCAGCTCCACGTGGTTAATCCCCATTCTGTTGAAATAAACTCGTAATTGCACTGTTTTGCTAAAGTGACACTATATTTGTGCAAAGTTCACATTTACCATGCTGCCAGTACCGTGCAGCTAGTAATCGGGGATTAAATGGCGCCAGCTACTAAATGATGTCACAAAAAAGAGCATATTTATACTCTGTGCCGAATTTGTGTCATTTTTTAATGCAAATTCAGTGCAAAACTAACTCCATATTTATATTTTGATGTTAGACATGTCTAACGTCAAAATATAGGAGTTTGCACGATTTTTGGATGCGTGCACCTACCTTGCGACAATGAGATGCAAGGTAGTCATTCCCATCTAAAAAACTGGTGCTATCCCCATAGCCCCATATTTATCTCCCCAAAGCACGGGTGGCATTATTTAAAGCCTTGGTCAGACCAGGGGACCTGTGGACCAATTTCCATGATTAAACACCATGGAATCGGTCCACAGATGCCCTCCTCAAGCCCCAGGAACACCCCACCCCACACCAGAGGGACACCGGACGATGGGGGACCACATCCCAGGTAAGTCTGGGTAAGTCTTTTTTTTGCCATTGGGGGCCCTAACTTTTTTTTTTGCCATTGGGGTGGTGGGCATGACTCCTGTCTTTCCTAAGTAAGGAGTCATGTTTTTAGTGGTTGTGCACCAGGAAATGGCGTTAGTCTGGTTAGGGTCATTTTTTGCCTCTAACCAGGCTAGCATAATTTTCTGACACACAATCCCCTCCTTCCGTACAGCCTTCCCCACCCGGCTAGCGTCTTCTTCTAAGACCCTAGCCCAAGTTTAGCAGCTGGCTTGCACCATTCAATAAATACGGCGCCCAGCTGGCGTTGTTAAATGACACAAGCCGGCGCTAAACCTTTTGCTGCAAAACTGCGTTAGCACAGTTTTGTGGCAAAAAGTATAAATATGGGCCTAAATGTTTACAGCAAAACTACTTATCATGAAATAAAGTAATATTTTGGAAACGTTATTGTTGCTGATTGTTCATAATGTCAGATAGGGTAGGGGAACAATTGTTTTCCTTTTCACTGGATAGCCAGTATGAAATCTATAAGCTATAACACTTTATGTGCTAGTGCTAAAAAAACAGGAATTACGAAAGGCAGCAAATGACAACATTAGGATAGCACCTAGAGGAGTAATGCACAGCACACCCTTCTTAAAAAAAGGAGTTTTGGAATCATATCAGATAAACGTATATCTTTTCAGTTGTGTTTCAGCTGGGATGGCTGTGTCACATAAACACATTTAAGGTTGGAGTTGAAAGTTGCCAGTGATGTTTACTTTACAGTGCACAATGTAACTCATTAAAGCGCTACTTGTATTGCACTATGGTACCAGCATCAACTACTGAACATTTTAGTTTATTGTTATTTTATAGTACTTGTCATTATGTAGTATGACTACAGTTGACTGCTTTCAATTGTAAATACTGCAGGCAGCAATCTATTTATGTCATACAGCCATTGTACTGACAAGGTCAAATACAGCCAACGCAAAAAAAATCTGCTTTGAGGAGACTGTTAACTGGCTAACTGCAGTGAAATGCATGACATGGTATCAGAATAGCAACTAATATGCTGTCTGACCTGTCCTTGACATGTATGTGTAATGCTGATGAAACTAAACAAAATTGGTTAAAAAAGAAAACTCCCATCTTCATAAAGAAGTGCACCCTGAAGCAATCATTCTCAGGCCAAGACCGTAAAATCTCGAACTTTCTCTCCATTGAGCTGCTCATAACCCACCCCTCCCCATCTTTCTAGAAGAATCTTAAATTCTGCTCATAAACCATTGCTTGGATCCTGTTAGAGATGGGGTCTTTGGTTGACAGTCAGGTTACCCCCTGTTCAAGCAAGGACCCTCACTCTAGTCAGGGGAAAAGAGAATCACCCTCAGCTAACCCCTGCTTACCCCCTTGGTAGCTTGGCAGAGCAGTAGGCTTAACTTCAGAGTGCTAATATAAAGTATTTGTACCAACACACACAGTAACTTAATGAAAACACTCAAAAATGACACAACACCAGTTTAGAAAAATAGGAAATATATATCTAAATAAAACAAGACCAAAACGACAAAAGAATCTACAATACACAACTCAAATTATGAATCGAAAAATCAAAAAGAGTCTTTAAGTAGTTTCAAACACACACTAACACTGTTAGCGTGAAAATGTACCTTGGGTGAGTCAAAAATAACCCAGCACGGGCAAGTATGCGTCAAAAAAGGGCTTGTGATGCGTCGATTCCACTCACGAGCAGGGTTTTGCATCGTTTCTCCTTTCATCGGGTCGGGCGCGTCGTTCCTTCTCTCCGCAGGAGAACGATGCGTCGATCCAGTCAGCACTCTCGGGACCGGGCAGGCCTTGCGTTTTTTTTTACACACCCAGCGGTACTTGAGTGGGAAATCCAGTATCACGATGATCTGAAAACCCAGCAGCGCGGGTTGCGATCTCCCAGCCTCCGTCAGCGATGCTGCACATCGTTTCTCCTGCTCCGTGCATCGATTCTTCGGTCGTGTTTCTGGCGAGTGTCGATTTTCAGCTGCTGAGCCGGCGGCGCGTCGTTTCTTCAGCCACAGATTGGAGTTGCATCAATCTTTTCCTCACACAGCGCTCTGTGCATGAATTTCCTTTTCTTTAGGCTGCCAGCTTCTCCTTTCAGGGTCCCAGGAACTGGATGGGCACCAGAGGGCAGAGTAGGAGTCTCTCCAGAGACTCCAGGTGCCAGCAGAGAGAAGCCTTTGCTGTCCCTGAGACTTCAAGCCCTTGTAGATTTCTTCTCAAGATGGAAGGCACACAAAGTCCAGTCTTTCCCCTCTTACTCTGGCAGAAGCAGCAACTGTAGGATAGCTTCACAAAGCACAGTCACAGGCAGGGCAGCTCTTCTTCCTCAGCTCTTCAGCTCTTTTCCAGGCAGAGGTTCCTCTTGTTTCCTGAAGTGTTTCTAAAGTCTGTGCGTTTGGGTGCCCTTCTTATACCCAATTTCTCCCTTGAAGTAGGCCTACTTCAAAGTAAAGTCTCTTTTGAATGTGAAATCCTGCCTTGCCAAGGCCAGGCCCCAGACACCCACCAGGGGGTTGGAGACTGCATTGTGTGAGTGCAGGCACAGCCCTTTCAGGTGTGAGTGACCACTCCTCCCTTCCCTCCTAGCACAGATGGCTCATCAGGATATGCAGGCTACACCCCATCTCCCTTTGTGTCACTGTCTAGTGTGAGGTGCAACCAGCCCAACTGTCAAACTGACCCAGACAGAGAATCCACAAACAGGCAGAGTCACAGAAATGGTATAAGCAAGAAAATGCTCACTTTCTAAAAGTGGCATTTTCAAACACACAATCTTAAAATCAACTTTACTAAAATATATAATTTTAAATTGTGAGCTCAGAGACCCCAAACTCCACATGTCCATCCGCTCCCAAAGGGAATCTACACTTTAATCAGATTTAAAGGTAGCCCCCATGTTAACCTATGAGAGGGACAGGCCTTTCAACAATGAAAACACATTTAGCAATATTACCCTGTCAGGATATATGAAACACATTAATATATGTCCTACTTTAACCATACACTGCACCCTGCCCTTGGGGCTACCTAAGGCATACCTTAGGGGTATCAGACATGTACGAAAAGGGAAGGTTTAGGCCTGGCAAGTGGGTAAACTTGCCAAGTCGAATTTACAGTTAAAACTGCACACACAGACACTGGAGTGGCAGGTCTGAGACATGATTACAGAGCTACTTGTGTGGGTGGCACAACCAGTGCTTCAGGCCCACTAGTAGCATTTGATTTTCAGGCCCTGGCACCTCTAGTGCACTTTACTAGGGACTTACTAGTAAACCAAATATGCCAATCATGGACAATCCAATTACATACACATTTTGTAAAGGAGCACTTGCACCTTAGCACTGGTTAACAGTGGTAAAGGGCCCAGAGTAACAAAAACAGCAAAATCAGAGTACAGCACACATCAACAAACTGGGGAACAGAGGCAAAAAGTTAAGGGAGACCATGCAAAGGATGAAAAGTCTAACACGTGTCCCCTCAGCTGAAAGTGGGGAGCAACTACCCAACCTCATGGGAGTTCTCATCACTAAGGCGGAAGAACCTGGACAGACCATCAGCCTTGGTGTGTTCTGTACCAGGACGGTGTTCCACCGTAAAGTCCATCCCCTGTAGGGAAATGGACCACCTCAACAGTTTTGGATTCTCACCCCTCATCTGCATTAACCATCTGAGGGGCCTGTGGTCGGTCTGAACTCGGAAGTAAGTCACAAACAAGTAGGGTCTTAGCTTCTTCAGTGCCCAGACCACAGCAAACGCTTCACGTTCTATGGCACTCCACCTATGTTCCCTGGGTAGCCACCTCCTGCTAATGAAGGCTACGGGTTGATTCAGGCCCTCTTCATTAAGCTGTGAGAGTACTGCTCCAATACCATGCTCTGAGGGGTCTGTTTGCACAACAAACTCCTTGGAGTAGTCAGGTGCCTTCAGCACAGGTGCTGTGCACATGGCAGGCTTCAGGGCATCAAAAGCGTTCTGGCAAGCGTCTGTCCAGATCACTTTCCTTGGTTGCTTCTTCGAAGTCAACTCAGTTAAGGGGGTAACAATGGTACCATATCCCTTAACAAACCTCCTGTAATGTCCTGTGAGACCTAAAAAGGCTCTCACTTCAGTCTGGGTCTTGGGAGGCTCCCAAGCCAAAATTGTGTCAATCTTAGGCTGTAAGGGTGCCACCTGGCCACTCCCCACCTGGTGTCCTAAGTACACCACAGAACCCTGCCCTATTTCGCACTTGCTCGCCTTAATAGTGAGGCCTGCCTTCTGCAGGGCCTCTAACACTCTCCAGAGGTGTTGCAGGTGTTCCTCCCATGTGGAGCTAAACACAGCATTGTCATCCAGGTAGGCGGCACTGAACTCATCCAGTCCTGCCAACACCTGGTTGCCCAACCTCTGAAAGGTGGCAGTGGCATTCTTCATCCCAAATGGCATCGCTTCAAATTGAAAGTGTCAATCTTGGGTAGAGAATGCTGACCTCTCCCTGCCCCCCCCTCAGTTAAGGCAATCTGCCCGTATCCAGATGTTAAATCAAACGTACTGAGATACTTGGCAGCTCCCAACCGGTCAATGAGCTCATCAGCTCGGGGGATGGGATGTGCATTAGTCTTGCTCACCGCATTGAGTCCCCGGTAGTCCACTCAGAACCTGAGTTCTGGAGTGGCACCAGTTGCAGCAGCCTTTGGGACCAATACCACTTGGTTGGCCCAAGGACTGCTGGAGTGCTCAATAACCCCTAGGGCAAGCATTTTGGATACCCAATCCTTAATGCATGCCCTGGCCCTGTCAGTCACCTTGTAAACCTTCTGTTTAATAGGTGTACTGTCCCCAGTGTCCACATCATGTGTGTACAAGTGTGTGACTCCTGGGATCAGGGAAAACAGTGAGGAAAACTGTCACAACATGTGGCGACACTCACCTTGCTGCTCCTCAGTCAGGGAGGGGGAGAGGATCACTCCCTCCTTTGACCCATCTTCTTCTCCTGCAGACAGGAGATCAGCGAGAGGCTCACTCTCCTCCTCTACCCCATCATCTGTCGCAAGGAGCATGGACAGTTCAGTCCGCTCAAAGTGAGGTTTGAGGTGTTTGACATGCAGGACCCTTAAAGGGTTCCTTGGTGACCACAAGTACACAAGGTAGGCAACTTCACTCTTGCGCTCCACCACCTCACATGGCCCAGTCCACTTATCCTGGAGCGCTCTAGGCTCCACTTGTGCCATCACCCACACTTTTTGTCCAGGTTGAAACTCGACCAGAGTGTCACTTTGGTCATACCAGCGTTTCATGTCCTCCTTGCTTGCTTCCAGGTTCTCCTGAGCGAGACTCCTGAAGCGGGCAGTCTGGTTTCTCAGAGCCAGCATGTAACTGAATACATCCTGGGGGGTTTACTATGAGCTTTCTCCAAAGCCTCCTTAACCAGACTCAAAGGTCCCCTCACAGGGTGGCCATAAATCAGCTCAAAGGGACTAAACCCAAGTCCCTTTTGAGGCACCTCCCTGTAGGCAAACAGAAGGCATGGCAAGGGGACATCCCACTTCATCATGCCTTTCAAGGTGCGGTTGAATCTCTCAACCAGACTATTACTTTGAGGGTGGTAAGGGGTGGTGAACTTGTAGGTTACCCCACACTCCTTCCACAGAGACTTCATATACGTGGATATGAAGTTGGTACCCCTATCAGATACCACTTCCTTGGGGAACCCCATGCGAGTAAAAACCCCCATCAAAGCACGACCCACCACAGGGGAAGTGATTGATCTCACGGAAGTGATTGAACTCAACGGAATAGCTTCTGGGTATCGGGTGGCATGGTCCACAAAGACCAGGATAAACCTGTTGCACATGGCTGTCCTGGAATCCAGAGGCCCCACAATGTCAATGACTAACCTCTCAAAGGGAGTACTGATAACAGGCAAAGGCTGGAGGGGAGCCTTACATTTCGTCCCACTCTTGCCACTTGCCTGACAAGTCTGACAAGACCTGCAATGTGCATCTGAGTGCCTGCGCATTAGGGGCCAGTAAAAGTGGGTGACAAGCTTCTAAAAGGTCTTGTCCTGCCCCAAATGTCCAGCTAAAGGCACATCATGAGCCAACCCCAGTAGGAAGGCCCTGAAGCACTGGGGTACCACCAGCACACGGGCTGACCCAGGCTCAGGAACCTTAGGATTGCTATACAGGACGTCATCCTCTCAATAGATCGGGTGTGATCCTGCCTCCTTGCCAGCTGCCTGGTCTGCAGCCTGCTGCCACAAACCCTCCAAAGTAGGGCATGTCTTCTGTGCTGCACAGAATGCTTCCCTGGTGGGCCCCTCTTCCTGCTACCACTGTGACATCTCAGGGACCTCCCCCAGTTCAGCCACCTGTTCCCCTGTAGGCTCCGGGGCATCACCCTCAGGCTCAGCCTCCTCCCGGACCGTGGGAACTTCTGGGGCCGGTTTCCCGCACCCCCAGCCCTTCCTCTTCTTGGCGGTCCCCTGGGCCACTGTTTCAGGCTCCAGGGGCTCTTGATTACCCTGATGGGCTGCCATTGACCGGGTGGATATGCATACCCACCCAGGCAGACCCAGCATCTCCAAGTGAGACCTGTGTTCTACCTCCTTCCAAGGGGAATCCTCCAGGTCATTGCCTAGCAAACAATCAACAGGCATGGCTAGACTCACAGCTACCTTCAAGGAACCTGAGACCACCCCCCATTCAAAGGGAACCTGTGCCACTCTGCACAGGTGCTCTGAGTTGCTCACTGCAACTACTTGGTGAAGTACCTGGGGATCTATCTGCTCTTCAGACACCAGCTGACTCCTCATGGTAGGCCCACTGGCTCCTGTGTCTCTCAGAGCCTCCACCCTCTGTCAATTAATGGTCACCCACTGCCTGTACTTCTTAGTGTTTTTAGGCACTAGGGTTCTCTCGACCATCTCACTGTCCCCTTGTGAGACATGGGTCATCTCAGCTGGTTCCCACCCACCTGAAACCAACTCCTACCCAAGTGCTACACTTGCCAATCCCTGGGACGGGGCACCAGTGGGTGCCGGTGTACTTTTGGGGCATTTGGGGTCCCCCCCACATGACCCACCTGGTCACATGCAGAGCACTTATGTGGGGGACCACCTGCCACTGGCTTCCCTTTGGAGAACCATGGCTACTTTTCACTGGGGGTTTGGGAATCCTTACCCTGGGAATCAGTTTGGGGCCCCTTAGAGAACTCCACCTGTTTACCCTTACCCCCCTTTCTTCTGAGAGGGACCCTGCCCACCCTTGGCGTGGTCTCCCTCATACCTCTTCTGGACCCTGGTGCTCTCCCAGCAGTCCGTTTCCTGTGCATGGTTCCTGGGGTCAGTCAGTTTGCTGTCAATCAGGTGCTGGCACAGCTCTGGAAAACACAAACTGTAGAAGTGCTCCCAAGCAATCAGATTGTAAAGCCCCTCATACGTAGTTACCTTACTGCCCTTCATCCAACCATCCAGTGACCTGCATTAAGAATCAACACATTCCACCCATGTTTGGGATTCCTTCTTCTTGTAGGACCTAAATTTATCCGTGTACTGCTCAGGGGTAAGACCATACCTTGTAAGCAAGGCATCCTTCATGCTAGAGTAGGTGAGATTCTGAGCATCCCCTAAGGCTGTCAGTGTATCCCTCCCCTCTACCTCAAAGTGCCTCCAAAGACCTGCCCCCCAGTGAGCTTCAGGGACCATATTCATGTGGAGAGCAGACTCATACCCCTTGAACCACAAGTATGTGTCATCCTCCCTCTTGTAATCTTTCAGACGATCTTTAGGAATGTGTAGCCTCCTCTCAGACTGCACTGCAGGGTTGCTGCCACCATCTCTATTGGACTGGCTTCTACGATCCATCTCTCTCAAGCTAAGCTCATGAGCCATAGCTAACTTCCTCTCCTCAAGGGCTAGCCTTCTTTGCTCCAATTGGTACTGCCTTTCTGCCTGTCTGTCCTGTAACTCTTCAGGTGTCAGACCCTTAGATGAGACACTGCTACCTGCCCTGGAGACCTTCTCCCTGGACATAACAGGCCCACCCACAATACCATAGGGAAACCGAACACTCTTCCTCCTCCTCCTCATCTCCCTCATCCTCTGTGTGCCTTTCAGTGTTCTTGGCTGTCACCCAGGCCCTCAGCACCTTTTGCAGCTCCTCCTTCCTGGATGAGCTCCCAATGGGACAGTCAAAACTTTTACAGAACTGCTTCAACTGAGGCTTGGTATAACTCTCCAATTTCCCACGGTCAAAGTCAGCATCAACTGATGCATCTCCAGCTTGGGACATGATGAAGATTCAAAAAACAAGTGCAAAGTTCCAATAGGCAGAAAAACAAGTTCCCAAATGAAGTTCCAAAGAAACTCAATCAAGGAATCAGCGAAAAAATGGAAGTAGAACAGAAACAGTCCCAAAGAGAAAACATTAAGAGATCACCAAACAAGTAGTATGTGGTCACGTAGTGGTCTGAACTCAAAATAGTAGTGTACACTTAATTACTGTATATCAAATACAAATACAAGTCCAAATTCCAACCGCTGATCACCAATATTAGAAATGGGGTCTTTGGTTGACAGTCAGGTTACCCCCTGTTCAAGCAAGGACCCTCACTCTAGTCAGGGTAAAAGAGAATCACCCTCAGCTAACCCTCAGGCACCAGAGCACGAGGTGGCTGCATCCCACATGGCCATGGAGGGCTACACCACGGACTCAGAATACACTAGTGGGACGGAGGGTGAGTGGAGCTTCACGGCGGTCACCGGATCAGCAACCAGCGACACGGACTCGTCCTCCGATGGGAGCTCCCTTGTGGTGGCGGCACCATCTGTGCCCCCCACTTCTACAGGTACAGCCGGCACCCCCCCTACCAGCACCGCCCTCCCAGCAGCCCCTCAGCCTTCGCCCCATACCCGCTCACCCAGGAGGGTGGGCATCACCTTCGCCCCAGGCACCTCAGCCCCTGCCCCTGTCACCCCTGCTGCCCTCAGTGAGGAGGCCATTGACCTCCTCAGGTCCCTCACTGTTGGGCAGTCTACCATTGTGAATGCCATCCAGGGTGTAGAAAGGGAGTTGCAACATACTAATGCATTCCTGGAGGGCATTCATTCTGGTCAGGCTGCCCATCATCGAACCCTGCAATCTCTGGCCTCAGCACTGATGGCAGCCATTGTCCCTGTGTCTAGCCTCCCCCGTCCAACTTGCTCCACCCAGACCCAATCCTCTGTACCTCAGCCTATCCCAAGCACACCATCAGACCAGCCTGCACACACGTCAACACACAAGGGCAGCTCAGGCACACATAGGCACCACACATGCCACAGGCACTCACACAAGCATCACCCACATACAGACACAGCAACATCCACTGCCTCCACTGTGTTCCCCTCCTCGTCGTCTCCCTCCTCCCTCCCAGTGTCGTCTACACTCTCACCTGCATGCACTACCACTACAGCCACTAGGACTCGCACCACAACACCCAGCACCACACCCCGCTCACCTGCACTCACCACCCCCACTACCATTTACACGTCCCCTGTGTCCTCTCCCAGTGTGTCTGTGACACCCCCTCCCAAAGTACACAAACGCAGGCACACACACACCCAACATCCATCCACCTCAGGACAGCCTCCAGAACATGCACCTGCACCCAAATCATCAAAGGTTACACCTCCTACAACCACCTCCTCTTCCACCACTCCCAGACCCCCTCCAGCTACCCGTCCCAGTGTTCGTCAGAAACTTTTCCTGAGCAACGTTGACCTCTTTCCCACCACCCCCCCTCCAATTCATAGGTCCCGTAGTAGCACCTCAGCCCAAAAATCTCTGGTACCAGTGGTGCCAGTTAGAGGTATGTGGAGTGCACCGGGCACCAGGGCAGCCAGTGTGACACAGAGCCAAGGCACAGCCAGTCCCCCCCCGTGAAGCACCAGAAGTTGGACAGTGCCTGACCGGAGAGGGTGAAGACTCCTGCCGGCAATGCCGCTCACAAGGGTCCCAGGGGGAGTGTCGAGTCAGCTGTGACTCCTCCCAAGGTGGGGAAGGGGCAGAAGAAAGCGGCAAAGTCTGGGAAGAGCAGCACGGCGGAGAAGGCCACCATCATCCCCGCTGCGCAGGAGGCCACCGCCAGCTCCATTGTCACTGGTCAGGAGACCACCACCAGAGTCAGTGCCCAGGAGGACAGCACAATCGTCACTGGTCAGGAGACCACCGCCAGAGTCAGTGCCCAGGAGGGCAGTACAATCGTCACTGGTCAGGAGACCACCGCTAGAGTCAGTGCCCAGGAGGGCCCCGGCAGCCACAGCCTCGCTGGGCAATGAGGGACCGCCATGGGCCACACCACTGCACAGGTCAGAGACAGCAAAGACAAGCACCGCTGAACAGGGCAAGCACCGCTGAACAGGGCAAAGACTGCCATGGCAAGCACCGCTGAACAGGGCAAGCACCACTGAACAGGGCAAAGACCGCCATGGCAAGCACTGCTGAACAGGGCAAGCACCGCTGAACAGGGCAAAGACCGCCATGGCAAGCACCGCTGAACAGGGCAATCACTGCCAACACAAGCATCACTAGCCCATGTGCGGCAGGGGCAGTGACGGAACTGGGACCGTCACGGGGAGAGTGATGCACTCTGGGCACCAGTCCCCCTCCAGAACCAGTGGAGACTGTTATCCACTTGAGAGTCTGTGGCTTTGCACTCCCCAGGATGGTACAGTGGGCAAACCACCCACTGTAGAGACTTGAGAGACTGTGGCTTTGCACTCCCCAGGATGGTACAGTGTGCAAACCACCCACTGCAAAGACTTGTGAGACTGTGGCTTTGCACTCCCCAGGATGGTACAGTGGGCAAACCACCCACTGTAGAGACTTGAGAGACTGTGGCTTTGCACTCCCCAGGATGGTACAGTGGGCAAACCACCCACTGCAAAGACTTGTGAGACTGTGGCTTTGCACGCCCCAGGATACATCAATGGGCATGGAGCCCCGTCGTGGATCTGGCGTGGTGCTGTCATCCAGCTGAGGTGCCCCCCCTTCCCTTCCCCCTGAGGTGCCTGGTGTATTTCTATCTGATGCCCCTGCAGTGTTCTCTCCGTTTCTGGACAGGTATCTGATGTGGGCCTCGCCCATGCATTTTGGGCCCAGTGGTCCACGGACATTGAATGGTGCATACCTGCACTACTAATCGTGATGTATATTTTTGGAATGTATATATATTTCTGTATATATTTGGTTACTGTATTTTGATACATTACAATGGTTGTACTCATTTCCTTTTGTGTTTGCATTCTTCCGGGGGGGGTTGGGGGTTGTTACTGTGATGTTTGGAAATGCATTGGTGTGTGTGTTGTAGTGTGCGAGGGTCGGGGTGGGGGTGTTGCGTGTGTGTCCCTGACTTTTGCCTCCCCCCCCATGTCGTAGGTGCAGTACTCACCGTTGTCTTCGGCGCCGGCGTTGCTGATGTTCGTAGAGGAGCAGGAACACTATCGCAGGGAGTATTTGGAGTTCCAGCTCCATGGTGCCCTCCTTCCTCGTGGAGTGTGTTAAGGTGAATGTTTTCCCATTGAAATGGCTGTTTCCGCCGTGTTTTTATCCACGGTGAATCCGCCCCGGAAAAGATGGTGGATTGGCCTGTTGTAATACTGTGGCCGGTACTTTGTCTTCCGCCTGTCTGTTGGCGGTGACCGCCGCGCTGCTTGTCTTTACTGCCGTGGCGGTCGGAGTGTTAAAGTGGCTGTCTTTGTTGGCGGTTTCCGCCACGGTCATAATTCCCTTTTGTTTCCGCCGGCCTGTTTGCGGTATTACCGCTGCTTTAACACCGTCCGCCAGGGTTGTAATGACCCCCATAGTCTAGAGGTTGGCCCTGCGGAGGGTTCTCTTGATTGACTTAACACGCCGGTTAATGTGGTGCACATCCCGGCTCAGGTGGCTTGACTTGCGCAGCACACGGTCCATCTTCCGTTCCATGTTATGGAAGGCTGCAGGGTCAACAGATGGAGCTGTGGCAGTCTTGGTACCGGTGGAGGAGGTCTGTGTGTGTGTGGTGCCAGGCCCAGTGGGCTGTCCTGCACCTGTAGCAATGCTGGGGCCTGGAAGTCCAGCAGATGTAGGCACAACAGTCCCAGCTGTGGGTGGGGCCACCTGGCTTGAAGTGGTGGTTGTGCTGGTGGTGGCTGTGGTGGGCAAAGTAGGCCCACTTTGTGGGAAGGCTCTCCATGCCCCGGAGGCCCGTTCATGGCGATATCGCTGGGCCATCCTCCTGAACCCTGACTCCACCAGCAGGATGTGCCGGTATCTCATGGCCCGGCGCTGGAATTCACGGACCTGGTCTGGAGTCATGTTTGCAGCTGTGAAGACAAATGCAAATATTCTACATTAGTAACTGCATTGTGTGAAATGGCACAAGAAGTTAATCAGACAATACATCTACAGTACTTGTAACAGCTCATATCACAATACAGATCATTGAATGTCCCTGAGGTAGTACAATGCAAGCCAGCCTACAAAGGTCACATCACACATAGCACATCCATAACCTACAAGATGGGTAAAAACTGGCTTTGACTTGCCATTTGAGTTCTGCCAGTTATCAGCTAAGCATCATGCTGCATATCCTCCGCCAAGACCTGGGCTACAAATGTCAGTGTACGGAATGCAAAACTAAAGCCACATGGTCTGCAAGTTGTAACTGGACTTGCTAGTATAGTACCAAGTGCCATACCTGAGTGTGTATACTAGGTTCCAACCAAACAGTCACTTATTCACATGTATGTGCAACATACTGGTAGCACCAGTACTAGGTACCCCATTCACAAACCCATGCCCGTGTTTGAGGGTGGGGGGTGGATAAACAACTATCAATTTCCAACAAAATTTACACCGAGGAGTGTATAGAAAACTCCACACGTGTTTGGCTCTACACACACACACCACAGGTAAGGTCTATCAACAATTAGGAGTCAGCAAACCCTAGAGCAATCATAGGGCCACAAATGTCAGGAAATGCAGAACTTGGTACACAACATATACTTCCAGTAAGGCCTGACTTACATCAGACACAGAGTTGCAAGAACACCCATGATCATGGTTTGCATGCACACCTAGGCCATTGCACTCAAGTTCCACATAGCACTACATGTGGAAGTACATGCTGCTAGGAGGTTCTACCTACAGTTTCATAATTACGTTGGTAAATAGGGAAGCAGAAGTCTATTGGAAAGCAATTTGCTGTACTAATCTTGGAGAATGTGGGTCTGACAGGCTGACTAAATCGGAGCTGACTTCCCGTGCGACTCTTGTTGATACAAGTGTCATCCACATGACTAACTCCAGTACTCACAGTGGGGCCTACAGGAATGGCCTACAATCCCTACATAATACCATTGGATACTCATTGGCCAACTCAAAACATGTGTGAAACTGAAATCCCACTCATGGAACAAGAGAAATGATTGCCCAACGCATCACACCTTGCTATGCGTTCAACACACACGAGTCCATAAACAGCAAACACAACACATAACAGACATGTCAACACTTACTGGAGTGGTCGGGGTCCTCAAATGTCGCCACCTCTCACACAGTGTAGGGTGCCGGTCCACCTGTAAGGCATGGAAGGAAGAAATGTGCTCAAAATCTGTGCACAGAGCAACAATTTCAAAAACATATGCAATGCGTAGGCTGAATAAGGAAATGGCAGCCATTCAGACATGATGATACTGCATCTGATATATCACGGCCAACTTGTACATAGCATGGGTCTCCTGTGACAGTTACACACATATCTGCACACATACATTGGCCCTAACTATCATGTGGTTGCGAACATGCCCCGTAATTGGTGACCTGAAAAAAAATATGGAGTGTAATCGTCTCATCATGTGCATCCAAGAGAGACATCCAAAGCCTGGTTACTTGAGGACTGCATTACCAGTCAAACATGCCTTGTGGCCATGACACATTTATTACACATAGGTACAATGTACAGAAAGAGGGGCAGGGACTTTTGTAAGCCCTCCTGTTGTTACATTTTATTCAATTGATGTGGCCCAGCTATGGTGATTTGCACCAACCATGGAGATGTGAAGCCATGTGCATACCTTTAGACTGCCATCCATATTTGGAATGTGGCACAAATAACTCCAACAAACATTCTAAGATGTTAGCTGAGGGCACCTTACACCTTTTCACAATGTTTTCATATCCAGATCTGACATGTATCCAAAAAGATCAAGGAACACAATAATCCCAAACATTTATAGTACTTCCGTGAAAGCTTTCCTTCCACACTCACCAGACTCACATGAGACATATGTCTGGGCCACTTTGCCAATATCAATTGACGTGAAGGCAGCACTCAGTTTCTGCATCATGTAGTGATTCTAAAGTCAGTCTAGCTATTGTGTCAACAAAGTTAGCCAATATGTTGGTACATCTTTACTTCTCTGTCAATAGTACCCTATATAGACATGATTTGCTCCTATTTTGTTTGGTTGTCTGACACAAAGGCCGCACCAATTTACTTCATGGAAAAGTATCCTGTAAGTTTGCTGAGCACGTGCTACCTGACAGCTAGCAATTGTGATCCTTACCATAGTGCATCAATTATCCCTGTATGTTTCCCCAGCATTACACAGAGTTAGCAAGTTAGCTGGCAGACATAGTACAAATCCTCTTATGTCACTACAGAGCATTTAATCGTGCAATTTTACATGATTAGTACTCACCAACAGTGCCACCAATCACGATTCCCAGGTGGGCCAAGAAATTCTGCTTCCTGGTGATGAGGTCAGCCCACCGGTGTTTCAGCTGGTGGTCACTCCTCTGGCTGGCATACACACGCTGCAGGTGATACAGCACCTTTCCCCACCGGATTCTGAGCACCTCTGTTGGATACCCCTGTATCACCCTGCCTCGATCATGAGTGGCAAGAAATGGCACACAACCCATAGGAACCCCCCAACTCCTCTTCACCCATCCTGCCAAAACGTGGCCTACCAGACATAGTGAAAATGTGAAAGGGAATAGGGGTAAAAGAAATAGAAAGGGGAAAAAGGGGAAAGTAGGGGTACAAATACAGATGAAAAGTAAACTTAACCTCTAAAAGAGCCCAACTATCCCCAAACTAACACTACCCACAACGGACTCCCACAAACAACAAAAAAACTAGGTAAATGGACAAATGTACACAAAACACAGTAGTACAGTATACACCAACAATATTTATTTCACAAATTGACAATACAGATAGCACACAGGACAAAAAAGCACGAATTCCCAGGACACCACTCTCTACACAGCCACACAGCCTAGAAGAATCATAGACTGCAAAGTGAAAGTACACCCACTGTACATGATCTGTAAACAGGATATCCTATTACATCACTTCCTGTATGAAATGTCTGCCCTTTTTCGCGTTATGCGTCATTTTTTGTCCACCAAAACTGTATTTGCGTCATTTTCTTTGACGCACAGGAGTGAAAATTAGCCTGCATCCAAATAATAGTACATGGCCTGTACAAATATTTGGATGCGGGCTAATTTTCACCCCTGTGCGTAAAAATAAATTACGCAAATACAGTATGGTGGGCATAATGCTAGCAACGTCAAAATTTCAGTGCATTAACTAGTTTGGGGCAATTTTTCAGTTTTTTTGTTATGTTACATTTGGGACACATCAGAGATAGGCTGATTGAAAACACTATGGTGTTGATGGTGTATGTTCACATGTGTGACATCATACTGCAGCGGACCATGATCCGCTACTCCCTTCACAGTATTTTTACGCTTGGCTGACGCAATAGTTGGTCATAAGTGTGGCCTACATATATGTGTTGCACAAATTGGGCATGTTTGGCATAAGGAGAGGATAGCACTGTTACACACATATGTACAATACCTAAATGCCTTTGGCTCAAAGTGTGTGCTTTGGCAACTAATGTATTTGTTGACCAAGTGTGTGTGTATCACATGAAGCATTATTGCACATATGCTTGTATGAATGTGACGTCCATGTGTCCAATCCTTAGATGCAAGTCGTTGTGGAAATGAGAGAGGGCATGTGTTAGTCATACATGTAGAACATCCGTAATATGGACTTCCAAGATTTAGGGTAACGTAGACACCACATGTGACAAAGCATGCACCAGATAGATGGCAGACGCTTGTTCATGTCAATGGTCCACATTTTCAACATCCTATGTCGTAGAGTTTTGGTAACAGCTTCCTAGGCACTAGTTGGTGAATCCCACAGTGAGTCATACACATGCATTGAGGAAGTGGGTACCATGTTGTTTGCACAGACAGACAAGGGTGAATCTCAAATGTATGATGACACCACAGTTGAGGCCATAGAAGTGAGCCCCAACTATCAAGTGGCTATGGTGGACCAGCATACAAGACAGCACGTGTCCACATATTTCCAGTGATCAATTGCAAGCAGGTGTGTTGTTCATGTGTGTGGTCCAATTATGATCCTGTATATAGTTTGGGGTGTAATTTGTCACAGATCAGTCCAGGACTCATCATGAGTCAGTGGCAGCTATTCCTGTATCTACTGAGTATCCTTGGTTGATCAACATGAGTAAAGTGGATGAGGACATGTGAACCTACATGGGGATGGTCCCACTCTGTCACTAAAGACGTGTAATGAGACAGTCAACAGGGCAACCTTAGTGTGCTGAGTGAGCTAGTGTCTCAGGTGTCATGTTCCGGCAGGTGTCATTACAACATTTGTGACACAGGTTAGCCTCTGCAATTTCCACTGCATCTGGGAACATCATAGCCTCTGTGCTGATTATTCTCGCAGCTATAAACCACACACAGCCCATCAATATGTTGTGAGCACTGTGATTCTGTGTGTGAACTGTCATGGTCCTGACGTGTGTATTTTTCATGGACATTATCAGAGGTTGCTGGTTCTGCTGAAGGCCCCGTACCCAATCCCTGCCTACGGCCCTGGGACACTGTCACACTTTGTCATTCATGCATAAATGAGACCCGGACAAGGGATGGGCCGTGAATTTTGCTTTTCCCACAGGAGTTTACTCAAATGGTACAGTTAAAAGGCAGATGATGCTATACAATGTATTTGGGTATGCATTGAAGAAGCCCATGCCCAATACCCCCTGATGAATGAGAGTGTGGTACATATGTAGAAACAGGGATACTTTAGTGTGACGCACATACAGATGCCAGTCAGGCTGACAGAATGCAGGGTGATTCAGGATCCAGCAATTTGACAAGTTACATAATCAGTGGTCTGACTCAGACTGTTTTGGAGGATGAACTAGACAGTTGACATGTCAAACTGTGAATGTCTTGTGTTTTTGAAGGTGACAAATGAACCCATGGGCTGTGTTACACAGCTTAATTAGTATTAATGCTTAGCGATGTTTTTGACAAAATGGCAACTCCTATGCTGTTCCAGGCATCAGCAGGGGCAGTGCTTTCTGAAATGGGTGGTGTGCATGGAGGTGATCACAGGTGTGGGCTGCATCTGTTTCTCACCAGTCCTGTAGGTGAGATTTGCATTCTAAGGGCCAACAGACATTTTCACACGGGGAGCAATCTACAGGTGCTAACAGGGCTTTGAAACTAGAAGACAGTGTATAAATTAACCTGACGTCCATGCAGTCAGATGTTCTATGACAATGGCATACCATAGGAAAGGGTGTAGCACACTGGATTGCTATTGTTAGTCTGTGTGTGTAGAGGAGGTAATATCAGGGTACACATCTTAGTATTCCAGGGACCTATTCAGACAGGTGGGTTGTGACCAGGTGCATGGGTGTGTCAGGGGTTAGGAAATGGGCTGGCATGTACATGGAATGTCATGTGTGCAATGCTGCTCATATGTGTGGCACTTGCACTGTCTATGTTCTGCTTCTATGGAACTCTGGTCACAGATAGTCCTTGCAAATATTGGATGCAGTTGGACTCACTGCTGTCAAGGGTCTGGTCAGACATTCCTGTTACTGTTGCAAAAGCACATCGACTGCCTCATGTATGAGGCTTGTTTTCCCCTTATTTAGTGATGGTGTCGTAGTTGTGTGCCATATGCTGCGTTGGACCTTGATTTCAACATGTATGTGTGAAATAGGTGTGGTCCTCTGCTATTGGCCTTCAAAGAAGAAATGTACATGATAGATGTCATTTACAGTGTGTGTGTATGTGACCATTGTATGTTAGGCATCACATTAGCTCTGGGTTTTTCAGTGTCCTAATCAGTATCTCAGCAATGCTCCATGAGGCAACACTCTTATTCTGATAAGTAGAGATGAAGGTGTGCAAAAATGAATAGCCAGACCGTGATATGGTGATTATTATAGGTGTTTATTTAAATTAGTTAACTAAAGTGGTGAAGGTGATTATATTTAAAAGAAATTGTTGATGATATGTTGGCCCCTGCGTATACCAGCGGCCGTGTTCTGTAGTTCCCCCTCATGTTGCAGGCCAGCATCCTCCTCTTCATCCTCTTCAGGTATGTGTGGCTCTGGTTCCAGGAGGGGAATGTTCCTTTTCATGCAAATGTTGTGCAATATTGCACATGTTAGGATGATCTTACAGACCATCTCTGGGGAACATAGGAGGCTACCACCAGTGATGTCGAGGCACCGGAACCTTGATTTGAGGATGCTGAAGGTCCTCTCGACTATGCTGTGTGTCCTCCTATGTGCGTCGTTGTAGGCACGCTCTGCAGCAGTACTCGGGTTGTCAATAGGTGTCATAATCCATGGCTGGATGCCATACCCCTGATCAGCTGCAAGAGAAAATGAATGGGATCATGTTGATGTAGCTGGCCCTATTGAAATGACCTTGTATGGCAGTAGTTGTCTTCTGTTGTCTGTGACTCTTTTGTGTTATAATGTAGCATCCTAAGCTTGTAGGATGTACCATCTGCATTGTGTTGTTTCCTTGGCTGAATGAGTGTTTGGCTGCTGACCGGTTGTCAGCAGTATGTTTTGGGATTTGCAGTACAGTGTGCCCTCCCTAGCATTGTGACTTGTGATACAGGTGTCCCTGTGTCTTCACTGGGGGTGAGATGATAGTTCCATACACAGGTTAAAATTGACAGTGTTGTTAACACGTTCTAATCAATGTACCCTGGACATCCCATACCTTTAGACTTATGCAATGGATTCATGTAAACGTCATTGGAACACTTACATTTTGCAAGGTGACTTTTAGGCAACCCACTCCACACGTTGTTATCTTTGACATCTTAACATTAGGCTGTACAGTAATTTCAGATGTGTGACAGGTTCACTGCAGACCTAAGAAACATGGCTAACGATGTCACGACCTCAGTGGGTTCCTTTCGACATGTTGCTGTTGTGGTGTATGTGTTGTGTGTCCTAGAGGGTTGCTGTGCAGTGTGTATATGAGTAGGTTTTTGTACTTACCAACAAGTAGTCCATTGCCATACCGTCCATCCTGGAAGTGTTCATTGATGGTGCAGTGACGGAAGATGAAGGAGTCATGTACATTCCCAGGATATTTAGCCACGATGTTGGTGATCAATCCCTGGTGATCGACAATGGCCTGCACGTTAATGGAATGTGTGTGCTTCCTGTTGAGGTAGAGGTGTTCAGTTGCAGCAGGTGGCACAAGGCGTACATGTGTGCAGTCGATTGCACCAAGGACATGTGGGAAGCCACTGATGAGGTAGAACTCCTGTTTTGTTTCCTGCTGCTTCTGCAGTGTGTTAGGGAAGCAGATGTGGCGGGTGTAAGTCCAATGATGGCATCCAGTACTTTAGGCAAAAAGGCGGAGAATGATGGTTGTGATATTCCGGCAACCAGGGCACCAGTTGTTTGAAAAGAGCCACTTGCCAGCATATGAAGTACGTCAAGCAGCTTGGTTTCTGTTGGGATGGTGCGGGGTGTCAGCAAAGTGGGGGCCAACTGCGGTTCAATGTTGCGCAGCAGCTGCTGAACGGCCTGCCAGTTCAACCTGTACCTCTGGATGATGTTGTGTTCCCTGAGGCCATGAAGGGTTGTTCTGGGGTGGAATATCCTCTCCTGCCTTCTGTGCTGCCTTTGGGGTCCCTGCTGGTGTTGTTGTAGCTGCTGTTGTTGCTGCTGGGCTCTGCGTCTGCGTGCACGCTGGATGAGAAGCACCTCCAGGTCTCCCTGTTGCTGCTCTGCTGCTCTGCTGTTGCTTCTGTGTGTTCTGATTAAATACAGGTGTGTTTGCCCCATTTTAACTTCTGCCCTGACCCAGGCGTTAATTTTTTACGCAAATCGGGCTGTGCGTCATTTTCTGGCTCCACCTCCCGACCGCGCGTCATTTTTACCCGAAAGCATGAATACGACGCACGGCCGTTTAAGTCATTTTTTGGATGGGAACGCCTACCTTGCATATGATTAATGCAAGGCGGGTTGCCGCATCCCAAAAATGACGCACACAGCGGATTTTGTAGTCCGCGGGCTCGGGCGTCAAAGTTTAAATACCGGGCAACGTTTGCGCTGAATGTGCGTCAAACATTATTACGCACATTCGGCGCAGCCGGAGTATAAATATGCCCCCGGGTCTTTTAGCTATAAAGGGAAGAATCATGAAGGCCTTCCTCAGCGTCCTAAGAAGGGCAAAGGAGGTTTCTGCTATCCTGTTTGCGTGATGAGACATTGAAAGCTGTGGATCCAGCCAGACCCCCAAACTTTTAATGAATTCTTTAGAAGGGGGCAAAGCACCCATGCCATCTATCATTGCTGGGATCACAACGGGCTTTGTTGGATGCCCAAAGAACATCACCTCCATGTTGCCATCATTGCGTTTTAGTTTACTTTTCGTCATCCAAGCAGCAACTGCTTGGAGACAGGGCCCAAATGTTGCCCCGAATACCCGCAAGTCTTTTCTGAATGAGACAATTAGTTGAGTATCATCTGCATATGACACCACCTTAAGGCCGAAAGATTGAACAATTTCAGCCAGAGGCAACATATAGATATTAAATAGTGTGGGGCTAAGGGAAGACCCTGCTGAACTCCGCAACAGCCAATAGTGAGTTTTGACAGGTGGGATCTATCTAATACCTGAAACGACCTGCCATTAATAAATGAGTACCTCATTCTAAGACTGATCCAGAAATTCTGATCTCTTGAACCCTATTCTTTAATATATCCAGGTCCACCGTGTCAAAGGCCGCACTCAGGTCCAGGAGGATGACCGCTGTTTCTATCCCACCATCTAGCTGCTTTTTGGCTTCTTCCGTGACGGCGATTAACGCAGTTTCCGTTCCATGCAACGGTCTGAAGCCCATCTGAGTGGGGTGCAAGATCTAGTTTTCCTCCATAAAAAAGGTAAGCTGAGAGTGCACATGTTTTTCCGCTATTTTAGACAAAATGGGCAGCAATGAAATATGTCTATAGTTGCTGAACAGTTCTGGATCCAGATTAGGTTTCTTCAGAAGTGGTTTGAGGATGGCCTGTTTCCATGATTCTGGAACTACCCTGGTGGTAAGTGAAGAATTAATAAGGTTCTTAATAGCCGGGACCATCACTGGCCAACCCATAGATAATATCTGGGGCGTTGCTGGATCAAGAGGGGAACCTGATTTAATATTTCCAAGAAGTCTCATTACGATATCTTCTTGTATTGACAAGAAATCAAATAGGGTGACTAATTCCCTCGATTCTTGCTTAGTAACTTTATCTTCGCATTCAGGATACTGGGAAAGGTCGAACAAATGTCCAACACTTTTTGTTGAAAGTAAGCCATCATATTATCAACATGGTCCTGAGATGCATCCACAGATCCCAGATCCTCTGGGGGGTGAGTGATTTCTTTAAGGACACGAAAAATGTCTTTAGGTGAATTGGCCGCTAGTTCAATTTTTTAGGTGTAGAATCTAGTCTGTGCAGTTTTTATTTCAGTATGGTAAGACCGAATCGCTTTCTTATATTCTTGTCTTAAAGATTCATCTTGAGATTTTATCCAATTCCTTTCACACTTCCAGCAATCTCTTTTAACTTGAAGTAGGTCCAAAGCAAACCAAGCAGAGTTCATTCTACAGCGTCCTTCAAAAGAAACAGAAAGTGGTATGAGTACATCTAAACTATCAGAAATCCAGTTGTTAAAGTATTTTGACGGATCAATTACTTTATTTTGATTGATCGGTTTATTTTTTTTTTAGTATGTTGATCCAGTCATCAGCCTTCAGTTTATGCCAGCGTCTGGTCATTGGGGGAGTATTAAAGATCGTAGTATTATACTTTGGTATGGTCAGTTCCATTCTTATCAAGAAATGATCCAACCAAGCCAAGGGGTTTGATGTTAAAGGTGGTAATCCTGAGGCATTTGAGAAGACAAGATCAATTGTGTGACCTTTGCTGTGTGTGGGACCTTTAATCAACTGTACTAGATCACAGACATTCATGTCTGCGATCAATGACTTGGTTGTTAAGTTGTCTAGTTCTGCGTGTATATTGAAATCCCCTAATAATTTAAAATTGGATTTAGTGCAGATTAATTCCGCAATATTCTCTGCCAAAGAATTCATAGAGTTTTCAGTGGGGCCCAGAGGGTGGTACACCAAAACACGTGAGAAGGTATAATGAGGAGTCATGTTGATGTAAAAAAACAGACTTTCGCAGCCTGTAATCTTTAATGGGAAAATATTAATAGAGCAAGTACTACTGTAAACAATTGCAATTCCCCCTCCCCTAGTAGATCTGTTGAGTCTGTTTATTTTATATCCGGTGGGTAGTGCCATAACGACATCAGGTGCTGAGCCTTCATTAAGCCATGTTTCGGTCAGAAAGAGGGTCAATGGTTTGGTTTGCTCAAGAAGTAAATGTATATCATGTTTATGAGCCCCTAGGGAACGACAGTTTTATTAGTGTCCTGGGTTATAGGTAGGTCCGCGTTTTGTTGAGGAGCCATTGATATATGGGGCTGAGTGAGAGTATTTAAGGCATGAAGGGCCTCTGCCTCATATTTAATTCTTACCTCATTTTTGGTGCCTGTGAGATAGGGACTGGGCTCTGGGCTTGTCCTGGCATGGACGGGCGCAGACGGGCTTGCCTTTGGTGCGCCAGCGGTGCGCCCGCTGCGCGTAGCTTGCATCTGGGCTAAAAATAGCCCCGATGCAACAAAGACTATACTGCCAACCTGCAAAGATTGCGATCGGTATAGTGCCAAATAGCAGGAGGAAAAATGGTGGGTAAAAGCGAAGTTCCCTACGTACCCACAATCTGGCCTCTGAACAAGTACCACAGTGCGTGGTCCATATTGCGTGTTCTGGTCAGCACTCTTGGATGATCGAATGATGCGTCGATCTGGTCAGCACTCTCGGGTCCAGGCAGGCCTTGCGTTGTTTTTACACGCCCAGCGGTACTTGAGTCGGAAATCCAGTCGCACGATGATCCGAAAACCCTGCGATCTCCCAGCCTCCGTCAGCGATGCTGCGCGTCGTTTCTCCTGCTCTGTGCGTTGATTCTTCGGTCGCGTTTCACGTTTCCGGCGAGTGTCGATTTTCAGCTGCGGAGCTGGCGGCACGTAGTTTCTTGATCCGCAGATCAGAATCGCGTCAATCTTTTCCCCGCACGGCGCTCTGTGCTTGAATTTCATTTTCTTTAGGTTGCCAGCTTCTCCTTTCAGGGCCCCAGGAACTGGATGGGCACCACAGGGAAGAGTAGGAATCTCTCCAGAGACTCCAGGTGCTGGCAGAGAGAAGTCTTTGCCTTCCCTGAGACTTCAAACAACAGGAGGCCAGCTCTAAATCAAGCCCTTGGAGATTTCTTCTCAAGATGGAAGGCACACAAAGTCCAGTCTTTCCCCTCTCACTCTGGCAGAAGCATCAACTGCAGGATAGCTCCAGAAAGCACAGGAAGGGCAGCTCGTCTTCCTCAGCTCTTCAGCTCTTCTCCAGGCAGAGGTTCCTCTTGTTTCTAGAAGTGTTTCTAAAGTCTGTGGTTTTGGGTGCCCTTCTTATACCCAATTTCTCCTTTGAAGTAGGCCTACTTCAAAGTAAAGTCTCTTCTGAATGTGAAATCCTGCCGAGCCCAGGCCAGGCCAGGCCCCAGACACTCACCAGGGGGTTGAAGACTGCATTGTGTGAGGGCAGGCACAGCGCTTTCAGGTGTGAGTGACCACTCCTCCTCTCCCTCCTAGCACAGATGGCTCATCAGGATATGCAGGCTACACCCCAGCTCCCTTTTTGTCACTGTCTAGTGTGAGGTGCAACCAGCCCAACTGTGAAACTGACCCAGACAGGGAATCCACAAACAAGCAGAGTCAAAGAAATGGTATAAGCAAGAAAATGCTCACTTTCTAAAAGTGGCATTTTCAAACACAAAATCTTAAAATCATCTTTACTCAAAGATGTATTTTTAAATTGTGAGCTCAGAGACCCCAATCTCTACATGTCCATCCACTCCCAAAGGGAATCTACACTTTAATCAGATTTAAAGGTAGCCCCCATGTTAACCTATGAGAGGGACAGGCCTTGTAAAAGTGAAAAGCGAATTTAGCAATATTTCACTGTCAGGACTTATAAAACACATTACTATGGTGGTCATTCTGACCCTGGCGGTCTTTGACCGCCAGGGCGGAGGACCGCGGGAGCACCGCCGACAGGCCGGCGGTGCTCCAATGGGGATTCCGACCGCGGCGGTAAAGCCGCGGTCGGACCGGCACCACTGGCGGGGTCCCGCCAGTGTACCGCCGCCCCATTGAATCCTCCGCGGCGGCGCAGCTTGCTTCACCGCCGCGGGGATTCCGACCCCCCCTACCGCCATCCAGATCCCGGCGGTCGGACCGCCGGGATCCGGATGGCGGTAGGGGGGGTCGCGGGCCCCTGGGGGCCCCTGCAGTGCCCATGCCACTGGCATGGGCATTGCAGGGGCCCCCGTAAGAGGGCCCCTACAAGTATTTCACTGTCTGCTGCGCAGACAGTGAAATACGCGACGGGTGCAACTGCACCCGTCGCACAGCTTCCACTCCGCCGGCTCGATTCCGAGCCGGCTTCATCGTGGAAGCCTCTTTCCCGCTGGGCTGGCGGGCGGTCTGAAGGCGACCGCCCGCCAGCCCAGCGGGAAAGTCAGAATTACCGCCGCGGTCTTTCGACCGCGGAACGGTAATCTGACGGCGGGACTTTGGCGGGCGGCCTCCGCCGCCCGCCAAGGTCAGAATGAGGGCCTATATGTCCTATCTTAACCATACACTACACCCTGCCCTTGGGGCTACCTAGAGCCTACCTTAGGGGTGTCTGACATGTAAGAAAAGGCAAGGTTTAGGCCTGGCAAGTGGGTACACTTGCCAAGTCTAATTTACAGTTAAAACAGCACACACATACACTGCAGTGGCAGGTCTGAGACATGATTACAGAGCTACTTAAGTGGGTGGCACAACCAGTGCTGCAGGCCCACTAGTAGCATTTGATTTACAGGCCCTTTCACCTCTAGTGCACTTTACTAGGGACCTACTAGTAAAGTAATATGCCAATCACGGACAAGCCAATTACATACACATTTTGTAAATGAGCACTTGCACTTTAGCACTGGTTAGCAGTGGTAAAGTGCCCAGAGTAGCAAAAACAGCAAAATCAGAGTACAGCACACATCAACAACCTGGGGAACAGAGGCAAAAAGTTAAGGGAGACCACAGCAAGGTTGAAATGTCTAACAGATCCTTCATTTAGAATACTTTCTTAGGAGTTTCTGGATGATTCTCTAAACAGCTCTACTTGCTCTGCATGGTGGAGTTGACACTCAAAATTTACTTTACCAGCAATCTCTAATGTATATGTTTATACCTATGCTAATCATTTTAAACAATTGTTATCCTGTAACTTCTTAATGTCCCTTGGGCCAGCTGTGCATTTACAACAAGAACACACCAAAATAAATAACTATGGAGACTCAAAAAAAGATAAACTAAAATGGTGTCTGACAGACGTATTGGGGGCCATTACGACCCTGGCGGCCGGCGGAACACTGGTGGTAATACGTTCTGCCCGTTTATTAAAACCGTGGCACATTAGGCACGCCCATACCGCCGGCCCCTCCACTATACCGCCAGGCTACTGCAAGGCAGCGCTGCCCTGGGGATTTTGAGTCCCCAACCGCCAGCCTGTCCATAACGGTAAACACCGCCATGGGAAGGCTGGTGGTAAAGGGAACTCGGAGTGCACCTGGGGGCCCCTGCACTGCCCATGCACTTGGCATTGGCAGTGCAGGGGCCCCCAGGCACAGCTCCATCGCGCATTTCACTGCCTGAATTTAGGGTAGTGAAATGCGCAACAGGTGCTGCTGCACCTGCTGCACATCAACATTGCCGCCGGCTCTATTATAAGCTGGTTTCAATGTTGATGTGACTTTTCCGCTGGGCCAGTGGACGGAAATGCTGGTTCCATCTGCTGGCCCAGCGGAAATGTCAAAATAGGGTGCCACCAGTACCGCCAGCATTGGTGGTATTGTGGCGCCAGCGGCTTCAGCTGACTTTTTTCAAGACCGCCAAAGTTGTAATGAGGGCCATTATGTTCTAAGTGTTGTTTATAAAAATATGACAAATTTAATGTAATTTTAGGAATTCTACATCCACTGGGATAATATTTTTGTAATAATTAATTAGAACACAATTCTTATTTCTGTTGGACCGCATTTTTGCTAGGAATATTCTGGCATACAGCTGTGCTCTGTTCGTTCATATTTTTATTCACTGACAAATGCTCTGGCCTTATAGATGGTGTCATTATTGTACTACATGTCATTTAACTTTCTTTAAAAGTCCTAAGTAAGTGGCCTCAGTCTCCAGAATACATGAGTCTTTCATTAATCCTCACAAGACCAAACAACCTGTAGTATCATAGGAACTACATATTACCAAGATGAATTGGATATCATCGTGGACAAATACAGAAAAAATACAGGTTGTGTGTCATTGGAAGGTTGCATAAATCCAGAGTTCTTTGCAACTAGCATTGACCTTGTATGTTACAAATAATAATGACTGTTATCTAGCCATTGCCTATCAAGAGCATTCATATTTTACTCCTTTTATCAACTTCAAATAATCTTTAGACCGGAAGGCTATGAGCCTGTTTGTAAGCCAGTGCAGGATATCTGAGAGAAGCACTGAGTCTATCTAAGTTACTTTGAATAGTTATGAGGATCTAGTGCATTGGTTATGGAATGGATGGGATAGGGATTAAAGTTTTCTATCGGAGATACTAGGGGGTGGTTTTTGGGCCTCTAGAGTTAGACAGTTAGGCTGGCCTGGGGTTGAGTTGTTCCCTGTCCCACTTACACTTCAAAGGGTTTGCCTTATGCACACACAAAGGAACCTTACACAGGTCTTTTGTCATCCTAGAACTCTTGGAACCTTGACAGGGGAAGAGAAGAACTTTTCAGAACCAGATATAGGGGTACTATAGGGAAAGCCCCCACTTCCAAGGCTGGCACCAGGTATAATTATTGGGCCCGCAGACCACCTCTTCGGTACACTCCTAGACCTGTGGAAGAGTGAAGGACTGCCTAGACCCCGAGAGAACTCTCCTGCTGCTACCAGAGAGCTGCCCTGTTGCTTGAGGGCCTGCCTTGCTGCTTGAAGGAGAACCTGGCCATCTTCTTGAACCCATAACCATCAAAGTGACTCTAAGGGCTAGGTGGCTGACCTGTGTGAGGTACAGGGGCATAAGAAGCTCCAGAGGCCTTGAATCCGGCACCTGGCCTCTGCTGGAAAGGGTCTTAATCCTCAAATCCCCCCCCCAAAAAAATTGGTGCCAACCAGGTCTAGGACCCTTGAAAATGGTGTTAAAGGTGCTACCTCCGCCTAACCCTGAAACTTGGGACTTTGAAAAATTTTCACTAAAATGTAGCCCTAAAACAGACTGTAGACCCGAACCTACCAGTCAGCCGATCCACCCAAGGTGCATCAATGGTCAGCCTGCCTTCACTGTAACTCCTGCTACAGTCCTCTCTGCAGAAGCAATCCTGTTCACAGGACTTCTCAGCAAAGGTATCCATCATCGTGGAGCCCTTGTTGGCTACAGCCTGCAGTTTAGCGTGCTGGAGATTTTCAGCTTCCAAAAAATGACAAGTTTTGAATGTAGAAATCTTCACTGCAACTTCATCCAGTTGCTCCCCTATGACGACGACTCCTCCTCAGGAACAGTTGGCTGCCTTGCCCTACTGAACTTTATCTTTTCAAATGTTTTTCTTCAAATCTTCTAAATTGGTTGAGATTTTTCTTGTGGTGTATTTTTACTTTATCAATGTTTGTGTGCTGCAAAAATATGTAACACACTGTCACTAACTTAAGCCTGACTGTGTTTTGCCAAGCTACCAGAGGGTTAAGCACAAGTTAATGTAGTGACTTTTGTGGCTCAACCTGACAAGGACTTTGTGTTTTTTCCCGAGAGGGTCTAACACCCCCTCAAACAATAACATGATTTCTTACAGATAGGCTGCAGAAATCCAAAGAAAATACAAAATGAGTAATATGAAAGACACAGGAGACTTGTGTCATGGTAAAATCCATTACATATAAACAGGGGCAGCCAGAAATTTGCAACAAAGTACAAAGTGGTCTTGCTTAACAATAAAACAAACACTGTGTGAGTTCCAGAAGCAAAACATTCAAAAGAAGCAATGCTGGGTAATGCACATCTAAGTCTCCATTCAACAGATTATCAGACTAATGTCCATGTTATATGTGTTATATACATGAGAGGACATTAATGGAATAAAAGTTTTTAATGGAATGAAAGTTTCTAATTGCCCTTCTTCATAATCAGAGAAGAAGTGATAAGGTGGTGCGTTTCCCATATTATTTATAATGTGCACTTGATAAAAACGTAATTACGCCTAAGTGTAGAGTCTGGGTGTTGCTAAATATGAAGACGTTTACAATTAGACTAGGAACAGGAAGGCAGAGGCCACCAATTTACATAGTTGAAGTTACAGGTTACATAGTTTTGTAGGTAACCTGGAACGAGGAATAGTTACATAGGGTCACTGAGGGACATTGACACAATTTTACTTAGTAAAGTCACACTTCTTTAGTACTATTTTACATACTCAAATAGTACTTACTAACATGGGAGCAGAGATCTCCACTCATTTCTGCCTACGAGTCTGGATAATTATATGTGGAGGCATATGTTTTTGGTACAAATGCAGGGCTGTTCATGGGGAGTGGATACAAAATAGGAAACATTGGCTGTAAAATTGGTAGGGGGTAAACTAAGGTGGGGTATAGGGAAGGAATTGCAAAAATTAACTACACTTTCAAAAGAGTAATCCATGGTAGCACCCACATCCAGTGCAGGAGTACTACAGACCAGGCTCAAATTTAGGCCTGTGGAGTTCTGCTATGCAGGAATCCGTGTAGCAACCCATAAACTTTGTGAGATTCCATGAGTTCCCTGATGCTGCCGTTTGTGCTATGTTTTTGAGGTATCGTAGCACGATACGCGTTCTTGCGCTGGGACCTGCGTGCAAATGGCACTACGCAGGTTGCATGTTTGCACCCATTTTGCTTTCTGTTATGTGGAAGGTGCTGGGCCCTGTTTTTTTTATCCACTCTTAGGGCCATATTTATACTTTTTGACGCAAAACTGCGCTAACGCAGTTTTGCGTCAAAAAAATTAGCGCCGGCTAACGCCATTCTGAAGCACCATGCGGGCGCCGTATTTATTGAATGACGTTAGCCGGCGTTAGCCGCAGGCGCTGTCTGGTGTGCCTTAAAAAAAATGACGTACACCAGGCAGCGCCGGCGTAGGGGAAAATGGAGCTTGGGCGCCAAAAAATGGGGCAAGTCAGGCTGAGGCAAAATTTGCGCCGCAACCCGATTTGCGCCTTTTTTTTTTTACTCCCAACCCCCATTGACATGACGTCATGCCCCCTTGCCCAATGGCCATGCCCAGGGTACTTCTGTCCCCTGGGCATGGTCATTGGGCATAGTGGCATGTAGGGGGGCACAAATCAGGCCCCCCTATGCCACAAAAAAAAAAAAAATACTTACCTGAACTTACCTTAATGTCCCTGGGATGGGTCCCTCCAGCCTTGGGTGTCCTCCTGGGGTGGGCAAGGGTGACATGGGGTGTCCCTGGGGGCATGGGAGGGCACCTCTGGGCTCCTTCCGAGCCCACAGGTCCCTTAACGCCTGCCTTTTCCAGGGGCTAAAAAACGGCGCAAAAGCGGCCGTACGTCATTTTTTTTGACCCCCCACTCCCGGGCGTGAATTTTGCCCGGGAGTGTAAATACGGCGCACATGCCTCGGAGTCAATTTTTTAGACGGGAACGCCTACCTTGCATCTCATTAACGCAAAGTAGGTGTCCACGCTAAAAAATGACGCAAACTCCATGGACTTTGGCGCTAGACGCGTCTAACGCCAAAGCATAAATATGGAGTTAGTTTTGCGTCGGAATTGCGTCAAAAAAAACCACGCAGTTCCGGCGCAAACAGAGTATAAATATGCCCCTTAATCTTTTCAATCTTCCCCCACCTGATTCATCCACCTTTCACTTTCCTTTATTGTATCAGTGTGTGTCTTTGTGTTTACATAAGTTAAATTTTTGTTATTTTCTGTGATTTTTTGGTACATTATTCGGTTTTCCCTTTACTTCTTTAGTTTTTCCTTTCTACCTTCCTTCTCCTATTTCTTCTCTTATTTTTAACCACCCAGCACCATGGCAGAGCAGGAAAGATGGGCCAGAAAGGGAGCAGCGGCGCCAGTGTGGCTGCTAGCTTTACACTTTGCAGTCATCAGCACAGCCAAGAGGTGCAGCCCTGTGCCATTTTTTCTGAGGCAGAAGTGGCAGCACTTGTTTTTATAGCCAGTGCCACATCCCCTCTATGCTGGCAGCAGGCAGCAGGCCTGGGAGAGTCTACATCCTCTGGGAGCATAGACTGTTTTGGGGGAGAGTGGGCTGGTTTATTCATTGCCACACTGACATACAGGGCTGCAAGAAGGACCTGCTTGACTTGCTGGGTGTCAAGGTGTCAGGGCTCAGTGAGTAATTATTTATTTGGTGTTTTCTATAATGCCATTTATTTTTCAAATAACATGCTGCTCACACTAAGAGGTAAGTTAAGTTTATGTTGCGATTAATATTATGTGGTCCAATTTGAGCTAGCCAGATGCTCAGCGCCACCTAATCATACTCGTCTGTGCTTGCTTGGGTTGATTATTGAAGAAGTCATGCAGACTCCACTGTTGTGTCACTAAGACAGTGGTAATAGTAGTAAGTAATATCAGTGATTTAGCTTTCTCTGTTCCTTTCTTTATGTAGCTCATACAGTCTCATTTGCAATCTTCCAGTGATATGTAGCATGCATCTATGCAAAGGGAGACTGAGTTGGCTGCATCAAAGGTAGTTGAGAAGCAAAGATCATTCATTGAAATGCATTAGTAGTTCCAAATAAAGTTTAGGTTTAGGAAATTTGGAATAGGGCTTAGGTTTTGGAAATTAAGGATAGGTCAACTTGATTCTAGTACTATAGGTGATCTGATTCAGAAAAGTACAGTGCTACTGCGTTTGCCTTTGCTTGTCAAAATTCAAACTATTTTTTGAGAGGGTAACTGTACCGCTAATCTATTTGTTAAATCTTCTTCATTTCTTACCTTAGCACCCAAGGACAAGAAGAGGGCAAGTTCCAAGGCAGGTCAAGGAGATGGTGGGTGCCACCACCAGTGCAGCAGCTGACAGGTCTTCTGGCCTCAGTAAGTCCTCCTGCTATATTAATATTATTTCCTTAACTTTTACTGCTCCTCATTGAGAATACTTTTTTTTGTGCTGGTTTCCTTTTTTTATACTCATCTTCGTTCTATCTAAGGTTTCTTAATTTCTTGTTATCCCTGCATTATTACAGTTTGTTTCTCAACTTAATGTTTCAGTAGCTGACATTCTCATGTCTGTGTATGTAGCTTTCTTCTGTTTTATGAGTAAGTTTTATTTCTACCCTTATATATCTTGTGGACTGGTACTGTAAGACTAAGAGATCAGATTTTAGGACACATGCTCTACCATGAAGACTGCATGACCAAATAAGCTTTTCTATGCATATTTTTTAGAAGACTTTCTTTTTATGGTCATGCTCAAACAGTAAAATGAGAGAGTGGTCATGGCCATGGTGAACCCACCAATGTTGTGCTGTATATATTATTATTCAATTATACGTTAGTATATCATACCAGCAGTTTCAATGACAGTGCAATTGGAAAGTAGTATGAGGAGGGTCCCATTGCATTTGCCAACCAAGACCTCACCATTTGTCCTTCATTGACCAATTATTTAACCCCTTCATTGAGCTTCAATGACTTAGCCCTGCCCCTCCATTATGAAATGTTTGTGGTTGGCTTGACTTGACTACCGGGCTTTTCTAACAAAGTAAACCAACTGAATTCCGTAAGTGTATGATAGAAGAAAGTAGAACTGTAGTGATCTATTGTGATTGTGTTTTGTTGAATTTATTCTTAAGAAAATAATAAGGGGAGGCATATCTGACATTTGAAGTGTTTCAATGTTTTTTATAGCCGCAAGGACCACCGTTGCCGGGGCCAGCGGCAGCACCAGACACAGCAGTGTTTGGAGCGGGAGATCCAGCTGCAGCACGGACAGGTGTTGGTAAATCATACTGCTTGCTTGTTGATATTTACTAGTGCACTCACTGCAAGGGTGCTGGGAATCCCCTGCATTAGCAGATACTGAGGGTATTGAGTTTGTAATGGCCTCTTCATCTCAGTAGGCAAAAACTCATTATGAACACTACAAATGATCGATTGATGGAAAAGGGAGAGAAGGATGAACGGTTAAAAGAAAGGATGGATGAAATGGTATATGAGTGAGAGGATGTGTGGGTGGGTGCAAGGGTGGATGAGTCAAAGGATGCTTGGGTGGGTTAAAGGGTGGGTAGATGGGTAAGGATGCATTGGTAAATGGAAGTATGGGTGAAAGGATGGTTATAAGGATGGATTGGTGAATGGATGGATGGATGCATGGATATATGGATGGATGGACTGGAATAGTGAAAGACTGGATGAGAGAATGTAAAGCTTAACTGGTGGGTATCAAAGGGTGAATAAATCAATGAAAGGATGAATGGCTAATTGCATGGATGAAAAAAGAAGGGAGCTGTTCTTGAGGGGGAAGTGTTCACCTACATTGCTTGCTTTGCTTTGGTTCAAAGTGGCAAGTATTTTGATTTTCTGTCTACTTCCTTAACTCACTGTATTTGTTAAGCAAGGCAGATATGTATTCTCCCACCCATCATCATTCATCACCTACCTGCGCAAGGCATTTAGTCACCCATGTCATGACCTAACTGCAGCATGGTTCAATCTGGCAGTACAATAGTGATGTCTGTGCAATGTGCATCTGCTTCATTTAATGCAGCATTTACACTTTTTTCAATCCATTGCCAACTGAAACCAATGTGTGTTTTTCTTCCTTCTCAGTAGCTACCCAGTCACCTCCTAGTACGTTATTCTTTCCTAAGTTCTGTCCCAGCCTACCAAATAAATTGAAAACTCTATTTTTGACATGTATCATATTTTTCTGGACAAGTGATAAATACATTTTTCCCTTTCAACATTTGCCAACTACAGTGAACCATGTGTGGCAAAAGAATGGCCTGTGACTCGTAATCAGTCACATCAAATTCCAATGGCCTTGGGGGACCAGCAATGTACTGCTACTGTCTTACTGCACAGACCACTGTTCACAATTTATATTTTTTCTTTCTTGATATAGCTACTCCTGTTTCTCTACCAACATTCCAGGAGATAGCAGTCCAGCTGCAGTGGCAGAGGTTGGAGGCCATCCATTTGGAGCACCAGCAACTGGCTCTGCAAGAGGAGGAGAATGAGGCAGCTGCCTTGAAAGTGGGCCCCCGTTCCTCCAGCCAGCCACCAGTACCTCCAACCTCCCATCAGCAACAACATCAGTAGTGCTGCCACCAGCTGGCAGTGGCCTATCCATATCTGACCACTGCTGCCTCATTTCCACTCAGACCTCATATTCCAGCACTGTGTCCTGATTCATCTGGGGTGCCTGGACTTCAGCATGGCACACATCGAGGGAAGTCTTGAGGGTCTCTGGATCCACAGGGATAACAGGCTCTTTTAGCCCTTTCTTAAATTTTTGTTTTGGTGGGAGGAATGGATATTTGTTGTGGCTGTAGAGGGTGGGAAAGAGAGTTGGGACCAGGGTTTGAAATTAGGACATTTAATTTTTCTTTGGTCATTGGTTGGGGATGGGGTGATTTGTTTGGGGAGAGAGTTGGACCTGTTATGGGTTTAAAGGATTTTTATAATTGTTAAAGAAAGATACAAGGAAAATAATTTATTTTACTTTATTTATGTCTAAAATATTTATTTTGGTGTTTTATTTCGCACTGCTGTCTTTTAACATGGCCTGATTTTAAAAACACCTGTGTTACAAGTGTATACCAGTTAGTTAGACCCTTGGCCTACTGCTCTCTGTAACAATACTGACCACCAGGGGGATTGCCATTGTTTATATTGCCTACAACAACCTAGATAAAACACAAACAACATCTTCAGTGGAAGTTACTTAACTAAACTAGTATACTGCACTCTATAGTTCTCTTACCTGAATAGATAAAGCAAGAGCTGCTACCTCTCTCAGTCTTCTTACTGCATGGTTTCCTAAGATACCATCTTATGATGGTGGTAGTAGTAGCAGACTATCATGCTAACAGGAAAGGAAAATAATCACAAGTGAGGTCCCACCCCCAACCCCACCTAGATGAACTTCAACTGTATGATTAATCATAGGATTATCCATCACAGGCAACAAGATTGAAAGAAAACACATAGTTAGTGGATAATATTATTTATGTAATAACTTTAGAAAGACTGAGACCAGATTACCACCATGACACAACAAAGAAGACCTGATATGATAACAAAAACTAACAATAATAACTTATTCTGAGCAATGGGGAGCTAGTATTTATTTAAAACTAAACTTACGTAATCCTCGAGTCAGGAGAAGTGGACTCAGAGGCAGGAGTGAACAAGGGTAAGCATTTACACAACTCAACAGAGGGCCTGAATGATGGTGTTAACCAATGATGCGTGGGTGGGTAAATGGGGCCACATGGACTTTTGCTAAGGTAATAGAACAGGTGATAGAAGATCCCACAGTGAGTTGGTTTCACTTTCACCACATCTGCCCCATTGTAGGAGGCTGGCCTGGTTTGTAGTGGGTATTTACACTTTATACCAGGTCCAGTTATCCCTTATTGGTGACATGTAGTCAGTTTCTAGAAGCCAGGCTCTCTAGGGGTAGTGTGGATGAGCATCCAAGGCCTAACTAGGAGACATGCAAAGCTCATGCAATACCACTGTAGTCACACAGTACTCACACACATGAATGAAAATACTCAGTGTTGCAAAAATAAAGGTACTTTATTTTGGTGACACAAATGCCAGGAATACCATAGCGACTATACTCGCTTAGGAGGTAAGTAATACACAAGTTATATCCACTAGAATGCCAAAATAGCTATAAAAACAGTTAAAAAATAGTGCAAATAGTGAAAATCACAATAGTTAGAAATGGGCCTGGGGGAACACAAACCATATACTAAGAAAATGGGATGCGAAAGTCAGTTTCCCACCTAGGCAAGATAAGTGTGTTGAGGGGCGTTGGGAGTATTAGAAAACACCAAAGGTAAGTAATAGAACCCACCCCAGAGCCCGGGAAAGCAAGAGTAAATCACAGTAACTTTCCTAGAACACACAAGAACATGAGAAAGAAGATTATGCAAGAACCAGAAGAGACTGCAAGACTCCAACAATGGATTCCTGGACCAGAATATCTGTGAAAGAAGGGGACCAAGTCCAAGAAGCACTGAAGAGTCCAGGGAGAACAGGAGCCCGGCTAACCTTGATGAAGGTGCAAAAGAAGAACCACTGGTGAAAAACAACAGTCAGTACTGCACCCAAGAAGATGGATGTGGTTCTTGGTTAGTGCAAATGATGTCCCACGCTGGATAGATGATTGCAGTCTGGTTTGCGTCACTGGATTACGCCAATAAGCCTTGGCACAGGCAAAGCCTGCGGTTTGCAGAAAATGGTGCTGCCCGGGACCAGGAGGGACCTGTTGGACTCTACCCAGGAGGGGGAGACAAAGTGGGCTCTCAGCAACTCAGGGAGCCCTCAGAAGACCAGGCAGCGCACACAGGAGTCCTACATCATGGGGACAAAGAAGGTGAAAAAGTAGGCCCATGCAGCACTACATAAAGGGATCTCACGCTGCCAAAGAACCATGCAGAAGGCTATGCGTCACAGGAAAGAGTGCTGGGGGCCAGAGTTGCATGGTGCATGTAGAACATTGTGGAAAGATGCCAACAAGCCTTGGCAACTGCAAAACAGGTGGTGCATGGGGGTACTGTCTTGCGTTGGGAGGCAAGCTCCCACCTCCAAGAAAGTTGGACAATTGGATGTCAGGACCATTGGGACAACTTCAGTCCACCACATGTGTTGCTGGATCCACGCACTTCTTCAGGAGAGGGGACCCAAGCCACCAGTCGTCACTGCAGAAGGGTGCCTGCTGAAGCAGGGAAGTGACTCCTTCACTTCAAGGGAGATTCTTTCATTCTTCTTGTGCAGGCTGAAGACCAGCTGTCCTCTGAGGATGCACGACTGGGAAACAGTTGCGGTTGCTGGCAGGAGCTGAAGATATAATGTTGCAGAAATCATCTTTACTTCTTTGTTGCAGTTGTAGAGTTACTGGAGGGTCCAGATGATGTTTCTTCAGAAAGAAGGTGAAGTAAAGGATACCGAGGATTCCTGCTGGAGCCTTGCAATCCGAATCTGAATAAACACCCATAGGAGAGACCCTAAATAGCCCTGAAAGGGGGATTGGTCAGCTACACAGGTGAAAATCTATCAAGGGAGGGCTCTGGCGTCACCTGCTGGCACTAGCCACTCAGATGCTCACTGAGTTCCCTGTCATCTTGGAATCCAAGATCAAGAAACCCAGGGACCCTCTGGAAGAGCTCTGAGCACCACCCCTAGGGTGGTGATGGACAGGGAGGTGGTCACTCCCCTTTCTTTTGTCCAGTTTTGCACCAGAGCAGGGACTGGGGGTCCCTGAACCACTGTAGATTGGATTATGGAAGAAGGGCACCATCTGTGCCCTTCAAAGCATTTCCAGAGGCTCTGGGAGGCTAACCCTCCCATGCCTGTAACACCTATTTCCAATGGGGGAAGGTGTAACACCCATCTCCCAAAGGAAATCCTTTGTTCTGTCTTCTTGGGCTTGAGCTGCTCAAGCAACAGGAGGGCAGAAACCTGTCTGAGAGGTGGCAGCAGTTCGGGCTGCCTGGAAAACCTCAGAAGGCTGTAATGGCAATACTGGGGGTCCTCTAAGGAGCCCCCAGAGTGCATGGAACAAATGCTTGCAAACGCATTGCGGTATGATTCCAACATGTTTGGTACCTAACATGCCTATGTTCGGAGTTACCATTATATAGCTGGACATTGGTAGTGACCTATGTCCAGTACACGTGTGAAATGGCGTCCCCGCACTTACGAAGTCTGGAAAAATGGTTCAAAAAGGAACCTGTTGAAGTGTTGTCAGCCATCATGGGACTTGGCTGAAGCTGAGTCCTAAAAAAAAGGAATAAAAACTACATAAGGGGCCAGGGTAGGAACACCCTGGCCATTACAGCCTTCTGCTGGAAAGAATTACACCAAATTTGGCAGGAAGGTAGCTCTTGGTTCAGAAAGAGTGCTTTTTAGTTATTTCTTGTAAATCTTTTCAGTAGTTTTTGACATATTAAAAGAAAAAAGACATATAGATATCTAGAGGCTCAAAGGATTTATGAATGATATTGACTTTATTCAGGGAAATGCAGAGCTCTGATTGGCTGCCAACACTTTCACCAGAAAGCATTGGCAGCCATCTTGAGACTCGAGTTGCAGAAAAAGATTTTAAACAACAGAAAAGAGGCCAGGGTAGGGACACTCTGACCCCTTAGCAATGGTGTTGGGGCAAAAAAGCACTGTTTAAAAAAAATGCTGCAAATTCATGAAGAATTTGCACATTTGTGGCAATTAAAAAAATAAATAAACAAGCGTGGTCTCCTGTCCTTGTTTTACTAAAGTCCCTGGGCGGGCCAGTTGCCGGGGGCATATACAAATAAAGGAGGGGGGTGCACAGGACCCACCTCCTGGGGTTAATCATGCACCAGGTACGGCCACCTCCCCAAGGCCCAATTATGTGTGAGGGGCTGCAAACACCCCCTACAGGGTTGAGGTATGCTTTCCCCCACTAACGGCTCCTGCTATGTTCCAGGGTGCCTACGATTGGGTTATAGCTGTTTGCTCCTACTTGGTGGGAGTTTTGACAGCTCCTGCCAAGTCAGAGCAAAAGCTCCACTCTCAGCAAGTGAGAGCTGCCAAACAGCTCTCACTTGCTGGAAGCAGAGGTTTCCTTTGTTTTCCTTTGTTTTCCTGCCAGCAAAGATGCTGCAAAGAGGCTGGGACTGCAGGGGCCTTCAGGCTCCCCCACGTGCCTGGAAGGCAAAATTGGCCCGGGGAGGGATGCTGCGTATTCCCCTACCAGTTAATAGCGGTTTGGCCTAGAAGATGGGGTGCCCGGGTCCGGGATTGGCCCATGTAGGGGAGTCACACGGCCACCACCTCAAAGAAAATAAAATGATTAGGCTTTGCCCTGGGAGGTGAGGTCCCTGGGGCTAAGATTGGCTGGGGGAGATCATAGCCCTCTCCCACCCCAAAAAAATAAGATATTAATAATAATAATAATAATTATTATAATAAGGCTGGACCTGGGGAATGGGGTCCACCGGGCCAAAATTGGCTGGGGGGGGGGTTGCATGACCCCCTCCACCAAAATCTTAAAAAAATATAAGACTGGGCCCCGGGGGATGGGGTCCCCGTGGCTAAAATCGATTGGGAGGGTGGTTGATAACCAGTTTGAGAGACATTTTGTGCAAACTGTGGACCTTTTTTGGGTAAACAAGCAGATGAATTTCCGTTCTGGCCATAATGCTCAATTCACAGAAAGTAAACCTCCACAGGAAGCCCTTGCAGATATAAATGGAACAGGTGCCCCAGTTGAAACCCCACTTCTGGACAGTACAAATGATGCTAACTCCTGGGCTGGGCTGCAGGCCTTACCCTGCAGCAAACCCCCACAGTGGTTTGGGTGGTTATAGGGGGTTGGTTCTAGAGGCAACCCCGGCCATGCAAGGCCAAAAGCAAAGTACTGCAGTGGTTGGGTTAACATATAGGGGGTCATTCTGACCCCCGCGGGCGGCGGAAGCCGCCCGCCTGGCGGGAACCGCCAGAAGACCGTACCGCGGTCAAAAGACCGCGGCGGTCATTCTGACTTTCCCGCTGGGCTGGCGGGCGACCGCCAAAAGGCCGCCCGCTCGCCCAACGGGAAAGCCCCAGCAACGAGGAAGCCGGCTCCGAATGGAGCCGGCGGAGTTGCTGGTGTGCGACGGGTGCAGTTGCACCCGTCGCGATTTTCAGTGTCTGCCAAGCAGACACTGAAAATCTTAATGGGGCCCTGTTAGGGGGCCCCTGCAGTGCCCATGCCAGTGGCATGGACACTGCAGGGGCCCCCAGGGGCCCCACAACACCCGTTCCCACCATCCTGTTTCTGGCGGTGAAAACCGCCAGAAACAGGATGGCGGGAAGGGGGTCAAGCAGCGCCGCCGTGGAGGATTCCCTGGGGCAGCGGGAAACCGCCGGTTTCCCTTTTCTGACTGCAGCTTTACCGCTGTGGTCAGAATGGCACCAGAAGCACCGCCAGCCTGTTGGCGGTGCTTCCGCGGTCGTTGGCTGCCAGGGTCAGAATGACCCCCATAGTAATGAAAATTCCTTTAAGTAAAAAAAAAATATTTCACTGAAAAAACAAAGGTTACAGGGACGTTAGAAATTCAGGTAAAAAACCAAAGGTTACAGTGATGCTATAATTAGTTTCTGAATTTACGCGTATAAAAACACAGAAATTCTGCAGGTATAGTTATAGTTATTTCAGGTAACTATAACTCATGCCCTAAGGTAACGGTAACTCGCACCATCACCATGCACTGCTAATTACCTCAGATATTGCAGCACTCTTGACCACTTTTATAGCATCTATGTAAATATAAATGAAACAGCTCCTGCTTGCTGAAAGAGGAATTTTCATCTCTTTCCCTGAACACAAACATGCGTGCAGGGAAAGAGATGAAAACATTGCTCCCGCAAGCAGGGAGCTGCTATTTACAGCAGCTCCCTGCTTGTGTGACCAATGCTGGCTCCCGCAGGAGACAGGAGCTGGCTTGACTGTGGGGGCATTCACACCTTCCCCCATGGTCCCCAATGCAAGTGTGTTTTCTCTGCAGCTACACCTTATAAACTTACCTGAAGAAGATGCATTAGGAAGAATCACTTTGGCAAAGTTACAGAATAACAAGGCCACTGAAGACATTTCTTCGTCCTCCTTCATGCGGCTGTAGTGTAGGAGATGAACTATACATTTACTCAATGAGGTAGCACTTACAAATTAGCCAATAGGAAGTATCCAGGATGGGTAGACATTTTGCACAAAATGGTGACCTCTTCTTGGCCTCTTCTTGGATGAAGAAGCATGGCAGGATTCATTCTGGCACGATTCTGATTTCAAAGTAATTAAGGGCCAGATGTAGCAAAACTAGGTTTTGCGACTCGGAAATTGCGACTCCGAGCGACTCGCAATTTCTAAGTCGCAAAACCATATGCAGAAAGGTGTCTCAGACACCATCTGCGAGTCACTATGGAGTCGCAAAGACCCACCTCATTAATATTAATGAGGTGGGTCGCAATTTGCTCCCCCATAGCGACTCTGGGCACTCACAGGGATGGAGGCCTGCTGGGAACAGCAGACCTCCATGTCCGTGACTGCTTTTAAATAAAGCAGGTTTTTTTTTTCCAAGTGTAGCCCGTTTTCCTTAAAGGAAAACAAGCTGCACTTAGGAAAAAAAAACGAAACCTTTAGTTTTGGATTTTTTCAGGGCAGGTAGTGGCCCCTTGGACCACTGCCTGCCCTGAAAAAAAAATGTTGGGTCCAGTCACAAAGGGGAAGGGGTCCCATAGGACCCCTTCCCGTTTGCGAGTGGGTTACCATCCACTTCAAGTGGATGGTAACTGCGACTCCATGGAGTTGCATACCACTGCGACTCGCAAATAGGAAGGGAACACCCCGACTCGCAAAATGCATTTCTGCATAGCAAACACCTGTTTGCGAGTCGCAAACCGGTTTGCTACATCTGGCCCTAAATCTCAAAAGGAAGCACTTGAAAGCCAATGTTCAAGTAGAAGCTCTACTTGAGTAACCAGCTAATCGCAAACATTTCTAGAGCCTGGTCAAGGCAAAACACGTTTTTTTTCTCAGTATATTCACCTGGAAAAGTCATCTGTAAACCTTGACGGAAGTGTTTGCATCCTTGCTTCTTTTGAGCACAGTATCTCATGTAGTGAATGTGACGATTGGGTTCCTTGTTGTGATTTGCTGCTGAGAGCCAACCCACCACCACTCATGGGCAAAGGCTGTAAGTGACGCGGTGGGGTGATTCTATGGGCCAGGCACTGTGGCCAACCTCAACTGTGTAGGACCGATAGCCATGCATGGCGTAGGTTGGGTTAAGGTAAAGTAATTAAAATTACTTTACAAAGAAAATAACTCAGAAAAAACAAAGGTTACTGGGATGTTATAGTTAGGACATAGAATTAAAAAAACACTGAAATTCACTTAACAAACCAAAGGTTATAGGGATGTGATAGTTAGGCTCACATTTTAAACATACAAACCCATAGAATTCCGGCAGTTATAGTCCGAGTTATTTCAAGTAACTATAACTCATGCCCGCTACAAACTGCTAATTACCTCAGATATTACAGCACTTATGACTTCTTTTATAAGATAATGAACAATATCACTTTCCATTAAAAAACTGTGAATTGCAGGGGTGCGAGTTATAGTTACCTTAAAGGATGAGATATAGTTAGAACTGGCATCTTTGCCATGGTTTCCCCCAACGTTTTGCCCACTGACCTCCTGTTTTATGACTTTATTCAGGATTCTGGACACTTTAGCACTGCTGACCAGGACCAGTGCTAAAGTGCAGGTGCTTTGTACTCCCAACATGGTAACATTGGCCACTCCGAAACTGGCATATTTAATTTACTTGTATGTTCCTAGTAAAGAGCAGTATATGTGCCCAGGTCCTGTAAATGCAATGTTACTGGTGGGCCTGCAGCACTGAATGTGCCACCCACTACAGTAGCCTTTCAAAGATAGCATAGCCCTGCCACTGCAGGGCCTGTGTGTGCAGTTTTAAACTGCCCTTTCGACCTGGCAAGTGTACCCACTTGCCATAACCCACTTGCCATACCTAAACCTTCATTTTTATTACATGTAAGTCACCCATAAAGTAGGCCATAGTAAGCCCTAAGAGCAGGATGCAGTGTATTCACAAAGTTGAACATGTACTATTAGGGTTAGCATGTCCAGATAGTGAAAAGCTCTTACATTCATTTTTCCATATTTCAACAACTTTCTCTCCCAATGGATAGCATTGGGAGTACCTCAAACCCCACTTAAGTGTAATTTCCAACTGGGAAAAGATAGAAATATGGAGTTTGATGTCGCTGGACTCACAATTTAAAATCACAACTCATGGTGAATTCGGATTTTAAATTGTAAGTCTGAAAGTACCACTTTTAGAAAGTTGACATTCTCTTACTTTAAACATTTTGGGGGTCATTCCAACCCTGGTCGTCGGTGATAAACATGCGGCTAAACCGCCAACAGGCTGGCGGTAAAAAAAATGGAATTCCAACCCTGGCGGAAACCGCCAACAGAGACTGCCACATCAACACACCGCCCGCCAAGGCGGGACAAACAAACAGTGCGGCGGTCACCGCCAACAGACAGACGGGAGACAATGTACCGCCCACGCTATCACAACACACCAATCCGCCACCTTTTCCGGGGCGGTAGCCCCGCCGATAAAAACACGGCAGAAACAGCCATTGCAAACGGAAAACGCTCACCTCCATACACCCCACGAGGAATCAGGACAGCATGGAACCCGAACTCCACATCCTCCCAGCGATTGTCTTCCTGCTCCTCTACCAGGAGCACGAACGCCGGCGCAGAAGACAACGGTGAGTACTGCACCTACGACACAGGGGAGGGGGGAGGAGAAAATATTACGGGCACACACATATGCGACACACCCACCCCCACCCTCACCCACTACAACACACACATCAATGCATAGAAATACATCACAGTTCCCCCCCCTAAACCCCCCGGAGGAAAGCAAAGACAAAAGGAAATTATTCTAAACATTGGAATATATTGTAATACTGGTTGAATTATATATATATATTTCTACACATCAAAAACACTTATATACATATATGTACAAGTCTGAGCATTGTAGCAGGCATTGTCCGTGGACCACTGGGCCCAAATCACATGGGCAAAGCCCGCACAGGATACCTGACTCCAACGGAGAGAACACTGCAGGGGCATCACATAGGAAAACTACAGGCACCTCAGTGGGAAGGGAAGGGGGGGCACCTCAGCCAGATGAGTGCACAACGCCAGATCCACAAGGGGCCTCCATGCCCACTGTTCAATCCTGGGGAGTGCAAAGCCACAGTCTCTCAAGTCTCTACAGTGGGTGGGTTGCCCACTGTTCAATCCTGGGGAGTGCAAAGCCACAGTCTCTCAAGTCTCTACAGTGGGTGGGTTGCCCACTGTTCAATACTGGTGAGTGCAAAGCCACAGTCTCTCAAGTCTCTACAGTGGGTGGGTTGCCCACTGTTCAATCCTGGGGAGTGCAAAGCCACAGTCTCTCAAGTCTCTACAGTGGGTGGTTTGCCCACTGTTCCATCCTGGGGAGTGCAAAGCCACAGTCTCTCAAGTGGATGACAGTCTCCACTGGTTCTGGAGGGGGACTGGTGCCCAGAGTGCTTCGTGCAGCCCTGCCCGACACAGATGCGGGCCTGCCCCAGCCGCGAATGGGCCAGCGGTGCTTGAGATGGCGGTGCCCAGTTCAGCGGTGCTTGAGAAGGCGGTGCCCAGTTCAGCGGTGCTTGAGACGGCGGTGCCCAGTTCAGCGGTGCATTAGTGAAAGGGCCCAGTTCAGCGGTGCTTGAGACGGCTGTGCCCAGTTCAGTGGTGCTTGAGTGAAAGGGCCCAGTTCAGCGGTGCTTGAGACGGCGGTGCCCAGTTCAGCGGTGCTTGAGTGAAAGGGCCCAGTTCAGCGGTGCTTGAGACGGCGGTGCCCAGTTCAGCGGTGCTTGAGACGGCGGTGCCCAGTTCAGTGGTGCTTGAGTGAAAGGGCCCAGTTCAGCGGTGCTTGAGACGGCGGTGCCCAGTTCAGCGGTGCTTGAGACGGCGGTGCCCAGTTCAGCGGTGCTTGAGTGAAAGGGCCCAGTTCAGCGGTGCTTGAGACGGCGGTGCCCAGTTCAGCGGTGCTTGAGACGGCGGTGCCCAGTTCAGCGGTGCTTGAGTGAAAGGGCCCAGTTCAGCGGTGCTTGAGACGGCGGTGGCCAGTTCAGCGGTGCTTGAGACGGTGGTGCCCAGTTCAGCGGTGCTTGAGACGGCGGTGCCCAGTTCAGCGGTGCTTGAGACGGCGGTGCCCAGTTCAGCGGTGCATTAGTGAAAGGGCCCAGTTCAACGGTGCTTGAGACAGCGGTGCCCAGTTCAGCGGTGCTTGAGACGGCGGTGCCCAGTTCAGTGGTGCTTGAGTGAAAGGGCCCAGTTCAGCAGTGCTTGAGATGGCGGTGCCCAGTTCAGCGGTGCTTGAGTGAAAGGGCCCAGTTCAGCGGTGCTTGAGACGGCGGTGCCCAGTTCAGCGGTGCTTGAGTGAAAGGGCCCAGTTCAGCAGTGCTTGAGACGGCGGTGCCCAGTTCAGCGGTGCTTGAGACGGCGGAGCCCAGTTCAGCGGTGCTTGAGTGAAAGGGCCCAGTTCAGCGGTGCTTGAGACGGCGGTGCCCAGTTCAGTGGTGCTTGAGACGGCGGTGCCCAGTTCAGCGGTGCTTGGGACGGCGGTGCCCAGTTCAGCGGTGCTTGAGTGAAAGGGCCCAGTTCAGCGGTGCTTGAGACGGCGGTGCCCAGTTCAGCGGTGCTTGAGACGGCAGTGCCCAGTTCAGCGGTGCTTGAGTGAAAGGGCCCAGTTCAGCGGTGCTTGAGACGGCGGTGGCCAGTTCAGCGGTGCTTGAGACGGCGGTGCCCAGTTCAGCGGTGCTTGAGACTGCTGTGCCCAGTTCAGCGGTGCTTGAGACGGCGATGCCCAGTTCAGCGGTGCTTGAGACGGCGGTGCCCAGTTCAGCGGTGCTGGAGTGAAAGGGCCCAGTTCAGCGGTTCTGGAGTGAAAGGGCCCAGTTCAGCGGTGCTTGAGTGAAAGGGCCCAGTTCAGCGGTGCTTGACTGAAGGGGCACAGTTCTACCGATCCGGTAATGGCGTGCAGGTCATTTGTGTTAGGGTTTGTGCACAGCAAAGAGCATGTCCCCTCTCACTGCACTAGTGGGTTCTGTAATAGCTCCCTTTTAAGCTTACTATTGAAAGCCTTTCTTGTTATCTCACCTTCCCCCCCCCCCTAGGCTTCTGTGTATGTTGTTTAATGTGCTGTTTTGTTTACACATTGGGCCTTGCTTTTACCAAGGCTTCTTTAAAACACTCCTCTCTAGGCCATGTGTTAATTTAACTCATTTGCAAAATAAATGAAACTCTGCACACCTTTCAAGAACATGTGCAGCATGTGAGGACCACACCCAGCTCTTCAAACCACACCCAGCTCTGCACACCTTTCAAGAACATGTGCAGCATGTGAGGACCACACCCAGCCCTGTCTATAAAAGGCAGCCCCCGAGCCTCACCCAGTGCTTGTGCTCGTCTACCTCCCGCTTACCTGAGGACAGATCCCTCGGCGCTGGCACTCCTGCTCTCTACAGACTTTCATTGGCTTCAATGGGCGCAGCTGCTGGTTCTTCCTTCTTCCGGTTTCCGGTTCCTCCTTGCCTCAGCCTCTCTCCTACAAGCAACCTGCAAAAGAGAAAGAAGACAAGGTTAGACTGATCAGTATCTCTTGCCAGCAACAAGTAAGTGCAAAACTTTTATTACCTGAAAGAACTTTGACAACAATTTCTGGAAACAAGATACCTTCCACGAACATTGTGATTCAAACTCTTTGTTACAAGAATACTTTGCGGAACTTTGTGAAGCAAACATTTTTTATGGAACTTTTAAGAATCGAACCGTGGAAACCATTAACAGCAAGGCAAACAGTAAATCAAGGACTTGCACAAATTACATGCTGTATTTTGACGTAAAAGTACAGTATTTGTTTTATAAAAGATTCTGGAAATATGGGAAAAGTGAGTCTGCTATTGGGAATTTAGGCTTTAGTTATATTAAGATGAATGTTTGATATTAGTAATTCTGATAACTGTATTTGTTTAATGTTTTAGAAGCTTTAGAGTAATAGAAAGCACATCCCAGAGCAGTAACACATTCCAAACCTGGAAACTAGAGACCAGGATCCAAGAGGTACTTCTAGAAGAACATTTCTAATAAATAAAGGGATAGTCAGGAACCCAGTTAGGAATAGGTTGTACTTATCTGTTCTTTGTTTATGTTTCATTAGGCACCAGTTTCTACAGAAGTCAGAGAGGGCCGCAGATTTGTGCAGCACTTCAACAGTGGAAACGCAAGAACGGTGTTGTCTCTTTATTTTATTTTATCCACTTCCCCCCTTCCCTTGAGCTTCTGTTCTTAGTGCACTGTTTTAAAAACTAGTGTGCTGGAACAAGCAGTTTCAGGGTGGGGTCGGATTGTCTTCAACCTCCATCAGAACTGAACAAGGACTCAGGTGAGCTGGGCTTTGACAGAAGCACAAGCCTTAAAAAAAAAAAAAAAAAAATTCAGTTCTGGTGGACGATGAATGTCGGGGAAGAAATAGAGGGCATTGACGTCACGGATATGGCGCAGGCCCTAAATGAGGACTTGGCTCATAATGAATCAGTGTCTGGCATCTTGCAACATATGCAAGAGGAAATAGAGAGATTAAAGATGGAGAATACCTCTTTAAAACAGGATTTAAGCAGGTATAAATTTAGGGTATCTCAGTGGAACACAGCTTTTACGCCTTTGTTTAAAACCTCCTCAGAGACAGGGGCGCCATCAAAACATACAACTTTGCCTCCCCCAGTTGAGGTCACTGTTAATGTTCCTAATGCTGTGCCCTTAGCAGCACATGAACGTTTTCATGGAGATAGTAACAAATTCCATGTTTTTATCAATCAATGTCAATTACACTTCGTTTGTAAGCCACAACAGTTCCCTACTGATGCTACGAAAGTGGCATTCGTCTTGTCTTATTTGGGTGGCACAGCAGCCAATTGGTCAATTCCTTTTGTGGGGAGAGATGATCCCATCCTCCATAATTGGAATCAATTTAAACGTACCATGACCAGCCTTTTTGCAAAACACACTTTCATGCAGGCAAGTGATAATGAGCTTTTAAATCTTAAACAAGGTAACAAGGATTTATTGACCTATCTCACTAGTTTTAATCGTTTACTCACCGAGACACAGTGGCCAGAAGAAAAGCGTGTCTCCCTTTTCTATAAAGGTTTGAGAGACGAGTTAAAAGACACGCTGGCTCATATCGTTGATTTGCCAGAAGACTATTCGGACTTTGTAGATTTAGTTGTGAAATTAGAACATAGACTAGGAGAAAGAAAGGGAGATAAATACAAACTGGAATCACGGTTAACTTTTATTAGACACGAGAAGAAAGACCCAGATAATAAACTCCCTGAACCTGAGCCTATGCAAATAGGGACACTCAGAGGTCCACTCACATCAGAGGAAAAAGAAAGAAGGAGAAAACTTCAATTATGTTTATATTGTGAAAGGGCAGGTCACTTTGCCAGAGAATGTCCAGTAAAGCCTAAAAATCCACGAAAGGGTGCTGTTTCCTCCACCTCCTCAACTGAATCGGGAAACGATTAAGCTCGACAATGGGAGAGGTTACTTGTTCGAGAAAACATCTTAATCAAACCTCTAATGCTGCAGCCTTCATGGTACCGCACATACCTAGACATTTCATAATTCAGGTCGTTTTAATTGTTACTACCCAAGTGAGGCATTCTCTCCCTGTCCTACTGGACTCAGGCACGACAGGAAATTTTGTGGATAATAAGTTAGCTGAAAACTTAGGACTTCCTATGTGCCTAAAGCCTTGTCCAGAAGCAGTATGTGCAGTGGATGGGTCAGAATTGACCTCTGGATTAATCACAAAACAAACAAGTCCACTTGTTATGGTCTGTCAGAACGGGCACACAGAGGTGATTAGCTTTGATCTGATAGATACTCCTAATTTTGGTTTGATTCTCGGGGTACCCTGGTTAACAACTCATAACCCAAAAATTGATTGGGTGAATAGAAATGTTACTTTGGATTCCTCTTTCTGTAGAACCAATTGCTATCAAGAAGCAGGTACAGAACAGAGCACAGTATTACACTGTGCTAGTGTTATACAAGATGAACCAAGTCTCCCTCCTGAATATTCTGACTTTAAAGACGTCTTTGATCCAGTAAAGGCTAGTGTGCTGCCCCCACATAGGTCTTATGACTGTTGTATAGATCTTATCCCAGGGGCCCCTTTACCTAATAACAGAGTATATGCTTTGACTGACGAAGAAACCAAATACTTAAGAACCTACCTAGATGACCTACTACAGTCTGGGTTCATCCGTCATTCCACATCTCCGGTGTCATCTCCACTCTTTTTTATCCCGAAGCCGGATAAATCCTTGCGCTCGTGTATCAATTATAGAGGACTAAATAAGGCTACAATAAAGAATAAATATCCTCTTCCTCTAATACCTGTGTTGTTGGATCAATTAAGACATTCTACTGTATACACTAAACTAGATCTGTGGGGAGCTTACCACCTGGTCCGAGTAAAAGAGGGGGATGAGTGGAAGACAGCTTTCAAGACAAAGTTTGGTTTATTTGAGTACACAGTAATGCCCTTTGGGTTATGTAATGCCCCTGCGGCCTTTCAGTTCTTTATAAATGAGGTCCTACACGAATTCCTGGACGTTTGTGTCATAGTATACATAGACGACATCCTCATTTACTCTAAGAACTCAGAAGAACATACCCAACATGTTCGTGCAGTATTATCAAAGTTAAAAGAAAATCATCTTTTTGCTAAGTTAGAAAAGTGTACTTTTAATGTCAGCAAGGTGGACTTTTTAGGATACTGCCTGTCACCCCAAGGAATAACTATGGATGTAAAGAAATCAGTGCTATTGCTGATTGGCCAAACCATCCTCTGTAAAAGATATTCAGAAATTTCTGGGTTTCGCCAATTTTTATAGGAGGTTTATTGCACATTTTGCAGACATTGCGGCCCCAATAACTACCTTGTTGCGGAAAGGGCAACGATTTCTTTGGACTGATGAGGCGGCACACGCCTTTCAACTCCTAAAACAAAAGTTCACTTTTTCCCCAATTCTGAAACATCCTGATCCTGACTTGCCTTTTTTTGTTGAAGCGGATGCTTCACAAGTAGCTTTAGGAGGAGTTCTCTCTCAACGAGATGCAGTAGATGGCCAGTTACATCCTATAGCCTTCTATTCCAAAAAGTTATTACCAGCTGAACAAAATTACACTGTGGCTAAAAGGGAACTACTAGCTATCAAAGTAGCCTTTTCAGAATGGAGGTACCATTTAATGGGAGCCAAGTACCCAGTTACAATCTTTTCTGACCATAGGAACCTACAGTTTTTTGGATCACTTAAAGCACTAACACCACGTCAGATGCGCTGGTTAATTTTTTTTAGCACATTTGACTTTGTAATAACCTATAGACCAGGTGCACAACAAATTCAATCTGATGTGTTATCTAGATACGGACATACTTCAGACATGAAACAAGATAAAATAGGAGAACCCATTATTCCTCCCCAAAAGTTTTTGGCACCAGTGCAACAGAAGGATTTCATCACAGATCTATATAATGCACACATGCAAATAGCACCTCAGGATTGGTTAAAGGATTCCCATAACACAATACAACGAGGTTTATTGTATCACGACAACATGCTGTTAGTGCCCACCTCTGAATTACAAACACAGGTGATAATTTGGCATCACGCCTCACCGTTAGCAGGTCATCCTGGTTGGGTAAAAACCCTGGAAAATGTGCAAAAACACTTTTGGTGGGACACTATAAGAAAGGACATTAAGCAATTTGTCACTACCTGTCCAATTTGTGCAAGACATAAATCTTCTCATAAGGCCCCTGACGGCTTGTTAATACCAATGCCAACACCCAAGCAACCTTGGCACACTGTGAGCGTAGACTTTATTGTAGGTTTACCACCTGTAAAATCTTTCACAACAGTGTTGGTTATAGTGGATTTTTTATCTAAAATGGCACATTTTGTACCATTACGGAAATTACCCACGGCGGCAGAATTTGCCGATATTTTTATAAGGGAAATTGTGCGTTTACATGGTTTGCCAAGCAAAGTGGTGTCAGACCGAGGGAGCCAGTTCAACTCAAAATTTTGGAAAAAATTATGTAAAAAACTGAAAATAGATGTGGTATTATCCACTGCTTTCCACCCAGAGACAGATGGACAGACTGAACGACTGAACCAAACCTTACTTCAAACGCTACGTTGTTTATTGGCTGATTATTCTAGTGAATGGTTGGAAGCTCTCCCTGTAGCGGAGTTTGTTTATAATAATACTGAGCATTCAGCTCTACTTTGCTCACCATTCTATTTCTTGCAGGGGTATCATCCAAGAGCTATACCCATTTTGTTAGAAGATTCTCTGTTACCTACAGTAACGGATAGACTAACGAGGTTAGGTGACATACAAGACAAAGCCAGGAAACATTTATTAAAGTACAAGGAAAGCATGAAAAGACAAGCAGACAAACACAGATCTGAGGCCCCAATGTATAAAATCGGTGACAAGGTATGGCTCTCCACAAAGAACCTAAACATAGAGGGATCCCGAAAGCTGCAACCACGTTTCATTGGACCCTTTAGTATAACTGCCATAGTAAACCCGGTAACAGTAAAATTAGATTTACCAAAAGAATATCCAGTACATACTACATTCCATATGTCCTTGCTTAAGCCGTACAATCCAAAAACCCGACCTGAACCACCACCTCCACCCATACCAATTAAGGGAAATCTAGAATATGAAGTGAAAAGCATAAAAGACTCAAAAAGAATTAGTGGACGTCTGTTTTATTTAGTAGAATGGAAAGGATATGATGAATCTGAGAATTCATGGGAACCAGCATCATATGTACATGCCCCACAGCTGATTAGACGGTTTTATTTAAAAAATCCAGGAAAACCCCGTCCTGTAGGAGGGCCTTTGAGGGGGGCAACTGTTAGGGTTTGAGCACAGCAAAGAGCATGTCCCCTCTCACTGCACTTGTGTGTTCTGTAATAGCTCCCTTTTAAACTTACTATTGAAAGCCTTTCTTGTTATCTCACCTTCCCCCCCCCCTAGGCTTCTGTGTATGTTGTTTAATGTGCTGTTTTGTTTACACATTGGGCCTTGCTTTTACCAAGGCTTCTTTAAAACACTCCTCTCTAGGCCATGTGTTAATTTAACTCATTTGCATAATAACTGAAACTCTGCACACCTTTCAAGAACATGTGCAGCATGTGAGGACCACACCCAGCTCTTCAAACCACACCCAGCTCTGCACACCTTTCAAGAACATGTGCAGCATGTGAGGACCACACCCAGCCCTATCTATAAAAGGCAGCCCCCGAGCCTCACCCAGTGCTTGTGCTTGTCTACCTCCCGCTTACCTGAGGACAGATCCCTCGGCGCTGGCACTCCTGCTCTCTACAGACTTTCATTGGCTTCAATGTGTGCAGCTGCTGGTTCTTCCTTCTTCCGGTTTCCGGTTCCTCCTTGCCTCAGCCTCTCTCCTACAAGCAACCTGCAAAAGAGAAAGAAGACAAGGTTAGACTGATCAGTATCTCTTGCCAGCAACAAGTAAATGCAAAACTTTTATTACCTGAAAGAACTTTGACAACAATTTCTGGAAACAAGATACCTTCCACGAACATTGTGATTCAAACTCTTTGTTACAAGAATACTTTGCGGAACTTTGTGAAGCAAACATTTTTTATGGAACTTTTAAGAATCGAACCGTGGAAACCATTAACAGCAAGGCAAACAGTAAATCAAGGACTTGCACAAATTACATGCTGTATTTTGACGTAAAAGTACAGTATTTGTTTTATAAAAGATTCTGGAAATATGGGAAAAGTGAGTCTGCTACTGGGAATTTAGGCTTTAGTTATATTAAGATGAATGTTTGATATTAGTAATTCTGATAACGGTATTTGTTTAATGTTTTAGAAGCTTTAGAGTAATAGAAAGCACATCCCAGAGCAGTAACACATTCCAAACCTGGAAACTAGAGACCAGGATCCAAAAGGTACTTTTAGAAGAAAAGTTCTAATAAATAAAGGGATAGTCAGGAACCCAGTTAGGAATAGGTTGTACTTATCTGTTCTTTGTTTATGTTTCATTAGGCACCAGTTTCTACAGAAGTCAGAGAGGGCCGCAGATTTGTGCAGCACTTCAACAGTGGAAACGCAAGAACGGTGTTGTCTCTTTATTTTATTTTATCCACTTCCCCCCTTCCCTTGAGCTTCTGTTCTTAGTGCACTGTTTTAAAAACTAGTGTGCTGGAACAAGCAGTTTCAGGGTGGGGTCGGATTGTCTTCAACCTCCATCAGAACTGAACAAGGACTCAGGTGAGCTGGGCTTTGACAATTTGCCACCTGTCCTGTGGCTGGCGGGGCCTTCCTGCCCATCTGTCGGGTGGCTGGCGGGGCCTTCCTGGTCTGCAGTACCAGGCCTGTTGGTGTCCTCCTGCCCACCTGGGATGGGGCTGGCAGGGCCCTCCTGGCCAGCTGGGCTGATGGCGGTCTCCTCGGGCGTGCTGCCCTTCCCAGCCTTCCCTGTTCGCCTGTGGCCCTTCCCCACCTTGGGCGGTGTGCCACCTGTCTCCACACTTCGTGCCGGAGCCATGGTAGGGATTTTAGTGCCTGGGGTTTTCACCCTCTCGCGCCGGCCGCTGACTATCTTCGGGTGTTTCTCCAGGGGTGGGCTGCCCGTGCCTTGGCTCCGTACTGAACTGGCTGCCCTTGAGGGTGGGGGACTCCACAGTCCATGGGAGACTGTCATCACAGGGCCCGGTTTTGTGGTGGCTGAGGTGCTAACTGGAGTCCTATGAGATGGACGGGGTGGGGGAGTTGTAGGAAAGAGGTTAAGTTTGGACAGGAATAGCAATTTAGGACCAGTGGGACGGGTAGGTGTAGTGGGTATGGGAGTGGAGGAAGAGGTTGTGGTTGTAGGAGTCTTAAGTTGGGTGTCTTTGGGTGCAGGTGCTTGGGCTGGAGGCTGTCGTGAGGTGGATGGCTGTTGGGTGGGTGGCTGCCTGCGTTTGTGTATCTTGGAAGAGGGGGAGACAGACACACTGGGAGAGGACACAGGGGACGTGTAAATGGTAGTGGGGGTGGTGACTGCACGTGTGCGGGGGTTCTGGTGGGTGTGCTGGTGCTGGACGTAGTGGCTGAAGATGTTGTGCATGCAAGTGTGAGTGGAGACGTGACAGGGAGGGAGGAGGGAGACGAAGAGGAGGGGGACACAGTGGAGGCAGTGGGTGTTGGTATGTCTGTATGTGGATGTTGCTTGTGTGAATGCTTGTGTGATGTGTGGTGCTTATGTCTGGATGAGCTTCCCTTGGGTGTTGAGGTGTGTGCAGGCTGGTCTGATGGTGTGTCTGGGATAGGCAGAGGCACAGGTGATAGGGTATGGGTGGAGGAAGTTGGAGGGGGGAGGCTAGAGACAGGGACAATGGCTGCCATCAGTGCTGAGGACAGAGTCTTGATAGATCGCTGATGGGCAGCCTGACCAGAATGAATGCCCTCCAGGTATGCATTACTCTGGTGCATCTCCCTTTCTACACCCTGGATGGCATTCAAAAGGGTAGACTGCCCAACAATGAGCGTCCTCAGGAGGTCAATGACCTCCTCACTGAGGGCAGCAGGGGTGACAGGGGCAGGGCCTGAGGTGCCTGGGGCAAAGGAGATGCCCACCTTCCCGGGTGAGCGGGCACGGGCCAAACGCTGAGGGGCTGCTGGGAGGGCGGTGCTGGTGCGCTGGGTGGCGGCTGTACCTGTTGTTGCGGGGGCACGGATGTTGCCGCCACCACAAGGGGGCTCCCTTCAGAGGACGAGTCCGTGTCACTAATGTCTGCACGAGTCCCCACTGTGGAGCTCCCCTCGCCCTCCGTCCCACTGGTGTATTCGGAATCCATTGCATGGCCCTCCAGGGCCATGTGGGATGCAGCTCCCTCGTGCTCCGATGCCACTTCTCCTCCGCCTGATGATGCTAATGCACACATGAACAGGAAGACCACAAAAAAGGGGGGTGGGAATAAAGACATGTTGAGTGCATGCATTGGCGACACCGTTGGCGGAGAGGACAGACACAGAAGCCCCCTGCACTACGCCACGCACTTGGGGTCCACTACTCAATCCGTGGGACATGGCCTACAAGCCTATGGACGATAACTGCACACATAGATGACACAGGGCCATGGATAACTGTACTTGGCACACTACAGAGGTGGGGGGCGGGGGCACAGGGCCATGCCTTACTTAGGGGCCTAGCCTACAGAAATCACCCTGGCTTAGGGATACCCACAGCCCTCCTCCCCCACCCAGACACCTCCACTGTGCGCAAAGTCAGCAGAATGAGGTTGTACTCACCCCCTTGTGTCTGCTGTGATGTCCTCACGCGCCCATCCAAATCGGGGTAGGCCACCGCCAGGATCCGGGACATCAGGGGGGTCAAAGTCCGACTGGCACCCCTCCCACGATGGGAGGCCATCCCCAGCTGAGCCTACGCCGTCTTCCTGCTCCAGCGTCGGATGTCCTCCCATCTCTTCCGGCAGTGGGTGCCCCGTCTGTGGTGGACCCCCAGGGCCCGGACGTCCTTGGCGATGGCACGCCAAATGTCTATCTTCTGGTGGGCACTGACCTATGTGAAATGTACAGGGGGAGAAAAAGAGTCATCACCTTCTGGACCCTCAATGTGAGTGGCCCCCCATCCCTACCCTTGCCATGTGGCACATCCTGTCATCCGTCGTTTGATGCATGCCTCATTCGCTCCCCTCCCCACCATCTTTCATCCACCCGACTCAACACAGGCATTGCCCACAAAGCATGGTCCCAGTGTACTTACCTGTTGGTCTGGTGGACCGTAGAGTAGCGCATACTGGGGGAGGACCCCATCCACGAGTTTCTCCAATTCCTGAGCAGTGAAGGCAGGGGCCCTTTCCCCAGTCGCATGAGCCATTGTCTCTTCCAGACCGAGGTCACAGCAGCACTTGCAGTGTAGGTCCTCTCTTGTCAAAGATCAGGTATCGAGTGATTAAGCAGAGAGAAAATGGCGGTCACGCCCGCGGCAGTGCGTACCACGGCGGTGCGTACCGCGACCGCCGGCGCACATCGTCATTGGCGCCTGAGACCCATAGGGTTCAATGTTAACCAATGCTGATTTGCGCCGCGGTCTTCGACCGCCTACCGCCACGGTGTGCCACGCCAGCGCATTGACCTCACATTCCATTGTCACACTTCACAGGTCAGGCAGCCGCCATTTCAAGGGCCCACATGGCTTACTTTTAACTGCGTCACACATACCTAGGCCTTCAACACTCATACAAACCATTCAATGCATTTGGAATCGTGTTTTGTGCAAACTGTGGTTACGTACCTGTGGGCTGATTGAGTCTTTGCTCGCTGTTGTCCTTCATAGGCACCGTCCGCTGGGACATGCGAGGAGATGGAGGAATCTTCCCGTGTACAGACCGCTGGTAGACCTGTCGACAATGGAGGAAAGACATGTCATACTGACATACAGGCTTGACCGAGCCACTATTCAGGAACTGTGTGCCCAGCTGGAGCCAGACCTGATGTCACCCATCCGCCAACCCACAGGGATCCCACCTCTAGTGCAGGTGCTGTCAGTACTCCATTTCTTTGCAAGTGGGTCATTTCAAACAACAGTGGCCATAGCATCAGGGATGTCCCAGCCTATGTTTTCCAAGGTGTTGTCCAGAGTGTTGTCTGCCCTTCTGAAATACATGCGGAGCTACATTGTTTTCCCTGAGGTGGAGGATTTGCCTACAGTGAAAGGTGATTTCTATGCCCTTGGACATATCCCCAACATCATAGGTGCAATTGATGGGACCCATGTGGCTTTAGTACCCCCCCAGCAGGAGTGAACAAGTGTACAGAAACAGAAAGAGTTATAATTCGATGAATGTACAGATGGTGTGTTTGGCAGACCAGTACATCTCCCATGTTAATGCCAAGTTCCCTGGCTCTGTGCATGACGCCTACATCATGCCGAATAGCAGCATCCCTTACGTGATGGGTCAACTCCAGAGGCACCATGTGTGGCTAATTGGTGACTCTGGTTACCCCAACCTGTCATGGCTACTGACCCCAGTGAGGAATCCCCGGACAAGGGCAGAGGAACGGTACAATGAGGCCCATGGGAGAACTAGGAGGGTGATCGAGCGGACCTTCGGCCTTCTGAAGGCCAGGTTCCGCTGCCTCCATATGACAGGTGGATCCCTATTGTACTCACCAAAGAAGGTGTGCCAGATCATCGTGGCCTGCTGTATGCTTCACAACCTGGCTTTGCGACGCCAGGTGCCTTTTCTGCAGGAAGATGGTCCAGATGGTGGTGTTGTAGCAGCTGTGGAGCCTGTGGAGAGTGAAGAAGAGGAAGCCGAAGAGGACAACATAGACAACAGGAACACAGTAATACAGCAGTATTTTCAATGACACACAGGTAAGAGTCCAACCCGTCATACTACATGTACTTAAACACTACTACCTCTCTACTGTCTGACCTTTTCCCCCTGTGTATGGTAACTGAGTTGTGACTTTCCCTTCCAATTTCAGAGATGTGGGCCATACTGCGTGACATCTGCTTTGTTTCCCCATGGACTACAGCTGTGTGACAGTGGTATGTTGGCATCACAATGTAAATATGCATTTTGGGACGGTAATGTCTAATACATTAGTACAAAATCACAGCCAGACTCCTGATTATTTTGTCAAATAACTGTTTATTTCAGTGATCTATATTGGTGGGTGGTTGCAAGTCCGTGAGGGGTGATGGTGGAGGATTGTCCATGGCAGAGTCCAGACTATTAGTATCACAGGTGCAATGCCCAAATGCCTGTGGAAAGTGGAGCATGAGCAGTATAAGAATGGACAGGGTGTCAATGTGGGACAGTGGGATGACAATCAGGGAGGTATCCTTTCCTGGCGGGGGTCTTAGCATCTTACTCTGTCTTCTTCCTGGATCTCAGGGCTCGCTTGCGGGGTGGTTCTCCTTCTGCAGGGGGTGGGGTGCTGGTGGCCTGTTGGTCCTGTGGCGGGGCCTCCTGTCCACTAGCGCCGGCGGAGGTGGTAGGCAGTTCTTGGTCCATGCTAGTGTCAGGGGCCCTTTGTCCTGCCACAGTGTCCCGCAATGTGGTGACTACCTGATTCAGAGCCCCTACAATGGTGGCCAGGGCGAAACTGATGTTTCGTAGTTCCTCCCTGAACCCCAAATACTGTTCCTCCTGCAGAAGCTGGATCTCCTGAAACCTGGCCAGGACCGTTGCCATCGTCTCCTGGGAGTGGTGGTGGGCTCCCATGATGGAGGAGAGGGCCTCGTGGAGAGTGGGTTCCCTGGGCCTGTCCCCCCCCTGTCGCACAGCAGCCCTCCCAGTTCCCCTGTTTCCCTGTGCCTCCGTCCACTGGACCGTGTGCCCACTACCACTGCCCCCAGGTCCCTGTTGTTGTTGGGGTGGGGGGTTAACCTGGGTGCCCTGTAGTGGTGGACACACCGCTGATTGACGTGTCCTGGGGACTGAGGGATGGGCCCGCTGGGTGGGTGCTGTGCTGGTGTTCCCAGAGGGTGGAAGGTCTGCTATGGGCTGTGGCTGTCTTAGGGGAACCGACTGTCCCGAGGTCCCCGATGGGCCGGGCTGGTCATCTAGATCCAGGTCGACAGAGGTGCTGTCCTCACTGTGGGCCTCTTCTGGGGGTGGAGTGGACATTTGTGGACCCTCCTGCGCGGTGACGTGGCGTTCGGGTCCTGCAGGGGTATAAAAGTATGGTTATTGGATTTGTGTGTGCCATAGCGTGTAATGGGTGGGTGCCCTTGTACCCCAGTGCTGGCATTCCCGTGTGGGGGCTTTTGTGATGGTGATTTGGTGGGGGATGGGTATGTGCAGTGGACATGCTTTGGTGATGGGTGTCCATGCTTTGTGGTCGTATGCAGGGCTTGGTGTTGGGATGGGTGGGCTGTGATGGTGAGACATTTGCAAGGAGCAGGATGTGATGGGGGTGAGGGTGGGGGTTTGAGTTGGCATGCTGGTGGGGTGGGGGGGATGAAGTAGTGAAGATGAGACTTACCAGAGTCCATTCCTCCGCCTACTCCTGCAAGGCCGTCAGGATGCAGGATCGCCAAGACTTGCTCATCCCATGTTGTAAATTCTGGGGGAGGAGGTGGTGGTCCACCGCCAGTCCGCTGCACCGCGATGTTGTGCCTGGATACCATTGAACGCACCTTCCCCCGTATGTCGTTCCACCGCTTCCTGATGTCGTCCCTATTTCTTGGGTGCTGTCCCACAGCGTTGACCCTATCGACTATTCTGCTCCATAGCTCCATCCTCCTGGCAATGGTGGTGTGCTGCACCTGTGTCCCGAAGAGCTGTGGCTCTACCCGTACAATTTCCTCCACCATGACCCTGAGTTCATCCTCGGAGAACCTGGGGTGTCTTTGCGGTGCCATGGGGTGGTGTGGGTGATGTGTGGTGTGGATTGTGTGGTGATGTGTATTGGTGTGTTGTGTGAAGTGCGTGGAAATATTGCTGGGTGAAAGTAAAATGTGCGTCTGGGTGCTCAGTTCTCTTTTTCTCAATGCGTGGTCCCGATTCTGTAGAAGTGGGGGTTTGTGGGTGATGTGGGTGTGTGTTTTATATTGTGTTGGGTGTGTGGGAGTGGTGTGTGTATGTGTATCAGGTGTGTATATTTTGAATTGTCCAATGTGGATGTGTTATGTAAATGTGTGTGTATTTTGAGCGCGGCGGTGTGTACCGCCAATGGATTACCGCGGTTGAAAGACCGCCGCGTGGGTCGTGATAGTGTGGGCGTATTTCTGTTGGCGTGACGGTGGAGGTTTGGTCATCGCCAGTTTCTCGCTGGCCTTTGGTGTGGCGGACTTTTGTGGATGTCTGTATTTTGGCGGTTTGCCTGTTGTGGGTCAGAATGACCGTGGCGGTTTACCGCGGCCGCGGCGGTATGTTGGCGGTCTTCTGACAGCGGTAAGCGGCTTTTAACGCCAAGGTTGGAATGACCACCTTTGTGTCTCTGCCGTCTCTGAATATACGTCTGGGGATGTTGACTGTTGGGCTTTGTGCATTCCCTCTAGTCAGCCACAGACAAAGGGAGCTTGGATGTGACATTTGTATCATGATGGCCCATCACCAGGCTGATGGGCCTTCCTGGGCTAAATGGGTGACACGAGCTGACACACCTGAAAAGGGCTGTGCCTCTCCACACTCAAAGGGCTGCATAGCACCTGTTGCGTGTCTGCAGCCAGAGAAGGGAAGGGACCTAGTGATCTTCAAAGTACTCTTTGAAGTCTCCTCCACTTCAAAGGCATAAGTACTGAACCTGAAATCCCAGAAATTCGCATCTCTGCCAGGAAGAAGAACTGCTGTGCTGCTAGGAGACACTTTGCTATTTGCTTTGATGTGTTGGCCTGCTGCCTGCTGCTTTCTGCCTGCAACTGGACTTGCTCTCTACATCCTTGAACCCAAGTAATGTCCAAGGACTTGGTAGCTTGCCCCCTATTCTTCTGCAGTCTCTGGGATATCAAAGACTGCTTGAAATTCTCCTAGTGTTACTGGACTCTACCATCTGTCCTACCCTTCCCTAAAGTGCCCCTCTCCAGTACAAGGCTTCAGAAGGGGGTGCTGCAGGTAAAACCTGCAAAACCTCTGAGTGCAGGAGAAAATCAATGCATTGCTCATTGCTGGTGACCAGTGGCTGCCTGATGACAGCGGATTCACAGACTGTGTGGCCCGATGACGACACTCTGCACGGCCTGATGGCTACGCTTCACATTCAGTTCCAAGGAGCCCTACGATGATGCAGTGCCCTAAGTGAGGTATAAATGTTGATGCATCGTGCCCTTGCTTTTGACATGTTGCTCTATCAAAGGTACTGTTTCAGCAGACCGTGCATAGGTTCTGTACCCCACTTATCCTTCATTGTAGTCAGCCTGTATTTTGGATTTGCACCAGTCAATACCGATCTCAAGTACCCTTTTTACTGCTAGTGACTTTTCAGCGTTATATCACAAACTAGGGCTTACTTACAAGAAGATTGCACCGCCAATGCGCCAATATTTTTGACGTGCTGGCAGTGCAGTCAGTACTCCACATTTACGAGGTAATGCATCTATGCAGATGCGTCACTTTAAGTAGTCCTGCATGGACATGTAACTGCGTCTGAAAAAGTTATGTAACGTATTAATATATTTAAGGTAAGCATTCCAGCCTAATTTCCACCATAAAATGGCCGCGTGGATACATGCAAGTTTAGTGAAAAGTGACGCCACCTAGTAGGCCCAAATGTGTAAAAAAGTGCTCTCGTCGGTAAGCCACGGGTTGGAAATGACACATCGGCTTTGGTATATAGAGAGAAGCTAGCCAGAACAGTTTGGCAGGCTCATCTACACCATGGAGCTCCTGATTTTGCAGCTTGGAGTCACAAGGAGAAGACCACAACCATCACCACCCCCTCACCACCAGAAAGGCAGTGCAGGAGAAGGGAGGACATTAATTGGCAGCAGACTTTCCTCATTGATCTCAGGGAGGATGAGGCCATCACCTGCTACTGGCTCAGGAGGGAATTTATTGTCGAACTGCTACACCAGATACCACCAAGGCTCCAGCCACCAACTGGGAGGTCCACCAACATCCCTTCACAGGTCAAACTCATGGCTGTCCTCTACATGTTGGCAACTGGGTCATTCTAGACTTCACCACCTAGAGTGGCAGGTATCTCCGAACCATAATACTTTGTCGAACTGCTACACCAGATACCACCAAGGCTCCAGCCACCAACTGGGAGGTCCACCAACATCCCTTCACAGGTCAAACTCATGGCTGTCCTCTACATGTTGGCAACTGGGTCATTCTAGACTACACCACCTAGAGTGGCAGGTATCTCCGAACCATAATACTTAGCTTTATTATCCTCTGTCCTGGATGCCATAATTCACCTAACCCCTCAGTACCTCCTCTTCCCTAACAGACAACAACTGCAGCTGGGGATCAAGCAAAGGTTCTATGCCATTGCCTGTTTTCCATATCTGGGTGCCATGGACTGCACACATGTGCAACTGGTTCCCCCTGCAGCTACATCCCATCTCTACAGGAACTGGAAGCACACATACTCTATCAATATCCAGGCCATTGTGGACCATCGGGCATGTTCACCAACTTGCTGGCCAAATAACCTGGGAGTGTGCATGACACATACATTTTCTGGCACTCTATCATCACCACCATAGTACGTGAGGTATGCCATGTGTCTGAGGCTTGGGATCCTGTGTAGAAGGCACCATATGTACTCTCCCAATTACACTTTTAAGGGAAGTAAACAATTTGAAGGCTCTTCCATTGGTAGGTAGTCAAGCTACAACAGGAAGTCATGTATGTGTTAATGTGAAACACTTTCATACTGGTACAGACTACCTATGGATGAAAGCAAACCCCAATTTGTGATCAACATACTGTCACTTACAATGGCAATGGACATACAAAACACCTGCCACATGTAGTTACTGCACAACTGTGCTTTCCCCATTGTGGCACTGTCAATAGCAGCAGGCCATGCACATGTTTCAATGTGACACAGAGAACAGAACTAGATATGTTGAATTAAATCTGCCAATCTTAATGTTACCAATAGTGTACAATAGTGGTAGGAATGTATAAGAGTCATTCAATAGACATAATGGACATGTAGTTGAATGTGGGTTGATCAATCACCATGAGCATAGAGTGACTTTTCTTCCTTTATCTTTTGAGCTGACCAAGGATATGGTCTGCAGTCATGGGTCATGGCCCAGTTTGCACATCCCCAGACAGAAGCAGAAAACAACTACAAAAACATGCTTTGCAAGACGAGGAGTATCGTTGAGCAGATCTTTGGGCTACTGAAGTCTTGTTTCCGCTATTTGGACGTAGCCAGTGACCAACTGCTCTACTCCCACACCCCTACGGTTTGGAAAATCATCCTTGTTTGTTGTATATTTCACAACATCTGTGTGCGGACAAATGTCCTATGGTGCCAGTGCCATGAGGAGCAGGAAGCAACAGATGAGGATGAGGATGAAGATGAGGACAAAGGGGAAATCATAGGCACAATTGCTGGGATGCGGTGAAGGAACACCATTGTGCAGAACTTTTTCAGAGAAACCTGAGGCTGTTGAATGGCCATACATTTTTTTTTTTTAAAGAGTGTTTACAAATGCAAATAAATTAATTAAAACCTTGATAGAAATATGGTCTTTTGTTGAAAGTCAGGTTACCCACTGTCCAAGCAAGGACCCTCACTCTAGTCAGGGCAAAGGAGAAAGATACCTGGTTAACCCCCACTCATCCCCTTGGTAGCTTGGCACGAGCAGAAAGGCCCAACCCAGAAGTAATGTGTAAAGTAATTGTACCAACATACTACAAAATGGACACCACACCAGTTTCGAAAAATAGGCAATATTTATCTAAATCAAACAAGAGCAAAATGACAAAAACCCAACATATACTAGTTAAGATATGAATTTTCAAAAGAATAAGAGTCTTACTCCATAGAAAACAATGGAAACTTTGATTTTACACAAAGTACCTGGTTTGTGTAAAAAATAAAGCCGCACAGGTGGGCGTGCATCGTAAAAGTCAGCAATGGGTCAATTTCTTACTCGCAAGTGAGGCAGTCTTTTGTTTCTTCTCCGGTCAGGTAGGCAATGTGTCTTTATACGCCCTCGCAAGGGAGTGATGCTTCGATTTCCGGATGGTGCATCATCGGTCCGCGCAGGCTTGTGTTGAGTTTTGACACTCAGCAATGATGCGTGAGAAATACAGTCGCAGCCCAAAATAAAGCAGCACGGGCGAGCATGCGTCAGACAAGTCAGCAATGCGTTGATTCCTTACTTGCAAAAGAGGCTGTGCGTTGTTTCTTCTCCGGTCGGGTATGTGATGCAAGAGAGCAATGTGCCGATTTCCAGATGGGGCACCTCGGGTCTATGCAGGCTTGCGCTGATTTTTGACACCTAGAGATGATGCGTGAGGAATCCAGTCGCACGGTGTCAGAAAAACATGCTGCATGGGGTTGGTGTCATTATCAGAAGCCGCAAGCAGGTGTTGCGTCATTTCTCCAGCCACGAAGCGTCGATCCCCCTGCCGCACTGCAGATGGAGCATCAATTTTAGCCATGAAGTGGGTGGCGTGTCATTTTTCAGCCGAGTTGCAAGTGGTGTGTCAAAAATGTTCCCGCATAGTGTTCTGTGCGTGGATTTCAGTCCTTGTCTGCCAACTTCACCTTTCAAGGGCCCAGCGATTGAATAGGGCACCACTTGGCAGGGCAGGAGTCTCAGCAGAGAGTCCAGCTGCTGGCAGAAGAAGTCTTTAATGGCTGTGAGACTTCAGAACGGGAGGCAAGCTCAGTCCAAGCCCTTGGAGTTTCTTCTCAAGCAGGAATGCACAACAAAGTCCAGTCTTTGTCCCCTTTCACAGGCAGAAGCAGCAACTGCAGGATAGCCCAACAAAGCACAGGCAGGGGCAGCACTTCTCCTTGGCAGAGGTTCCTCTTGAATCCAGAAGTGATCTTGAAAAAATCTAAAGTCAGGGGTTTAGGGTCCACTACTTATATGTCTTTCTGCCTTTGAAGTGGGCAAATTTCAAAGGAAAGTCTCTGTTGTTTACAGGATCCTGCCTTGCCCAGGCCAGGAATCAGACACACACCAGGGGGTTATAGACCGCATTCTGTGAGGGCAGGCACAGCCCATTCAAGTGTTAATGACCACTCCTCCCTCCACTCCAGCCCATATGACTCATCAGGATATGCAGCATACACCCCAGATCCCTTTGTATCACTGTCTAGAGGAGATTCACAAACAACCCAATGGTCAGTCTGACCCTGACAGGGAATCCACAAACAGGCAGAGTCACACAATGGTTAAAGCAAGAGAATGCCTACTTTCTAAAAGTGGCATTTTCAAACTAACAATCTAAAAAACAACTTCTCTAACAGATGTATTTTTAAATTTTGAGTTCAGAGACCCGAAACTTCACATTTCAATCTGCTCTCAAAAGGAAACTGCACTTTAAGAATATTTAAAGGCAGCCCCCATGTTAGCCTATGAGGGAGATAGGCCTTGCAACAGTTAAAAACAAATTTGGCTGTATTTCACTGTTAGGGCATGTAAACATATCAGTACATGTCCCACCTTTAACATACACTGCACCCTGCCCATGGGGCTACCTATGGCCTACCTTAGGTGTGCCTTACATTTATAAAAATGAAAGGTTTGGGCCTGACAAGTGGGTACACTTGCCAGGTCAAATTGGCAGTGTAAAACTGCACACACAGACACTGCAGTTGCAGGTCTGAGACATGATGACAGGGCTACAAATGGGGGTGGCACAATCAGTTCTTTAGGCTCTCTAGTAGCATTTGATTTACAGGCCCTAGTCACCTTTAGTGCACTTTTCTAGGGGCTTACGAGTAAATCAAATATGCCAATCAGGGAAAAGCCAATTACACATACAATTTCACACAGGGAGCACTTGTACTTTAGCCCTAGTTAGCACTGGTAAAGTGCCCAGAGTAACAAAAACACCAAAAACAGAGTACAGCACACACTGAACAACTGAGGAAGCAGAGGCAAAAAGTGAGGGGGGACCACGCCAAGGATGCCAGGTTTAACACACTTCCTTTGTGTAAGGGCTTTCATTTTACAGACACTGTAAATATCTAAACACTGACATTGCACCTAATTGAATTTGGTCCATCACAAAGATTTATAGCTAGGTATTATTACCACCCAGGACAACATCATTTGGCCTAAAAAAATTTCATATCAACAACATGTGCCAAATACATGTGTGTCTACGGAAGGCATACTCCAAACAAAGTAGCAATGTGGAACAGTGTGCACGTCGTGAGTATGTGTCATACAACTGTGTATTGACTGTCAGACATCCTACCACAATCCCAAGGGATTGTAAATGTAAACAATGTGCAATGACTGAGTGTTTGTGTTGTACGTCCTTATATATTTTTACTGGCTGACACTTGGAGAGGCCAATATCGTGACCTTATTGTCCGATGACTAAACAGTGGCCCAAATGATGTGCATGGGCACACAGTGCAACCCAATTTGTCTCCATTTGCTAAATAAACGTTTGCAAGTAAATAGCTATGTAGGAAAGTCCTCCTTTTTGCCCTGGTCACCCCCACACTTTTTGCACAGGTACTTGTGGTTACTGACTCTTGGCTGTGCCCTGGGTACTGCTTACCAGTCCCAGGGCCAATGCTCTGTGTAAAGTGGATATGCAAATTAGGCTAATTATAATTGGCTAAGTTAACCTACGTATAAGTCCTTAGTATGTGGTAGGGCATGTAGGTTTAGGGACCACAGCATAGGTAGTGCACCCATAGGTGCACTGCTGAGGTGCCCAGTGTCTTTTTAAAGCTAGGCCTGCCTTGCTGGCTGCTTTTAAATTAAAGTTATATGCAAATTTGACTTTGGAATGAAAAGTAGTTCTAAAGTCTTAAACTACCTTATTTTTACATATAAGTCACCCCTAAGGTGTGCCCTATGCGCCCCTAGGGCTGGGTGCCATGTAACTATAAGCAGGGACCTTATAAAAATAGTTTTATAAGCCCTGGTGAGGTAAAAAGAGCCAAATTTGTTTTTCCCTCATTGTAGTAAATGGCCTTCATAGGCTAGAATGGGGAGACTTTATTTTAATTTTTAAAGTCTCCTTAAATAATGGATACCAAGAGTTTGGTATCAAATTAGGGCCCTCCCACCCGCCAAGATCTGACCGCTGTGCGGCCGCCAATGCGGCTGCACCCCCGCTGCGGTAATTAGGAGATCCCCGCCGGCCCAGCAGGGATCTTGGCCGCAACATAGGAGCCGGCTCCAAATGGAGCCGGCGGTGTTGCGGCCGTGCGACGGGTGCATTTGCACCCGTCGCGCTTTACACTGTCTGCATAGCAGACAGTGAAAAGCCACATGGGGCCCTGTCAGGGGGCCCCTGCACTGCCCATGCCAGTGGCATGGGCAGTGCAGTGGCACCCAGGGGCCCTGCGACTCCCCGTACAGCCAGCCTTTCCACCAGGAAGAGGCTGGCGGTAGGGGGACTCGTAATCCCCTGGGCAGCGCTGCTAGCAACGCTGCCCTGGAGGATTACTACCGCCGGGGCCATTGTGGCGGGAAACCGCTGGCCCCGGCGGTCGAAATGTCCAGGGAAGCACCGCCAGCCTGTTGGTGGTGCTTCCGTCATTTCAGCCCTGGCGGTCCTATACCGCCAGGGTTGAAATTACCCCCTAAATGTTCTAATAAATCCCACAACTTCCAGTTGTGGGATTTAATATAACTTGTTCAGGTAAAGAGTTTTAAACTTTACCTGAAAAGTTGCCAATTTCAGCCCTGCATTGTTTTTGCTGCTGTGCTCTGATTGGCCAGCCTCTGGCAGCCTGGCCAGGCTGCCTTGGTGAGGTGTGAAGTGGCCTGGCTTCACACAAAGGGATGTGCCTGTGGGAGGAAATTTCCCCTCAGCAGATGGTGAGGCAGGAAGGGGGAGTGCTGCCAAACTGGTCTTCAAAGGCAGAGAAGGACATTTGGAACAACCCAGCAACACCCCCACATCCTGCATCCCCAGACAACTAGGTGCCCCCTTGATTAGATTAGGAGAGGGCAGGAGAGGGGTGTGTTTATGATTTTTAGCCACACCAGTGGGTGGGCTCAGCCAGATATAGCCTCCAAAAATCAGATTCAGCCATGATAGATTTTTGAAGAATGTTACCTCCTGGGATTGATTTTTGACACACTTCCCAGGAAGTAGTCATCACAGGGGGAAGGACCCTGCACCTGATTGGAGAATCAGGACCCCCCTGTTTTTCACCCAGGAGCAAGGATAAAACTGGCAGACCTGCACCCACACCTCAGATCCCCATCCGATTCCAACAAGGAAGAACCAAAGGAGAAGAAGGACTGCCCTGCTGGACCTCTGGCATGCACCTGGAACCTGCACTCAGAAGGACTGCACCAGCTGCTCACTTGGGCTTCACCACAAGAAGGACTTTGCCTGGCTTCAACTGGTTTAAGGAGGGACTCCCTGTTTGCTACAGGTGAAAAATTGCTAACCAGAGTCCCCTGCACCAACTCCTGAAGAAAGCAACCAGCTGACCACTGCCCAGTGGCCAAAAAGGAGTTTGCACCAGGTGCATTCTGGGAGTTGTAGTCCGCACCACCAAGGATCATCTCAGAGCTTCTGGACCCTTGGGGTGAGCTGTGGACCCCAATAGAACCTTAAAAGAACATCTGGGAGAAGCCCCAGAAGTTTGGAGAAGTTTGGAGAACTTTTGAAAAAAAGCTCCATAGAGGGGCCGACCCGCCGCGGCAACTCTAGCCGGCTTGCCTCAACGTGTCCCGGCCTGATTTGCAGGTTTGTCCCGGTAAAGAAAATCTCCAAAAAAGAGACTATGGGGGTCATTCTGACCCCGGCCGGCGGCGGACGCCGCCGGCCTGGCAGGGACCGCCAGAATACCGCTGCGCGGTCAAAAGACCGCCGCGGTTATTCTGGGTTTCCCGCTGGGCTGGCGGGCGACCGCCAAAAGGCTGCCCGCCAGCCCAGCGGGAAACACCCTTCCACTAGGAAGCCGGCTCTGAATGGAGTCGGCGGAGTGGAAGGGGTGCGACGGGTGCAGTAGCACCCGTCGCGAATTTCAGTGTCTGCTAAGCAGACACTGAAATTCAAAGTGGGGCTCTCTTACGGGGGCCCCTGCAGTGCCCATGCCATTGGCATGGGCACTGCAAGGGCCCCCAGGGGCCCCACGACACCCCATACCGCCATCCTGTTCCTGGCGGCCGAAACCGCCAGGAACAGGATGGCGGTATGGGGGTCAGAATCCCCATGGCGGCGCAGCAAGCTGCGCCGCCATGGAGGATTCCCCTGGGCAGCGGAAAGTCGGCGGTACACCGCCGACTTTTCGTTTCTGGCCGCGGCTGTACCGCCACGGTCAGAATGCCCAAAGGAGCACCGCCAGCCTGTTGGCGGTGCTCCCGAGGACCACGGCCCTGGCGGTTTTTACCGCCACGTCAGAATCAGGCCCTAAGTCCGAAGGTAAAAAGTTGACCGGGAGCTCCCAGCCAGCGTATCCGAAGAGGGCTCCAGGGACATTGGATCAAGATCCAGGTTTACCCCGGTCGAAGGATTTTCACCCCGAAAAAATGACTAAGTCCGAAGGTAAAAATCTCCAGCAAGGATTCCCACGATGCGTATCCAGAGAAGGGCTCCAAGAAGTCGGATTGGGCTGGCAGGTTCGTCCCGCTAAAGAAAATCTTCAGAAAAACGACTAAGTGTGAAGGTAAACTTTTGACCGAGGCCTCCCACGGCCTGTAGCCGAGCAGGGCTCCATCGCGGTCGGCCTGATACTTTGACTTTGCCCCGGTTGAGGTGCAACCAGATGACCCGATTGGCGCTTTTTGTTTCTAGGCGCAAAAAAACTATAATTCTTTAAAAAATCATATCTCCGGTTCCCCTTATCCGATTTTTTTCATTTGTATGTCATTTTAATGCTAAAAATATAATCTATTTTTATGAATTGGTTTGGGATTTTTAAACTGTTTCCTGTGTTTTATTTAATTACTGTTTTGTGATATTTGAATGCTTTACACTCTGTCTCCTAAGTTAAGCGTTGTCGCTCGTTGCCAAGCTACCAAGGGTTGAGCTGGGTTTAATTTACTGAGACCTAACTGGACCTAAGTGGAGGTTAGTGGCCTATTGCTAAGTGTAGGTACCTACCTGCCCTTACCAATAACCCATTTTCCAACAAGCTACATCAGGGTTGCATCACACATAACACATATAAATCTGGAGCCCTAAGTTGTGCTGGTGCTGGATTGGCTACCTAGACACAATACAGCCACACTTGACCCAATAGGCAAGGATGCAACTGTTACATGCAGGAATGGATGTGACTGTGTTGCTCTACCTTATTCTGAAACAAACAATGCAGTGACTCCTACAGCTCATACATGTGTGCTAATTTTTTACGGACACAAAGCAAATCTAATAGACAAATAGATGTTAAGTTATGACTACATGTGAAGTAACTCCTGGCAAGGTAGCATGCAGTGACACAACCCAGAACACAGTGGCGTAACATGTCGATAACTGCACATATGACCATCTGGTGTGAATGCCTACCCACATTAAAAGTTAATGTAAGGCCTCTCTGTTGCTGAATACTGTGATGCATGAAAATGCTAAATATATTTCTACTTGTTAGACATCATAATTGTTAGACCTATTCAAAAAGGCCTTGCGAAGAACAAGATAATAGGTAACAGTTTTGACTGATACTTTTCTGCAGGTGTAATGTGCATGTGCACACATATAGAGCCAGAAACTGAGCCCATGCACCAGTACATCATATGGTGGTTTTTGGCCATTATAATCTGCTTATATAAGCTGGTGACCTATTGGTCTAGCAAAATACCATACACAACTAGACAATCAATCTGTGAGCTGGATGCCACATAAACTGTGAACAGGCTGAAGTAGCCAGAGTGTGCCATTTCCTGAGTGTGTCCTTTGTCCTTCGTCAGTAATGCAGACAGATCTTCAAGTATGGCGCAATCATGTATGAGAATGTGATTATCATTTGCATAGGAGTGCAACATTTGTGAACAGAAAATGTCTGCTACACAGATGCCTACATCAAGGCAAGCATAATCCAAACTGTAATTCATATTGATAATGTCAAGATATGCACAATTGACAATGTCTGTGTATGTCACAGCAATATGTTGCCGGTCCTAGAGTCCGCACCATGAACACAAGGTGTCACACATATGCGCACTGTTAACATACACATGCAACACATCTAAAGTCTACAAGCATGCCAGCAAAGTGAATTTGAACAAGAAAAGTGATCCCTGGGAGTTTTTCCTGCATCACACCAATCCAGTCAATATACTATACCACACACAAAGGGATAGTTGCATCAAGAAAAACACACACATTGGCCCATAGCGTGACAGATTGTACACGGAGCATTGGTCGGAAGTCATGCATCATTGTCAAAGTGTTAAAAACAATGCATTGTACATTGTCATGTAGTTGTGTGTAACTCATGTGTTGCCTATTTCACTAGCATTGCATCTGAAAAAAATGATGTTTTAGAAGGAAATATGATGCTTTAGTAGAAAATGTGACGCTTTTGTAGGAACAGCGTCGGTCGGAAGTCACGCATCAATGCCAAAGCGTCAAAAACAATACATTGTGCATTGTCAAGAGTTGTGTGTAACTTGGCTGTTTCCTAGCAATGTGTTGGGAAAAAAAATCAATGCTTTAGAAGGAAATGTGATGCACACCTAGGAAATATGATGCACCCACATAGAAAATGATGCAGGGGCTCAGCCATGCTCCAAAAAAGGAAGTGTGAAGTTCCTTTCACTTACAGTCTTTTTATCTGTGCTGACTGTTGGAGGTGTTTGATGTGTGCTCTTGATGATTAGTCTGTTTTTTGGTCTTCTTGGTGTCTCTGCTGTCCCGAAGTAAACTGTCATTTGTGTATTGTAATTATATGCTGTATAGTTCTATCCACTGTATTGTTGGTGTTTCTCCATTTAGAGGTTTGTAGTTTTAGGGGTAAGAGGAAGGGTTAGTTTTTTTGGTTTTTGGGTGACTATTTTTGGTAGGGAGATGTTGGGCAGGGGCAGAGCCAAGAACCTGCCGGGGGAGTTGTTTTGTGGCCTGCTGTGGCTGTTGGTGAAATACCTGACAAACATGATCAGCAGTAGAAGTAGGGCGAGCTAAGGCTACCCTACATGAGGGAGGCAGGAGCGTTGGGAGAAAGTATGCTTCCACATGAGTTGGATGTTCAATGTCCAGTGTAACGTCCACCAACTTAAGCACTGATGGACAGATATGGGAGGCAGTGTTTCTTGATCACCTGGGAATTGAAGTTGATGGGCCTATCAGTAAGTCCCTATATTCCATTACCTTGTAGCTGTGTGGCTTTCGCACACATGTTTAAATGCTTTTACTTTAGGAAGGCCCAAATATGTATTTGGATTAGTATGCCCTGATTCGGACTAACTCAGTTAAATAAACTGAACTTGCCACAGGGGCCTGTTCACAGTGGCATTACAATTGCCAAAATGAACTATGCTGATCAGGGTAGGCCCATAGGTGCTGCGTGACCCATTCAGCGCTGTGCAGTGAGTGTTGTCACCCAGCCTGCTAGGTCATTACTTACTCCAAATTGTGTGGGCCAGCTGCCATGTAAGATGCAGGGGAGTGCACTCACATGTCATCAGGCTACAGGTTGGTTCCCCCCCAAAATTATCACACATACGTATATATTAGGAGAAATGGGTATAATTCCTTTATGAGCCTGTACAGGGCTTGAATAATCATTGTTCTTTTACAATGCGCTGGTCTCATGTAAGAAGCTAAGTGATGAAGATAAACAAACAAGGGTACTGGCTGATGTGTGTTTCATTGTTAACATGTATTAAGTTTAGAATGACCCAACATTATCATACTATGCAGAGTGTGGTCAGTCAAACTGGACTGGTCCCGTAGCCATCAATGGGATATGAATGGGTAGGTAATTAAGTGGGTGGAGGGATCAATGTTTAGTATATGTATAAAAAAACACAACAAAATAAAACAAATCTAGACAATACAAAAATATATATTTGTGTAGGTTTTAATGTTTAAAGTTTGTGTACACGTATAGTTTATGTTTGTCTTGTGTGCAAATATGTATTAATGGGGCGAGAGTGTGATGTTTAACATTTCTGTTGTGGTATATGTGTAGAGAAGGATAAGTTAAGGTTAGATAGGTTGGGTTAGTTGTAAGTAAAGTTAGCGTAGGTAAGTTAGCATAGGTTAGTTTAGGCATAGTTTACATAGATTACTTAATGTAGGTTTGTGAAGTCTAGAATTTAAGTATTTTAATACTGTTTAAATAAAAACAAGTTTCAATTTCACAACTGCTTACTTAATAACTGGGTGGCAATTCTCAGATATGCTTTGGTTGGGTTAAGCACATGCTGTAGGTTTTCCTGGCAGTGTTCGTATACATCTGAAACTAGGTGAAGCAGCCAAGGAGTAGATGCTGTCAAGTTTGCAATGGAGTCACTTAAGGGATCTTCCAACATGATTGTGCACAGTAATTGGCAATCTTGCTATGAATGAACACACAGTCCGAAACAGTTATTCATTGTTGCGCTATGTGTGTAAGTGATGCTAACCATTTTGTATGGATGAATAGGTTAAATAATTGTAACTAAACAAGGATGTTTTAGGTCACACACTGAAGCCAGCTACTTACACACTCTCTCTTGCACCAATGTATTGGCACATCAGTGTTGCTTGCTGGCTAGTATCTATGGAACTGCCCTCCATCTGAGCAAAAAGTTAATTCAGTCTTACTATTGGCTGATTGCTAATTGTAGCACTTTATCCATTTGGCCTTGGGTAACTACTTGCTAGCTTAGATGCACATAGGGTTCATGTATATTATTTCCCTTTGCCTGCGCACATTTTTCCCATGGGTCAATTAAACACAATTCCCTTTCAATAGTAGGTTGTGTCTTCAGGGGCAGCACATCCACCATGTTCCACTTAGTCCGATCATGAACAGACATACAACATGCTGGTTCGAGAAAGTGATTTTATTGACACATGAACCTAGGACCAAGGAGCACATGGCAGTCCTTGCAACAACAACCCCAATATTGTTTGTGAGCCATAGGATGTACAGACAGCGTCCATGGGGGATACATTGCATGGGACATGTGGAAGAGAGGAGTGTTTCAGTGAGAAGGAGGACCAAATTGCCAATAGAGAAGATGGGCCACCAGTGGCGGCTGCCAACTACCGAAAGTTGTAGGGCAGGTAAATGGGTGAGTGCCATGGCAATGCAGGGAAAATTGGCAGAGTGCACTTGCCCAGAACTACTCATCCCTTGAGACCCTTGATTTTCCTGCAGGCGAATCCCAGCTTACAAGACATGCACAGTTTAAGCTGGAGTAGCCAGACACACCTCTTCCCTATTCCCAACCTTATTGGAACAATGGCCCTGCCCCACAATGCCTTAACTCTCAGCTCCAGAGGAAGGTGGAACTGAAAATAAAATTGTAATAAAGTCACTTTATTTCCAATTTAGTTTTTGCTTTTGCTGTGCCCACAGAAGGTGGGGGGGATGACGCTTTCTGCCTAAATGGAGAACCCGCCGCTGTAGGCCAAATCAACAGTCCACAAACGGGTGAGATCAACAGTCAAGAACTGGTCATCATCACAGATGGATGCACATACGCATCAGGGGCTGAAGGAGGGCCTACCAGTTTGTCAGCACAGCACCAACATTGCAGTGGTAGACAATCAATTGTTGCCATGTAAGTGTCCTGCTTCCACTCCATGGACCCTAGGATGTTGCAGATTGCTCCCAGCTGGTTGGCAACCTCACTGGTGCCACTTTGGCAGGACAGTTGTTAGTGCCTATGCATAATGATATCAGCAATGTCAGCCAGTGACTGTTCCAGGCCATGGAGTGGGGGGTAGGTGCCTCTTTTAGCTGCTGAGGTGTCATTATTGGGACGGAGGCACCTATGGACTCTCTCTAGGGTGACCGTCATGGTCTCCATCCCTGCGGGCAACACATCTACCAGCACCCGCTGTACTCCTACCACACAATGTTGGAATTCAACTTGGGAGTCCTTGGAGTCCAGGGCTAGGGGTGGGCTTGCAGGTGGTGTTTGTTGGATGATAGGTGGTTCCTCTGGGGACACAATGCTGTCAGCCCTTCCTAAAACCAGAGATGGTGTCTCAAAAGAATTCAGTATTTGCCAGAGAATGTTGTGGTCGAGGGTTGTCAGGCAGTCATCCTCAGCAAGATCCTCATCCAGGACAGACAGCTGGTCAGGATGTGCATGTACATCCTCTGCAAAATGAGACAGAGATAGGTTAATGGTGATCTATGTTAGATGTTAACATCAGTAATCTGGGTGACTATCAGACTTGCTACTATTTAACTTTCAGTTCATCATTTATTATTACCTTTCAGATGACAATATGTCTGCGTTGTTCACATAACCACCGTGTGACAAGGCTGACTTTTTGTGTCATGACACATATTGCAACACAGTTAAACAGTTTGTTGGACCTACCATTCCTGCACGTATGATAAGAGGTAAGGTCCACATCTGCCTTGGTGATTTTCATTGTTTTTTATGATGCCTATACTGATGGTGTTTTGATGTATTGACACCGCTACTGTGCACATTAAACCTAACCTCCAGGGTTCTTGGATTCCCTGTGATCAGTATTCAACCCACAGCTCCTGTGCAGGTGATGTGGGTTTGGTCATGATTTAGTTATAATCCTGCAGTCTGCATTTCACACAGTGCAACACAACACTCTGCCTTGTTGTGCTGTCTTGCATGTACATTGTGCATTTGTGTAGCCAAGGGGTTGAGTTTTTCACACATATTCTGCACAACTCTACACAGCTACAAAACTTGCTACATGACAGGAATGTGTGAGGGCATGTATTTACAGTGTGTTTCCTATCTGTGTATACTAATGTAATTTCATTACACACACAGCTGGCTCCATATTTGTGGACAGTGCGCACTGTGTGCCAACTCTGAGGCGATGGGCCCAGTCAAACTAGGTAGATTGCTAGCACCTAAGCTCACAATATTTGATAATTGCCAAAGTTGGTTACCTGCAGAATATTATACATCGTTTGACTCAGGCTGGCTCACTTGAATGTGTACATGCCTCCTCTGCCACTCCTCATTTTGGACCAGGGACTCAACTTACTACCACACAGTGATGGAACCCAGGTCATACATTGATTCTCTCATGTTCCTACAAAACCAACAATATGTGTGACCATATCCATTAGACTGACATGGCTGGATGTTATTGAGGGATATTGGTCAAGAGTTACCCACACGCTGGTAGTGCTGGAATTGGTTACATGTCCCTACCCAGGTTTGCCACAGAACTGGGCCCATCCACGTCAGCCTCCAACCATCGCTGACTCCTGCACTTTGTGGTGCAAACTAGTTCTTCCTGTACCAATACTGATCCCTGCTTCACATATTCCAACTTAGAGATATGTGGCGTGGTGGGATACTTTTCCTTCAGACTCCCTCCTGAAACATGGTACATCCTCACCAATTCCACATTACATGTAGGATGTTGTACCCCAATAGGCTCTTCTCTGTCATACCTTCCTAGCTACAACACAAGTGTGACACTATCAGACACAGCAGTTCAGTTGTATTGGTCAGGCTACCTTACAGGACACATATCCTTTCTGACCTCCTTGCTATGCAAAGTCTCCCCATTCACACATAGTGACAGTTCAACATACTCAGCCAGCGCATACAATGCACTGCACTAGCAGGTGCCCACCAGGGCCACACACCATCTTTGGTTTCAACACAGATGGTCCTCTGGTGTGCCTCACGTTCATTCACCCCCACACCCAGTCTGATTTAGTATATGGCAGGATTTTGAGTGTTTCCTACCATGGCAGCAAACACCTATATGCTCTCACCCCACATGTTGAGACAGCTGTGAGCTATGTAGTTTCATGCCGGTTAATATACATGTGGCTGTTGGCATGCTCCTATGTGTTTATACTTCACATGCCCCACACCTGACCTTTCTCTCAGGTGAGCTGCTTCTCCTCTGATAAACCCATTCCATTCCATTGCTTTATAGTCCAGATTTGAATGCATGGGCCCAAGTAAGATACAGTGGCCTCATGGTGCAAGGTGGCTTGCATTGTAACCATCAGGTTGGGCGGGGTTCAAGTGTCTATGCATGATGTGTTGTTCTAGTCGATGTTTTTTACTTTGTAAGGTGGGACTTGTAGTTCTGGGGACTCATAGTACATTCCATTACCAGTGCCAGAATACAAAGGTAGATCTGGACTGGTGCTGCACTTCACACATGGAAGGGAGAAACATGACAGAGCTGGAGAAAGCTGTGCAACATGTAACTGGGCAGTGTGAATTACATTTATGTTATGTTTAACAGGACATGAGCTAGATTCCTGCCATTTGCCCTGCTCACAGAGCAGTGGAGCGCTGGGACATGGCTAGTTGCATTGCACAATATAACCTTTTTACACACATTGCCCCTTTTTGGTAATTACCCTGTTGGTCTGGTTGTTCCTCGTGGCCAGTGCTGTCCTGACCCAAAAATATTACCACCAAATCCTCTGGGATGACAGCTGTCACTTGCTCCTCCAAGACATCCATCTTCTCTTGGGACACCAGGCCTCCTCCTCCAGTCTGCATGGCTACTTTCAAATTGTTGGTCAGTTTCTCTTTCTTTCGGTGCTTACAGTCATTCAAGAATTTTTTATAGTCAGTAAATGTCCTCTTCGCTTGTCCCATGCTGTTGATCTTGTCCACTACAAACTGCCAAATGGTCGCTTTTGTATCTAATGGCAATTTAGAGGTGACAATTAGGTTCTCTGTCACCTCACTGATCAAGATATCATTCTACTCCTCACCAAAATTGCACTTTCTCTTCCTCTTCCCCTAGGAGCCTGTCTGGACATCTTGCCTAGCGCTGGACTTGTTGAGGTTGTTTTCCTGGCTTCTGCTCTCTGCTCCAAGGCTGCCTTCTGGGAAGTGTGTATTTTTCTTTCTTCCAGAAGAGTAATTTTTTTCAGTTTTTTGATGCACCATGCACTGAAAAGTGATGCTAAGGGGGTTTGCTTCGCCTTACGTGTGTTATACCTGCCTTACATCACTTTTGCTCCTGATGAATCAGTTTCCACTGCAACATCACGCTCAGGGACACCTCAACTTTTTTACAAGCATCACTAACCCTATGCCATGTTCCACCATACCATAAATATGGTGCATCCATGGTGTTTCAGAATAAGGTGCCATGGTGCAAGTCATTTTGACGCATTGCTGCCGCAGCTCAGCAATGCATCAGTTCTTGTAAATGAGGCTATTTATCTTTAAAAATTCATATCTCGACTTCTACGGATTGGATTTTTGTGGCTTTGGTCCTGTTTTACTCAGATAAATATTCTCTATTTCTCTACACAGGTGTGGAGTAATTTTGTGGTTTGTTCCACTGTGTGACTTCAATTCAAGTGTTGCACAGATACGTAACACAGTACTGCTTATGTTAAGCCTGACTGCTCCATGCTAAGCTTCAAGAAAGTGAGCACAGGTTAATTTAGGGTGTGTATCTGACTTACCCTGGCTATGATTGTGGTCCCTACATGGACCACGTACATACCTCTGCCAATTAGAGGCCCAATTCCTGCCAACCTGGGGAAAAGCTAGAATTGTATGTACGGAGGCCATGCTGCCCTAATGCAGCCCCTGGGACTGCCACCTCCCTGGGGAAAAGATTGTACTGTATGCAGGGGCAGCATGGCCCCGCCGCAGTCCCAGGGACCGTCACCTCCTCAGTGGTAAAATAAAAGATTGAAGCGGGTCCGTTGTGGACTGCCGGCCCAACTCCCTGGAGCAAATACAATTTTGGAAGGGGCCACACAACCCCTATTGTAAAGCCATGCATGGCCCTAGGGGCAGCCGACCACCAGGGCCAGCTCCTGTTATGTCCTCTGGTGCCCACCCTGAGACACAGCTGTTTGCTTTTGCTTGGTGGGAGCAGATATGAGTGCAGGGAAACAGATGAAAACATTGTACCCTCAAGCAGGGAGTTGCTTTTTAAACCAACTCCCTGCTTGCTGGAGTAATGCCTACTCCCACAGGAGTCAAAAGCCAGCTAGGTCTAGGGGGGGCCTTCAAGCTCCCCACCACAGTGCTGTCAATCTCTCTCTTCTGTCCCATAATGGGATAGGAGAGAGACAGAGAGAGAGGGAGCAAGAGAGAGAGAGAAAGAAAGATTGTTTTTCCAATGGTTTCTCCATGCAATAATTCAAAGTGTCGCACCAGCAAGATTTTTGGTTCAAACATCACTTCTGGCATGCTGGTAAAGCTATTGGACTGTCACTCAGTAGGATGAAGGTTCAATTCTTTGCAACTCATGCAGTGTGTCTGTTTATTTACTAGTGTTTTAAATGTTAAACATTCTTGGTGATAAATATTTAAGTCTTTTTTCACCAACAAAATCTTTGGCTTGAATGTCAAGGTTAAGTCTGGATGTTATACCTTAAGATGTCATCTATGGACTAGTGGTTAATATCTCTGACCCTCGCACTGAAGGTTGACGGTTCCAGTCCTAGTGTGTCTCTGGCTGTTGGCCTCATTTCATTTCTTTTCAGCTTCAAAGGTTTGTGGTATATACAGAAAGGTGATCTCACTCTTTTTACTTTACAGTCACATTTTTCTTTTAAATTTGCCCCTAAATATATCATCCTAACTATATCATTTATTAAAGTTTGGAAAAACTCTCTGGGTGGATACAGGGATTTGCCGCAAGTAGCATGGGATTGGGTGATTATAGGGTTTGGTGGCAATGCATGGCACAGGGTTGAGTGGTTATAGGGTCTTGGCTGAAGGCCATGTGGGTGGTTTTAGGGGCTTGGCCACAGTCAATCTCTGCTGCACATGGCCAAAGGCTGTGGACGGTGGTGGTTGGATTAATGTATAGTAATTCAAATTACTTTATGTTAAAAAACATAGAAATTCACTGTAAAAAAAACAAAGGTTGCAGGGACGTTATAGTTAGAAAGTAGAATTAAAAATCTTTAGAAATTCAATTTAAAAAAACAAAGATTACAAAGACCTTATAGTTAGGTTCTGAATTTCCTTGCAAAAAAAACAGAGAAATTCAGCAGTTATAGTTATATTTCAAGAAACTATAACTCACGCCCTAAGATAACTATAACTCACACCCTCGCCATGCACTGGTAATACCCCACAAAGTATAGCACTCATGACATCTTTATTAACATCATTGATAATGTCACTGTAACATCTTCAGTAAAATAATGGATCAGGTAACTGTTCTTGGGGAGGCGCATGTTATACTTACTTTAAGGCGCAAATTGTAGTTACTTGAAATAAATCTAACTGCTAATTTTCTTTGGTTGTGTGTGAGTAAATTCAGAACCTAATTATAACTTCCCATCTTGAAAATATGCAAATCAGCACTAGGGGATGGGGCCCTCAAGGCTGGGAAAAAGCTCTGGAAGGGGGGCTAAACACTCCTTCTTTCCCCTTCCTTCCACTTTCCCAGACTCTTTCCTTCCCCTTTCCTCATTCACCAGGAGGAGATTCACACTAAAAAAGGGTGGAAATGGTCCCATGAAAATCAAATAATGTTTTTTTGCCCCACGTGGGTCCTTCTGGGACCCCAACCAGGCCTAATGGGTGCAGAGTATCCTGATCCTGCAGCTTTATATGTTTTTTATATTCTTTTTCCAAGACAGTCCTAAGTCCAAGTCCTAAATGCAGCAGCAGCTGCCGCAAATGTCAAGGGAGGGAGAATGGGGGGTACAACTAAAAAAAAACACCATTCCCACCTCCGGCTCCTGCTGTCTCGCTCCTCTTCTGCACAGGCTCCCCTGCAATCCTGCTGCTGCTCTCATGCTAAATCAAGCATGAGACCAGTGTCAGGATTGGTCTTAGCAGCTTGGACTGCTGATCTGGCACTGCCCTGGGGTCTGTGCAGTTTCTCAAGCCTGGCTGATCAACACAGCCAGATTAGAGAAACCTAAGTACGCATGTGTGTTTGACTGGCCTGCGAGGACTGGCCAAACAAGCATGTGCACTTAGGTGCACTCTCTCCTCCTCCCTCTCCCCTCTTCCCCGTCCCATGGCTCAGCCGTACAACCTGCACTGCTGCCTGAACCATCAGATTAAAAATAAGACGATGGTAAGCTATTGTTTTAGTTTTCATCTTCTGGCTCTTAGCCGGGGTGGGGGGGCGACGCTCCTTCGTTGTTGTGGAGGAGCTGCCCCTGTCTAAATGGTTGCTGCCACATCTTTGTTGATCTGCTGGATCAGTGGTCCAGCTGTGTATGTATAAGTACATACATTTTGAACTTTAATTTCTAAAAAATTACTGTCAGGAAATCCTCGGTTTCTCTGGCTCCCCCTCTCCAGATTTTGGGGGTTCTTCAAAGTTGGTGACACCCACAAAATCTGCAGACTTTGTTATGGAGAGTTTCCTGGAAGCGGAGGGCTCACAAAATGGAGGCCACTGAGAGTTAAGGTAGCCACTCTAGTGTTGCGGCTGGAGGAGCTCTTTTAGACAGCTGAGTGATGTGAAGTGCGCGTGCAGCCTCTGAAGCGGCACACTTCACATCACTCAGCTGAATTTGAGAGAATTTGAGAGACAGAAGCCTTTCTGGAGAAGTTGTGCATTTGTTTTCCTTAGTCAATTGTTGCAGTCATGCAAGTATTCTAAGAGAGGGAGAAAATGAATTCTTAAGAGTTCCGGTTTCCAGCCATAGAGACCTTTACTTCCTAGAACATTTGTTTTAGACATGAGAAAATAGTAAAGAGCAGGAACAACAGTATTTTCAGGAACATTCGTTTTCTGTCATATTAAAAATAGTGAAGAGTAGTTATTCCTAGAGCATTCATTTAGTCCTGAGAAAACAGTATAGAGCAGGAAGAACAGTTATTTCAAGAACACTTGTTTTCTATCATATGCAAAAGGTGAAGAGCAGTAATTCCTAGAGCATTCATTTTAGCCATGAGAAAACTGTAAAAAACAGGAGGAACAGCTATTTCAAGAACATTCATTTTCTGTCATGTGAAAATTGTGAAGAACAGGTTTTCTCCTACAATACCCATTTTCAATCAAATCCACTGTGTTGAAAAAGAGGTAAAGAACATGAAAACAGACGTTGTATAATCTCATACCAAAAAACTCCACAAGTAAAATGTCATTGCAATTTTTACCAGTAATTGCAAACACAGAACCTAATGACTCTCTACACAGGGGTAGGTCACACTAAAATGTACCTTTTATAAAGAAAAGATAAACCCTAGTTAAAAGGAATGAAGAAGGTAGAAATTAGTGAGAGCGAGTATTAATTTTTGCTTTATCTTACATCTCTAGTAACATAACCACTTGGGGGGGTCATTACAACATTGGCGGTAAAAGGCGCTTACCGCCGTGCAGAAGACCGCCAATACACCGCCGCGGCCGCGGAATTCCGCCACAGCTATTATGACCCACAGCACGGAATCCACTGAAATTCAGACACCCACACAAGGCTGCCACAACAAAGGTCAGTGATAAACTGGCGAAAACAAAACCTTCACCCTCACGCCAACAGAAACACGCCCATGCTATCACGACCCACGAATCCACGTGGCGGTCTTTCAACCGCTGTATTCCATTTGCGGTACACACCGCCGCACTAAAAATACACACACATCTCCAAAACACCGCCACATTGGACAATTCGAAATACACACACCTGATACACATACAAACAACACTCCCACACACCCAACACAATATAAAACACACACCCACATCATCCACAAACCCCTATGACTAAAAACGAAGGCGACAGACAGAGACTACAGCAATAGACAACCCCACCACACAGAGGCACACAGCACCATCACCCATACAACATCCACGCTCAAAACACCCCACACCACCACACATCACCACACTCATCAACATATACACCACCCCACACATCACCTACACCACCCCATGTCACACCAAAGAGACCCCAGGTTTTCTGAGGAGGAGCTCAGGGTCATGGTGGAGGAAATCTTACAGGTAGAGCCACAGCTATTTGGAGGACAGGTGCAGCACACCTCCATAGCCAGGAAGATGGAGCTATGGCTAGGAATCGTCGACAGGGTCAACGCTGTGGGACAGCATCCAAGAAATCGGGAGGACATCAGGAAGAGGTGGAACGACCTACGGAGGAAGGTGCGTTCAGTGATCTCCAGGCACAATATCGCGATTCAGCGGACTGGCGGCGGATCCCCACCTCCTCCCCCACAACTAATAACATGGGAGGAGCAGGTCTTGACCATCATGCATCCAGAGGGCATCGGAGGAGTCGGTGGAGGAATAGACACTGGTAAGTCAAATCTTAAGTATCATATCCCCCACCCTACCTGCATGCTATCACACTCCCCCACCCTCACCCCCCCATCACTCCAACTCCTCACTAATGTACTAATAACACAAACCACACATCCCAACACCAAGCCCTGCATGACACAACTAAGCATGGACACCCATCACTAAAGCATGCTCACTGCACATACCCAAAACAACCCCCAGCCATCATCACACAAGCCCCCACACAGGAATGCTTGCACTGGGGTACACGCACACCCACCCATTGTACACCATGACACACACACATGCAATAATCATGCTCTTATACCCCTGCAGGACCACTACGTAACGTCACCACACATGAGGGTCCAGACATCTTCACTCCACCCACAGAAGAGGCCCACAGTGACGACAGCAGCTCTGGCCAACTGGATCCAGATGACCAGCCCCGACCAACGTGGGCTTCGGGACAGTCGGTTCCCCTTGCACAGGCACAGCAACAACACTGACCTTCCACCCTCTGGTAACACCAGCACAGCACCCACCCAGCGGGCCTATACCTCCGTACCCAGGATACGTCAATCAGCTGTGTGACCACCACTACAGGGAACCCAGGATAACCCACCACCCCAACAACAACAGGGACCTGGGGGCAGTGGTAGTGGGCACACGGTCCAGGGGACGGAGGCACAGGAACACAGGGGAACTGGGAGGGCTGCTGTGCGCCAGGGGGCGGACAGGCCAAGGGAACCCACTCTCCACGAGGCCCTCTCCTCCATCATGGGAGCATACCACCACTCCTAGGAGACGATGGCCATGGTCCTGGCCAAGTTTCAGGAGACCCAGCGCCTGCAGGACGAACAGCATTTGGGGTTCAGGGAGGAGCTCAGAACCATCAGCTCCGCCCTGGGCACCATTGTAGGGGCGCTGAAGGACATACAAAAGACCATGAGGGACACCGTGGCACTCCAAGGGGCCCCTGACACTAGCCTGGACAATGAACTGCCCACCACCTCCGCCGGCGCTAGTGGACAGGTCACCCCACCACAGGACCACCACACCAGCACCCCACCCCCTGCAGACGGAGAACCACCCCGCAAGCGGTCCCTGAGATCCAGGAACAGGATAGAGCAAGATGGCAAGACCCCTGCCAGGAAATGAGACCACCCTGATTGTCATCCCACTGTCTCACTTTGTTACCCTGTCCAGATTGGAACTGCCCCAGCTCTACTTCCTATGCCCATATGGGCAGTGCACCTGTGAGACTAATAGACTGGACTCTGCCATGGACATTCCTCCACCATCACCCATCAACATTTTGCCACCCCCTCCAATAATTAGCACTTCAATAAACACCCTTGAACCACAAAACAATCTGGAGTCAGTCTGTGATTTTGAAAATGTGTATTAGCAATAACAGTGACAAAATGCGTTTTCAAATGTAATGCCAACATACCTATGTCACTCATCACAAGTCCATGAAGGATGCAAGCAGATGACACACGTTGGTAGCCACACCTGTGAAACCGTAATGGTAATGTACAACTCAGTTACCAAATACTGCTTCTAATTGACAGACAGGATAGAGGTAGAAGTGTGAAAGTGAATGTAATAGTAAAAAAATTGTTCTCACCTGTGTGTCACTGGAAATATTGCTGTATGACTGACTCCCTGTTGTCTGTGCCTTCTTCCTCAGCTTCCTCCTCATCACTGTCCACAGGCTCCACAGCTGCCACAACACCGTCATCTGGACCATCCTCCTGCAGAAAAGGCACCTGGCGTCGCAAAGCAAGATAGTGAAGCATCGAGCAGGCGATGATGATCTGGCACACCTTCCTTGGTGAGTAGAATAGGGAACCACCTGTCATATGGAGGCACCTGAACCTGTCCTTCAGGAGGCCGAAGGTGCGTTCGATCACCCTCCCAGCCGCCCTTGGGACTCATTGTAGCGTTCCTCTGCCCTGGTCCTGGGATTCCACACTGGGGTCAATAGCCATGACAGGTTGGGGTAACCAGAGTCCCCTAATAGCCACACACGGTGCCTCTGGAGTTGACCCATCACATACGGGATGCTGCTATTCCGCAGGATGTAGGCGTCATGCACAGAGCCAGGGAACATAGCATTTACCTGGGAGATGTACTGGTCTGCCAAACATACCATCTCTACATTCATCGAATGATAACTCTTCTGGTTCCTGTACACCTGTTCACTCCTGCGTGGGGGGACCAGAGCTACATGGGTGCCATCAATAGCACCTATGATGTTGGGGATATGTCCCAGGGCATAGAAGTCACCTTTAACTGTAGCCAAATCCTCCACCTGAGGGAAAACGATGTAGCTCCTCACGTGTTTCAGCAGATCAGACAACACTCTGGACAACACGTTAGAAAACATAGGCTGGGACATCCCTGATGCCATGGCCACTGTTGTTTGAAATGATCCACTTGCAAGGAAATGGAGCACTGATAGCACCTGCACTTCAGGGGGTATTCCTGTGGGATGGCGGATTGGTGAGATCAGGTCTGGCTCCAACTGGGTACACAGTTCCTGGATTGTGGCACGGTCAAACCTGTAGGTGATGATCAAATGTCACTCCTCCATTGTTAACAGGTCCACCAGCGGTCGGTACACTGGAGGATTCCGCCATCTCCTCAAATGTCCCAGCTGACGGTGCCTAAGAAGGACAACAGCGACCACAGAGTCAACAAATTCTCAGGTATGTACCCACAGCTACACAGAACACAACACCAAATACAAAACTCTTCCTGTATGTGTGTTGAGTGTAGGCCTAGGTATGTGTGACGCAGTAGTAAATGAAGCCATGTGGGCCCCTGAAATGGCGGCTGTCTGACCTCTAAAGTGGGAAAACGGGATGTGAGGTATCTGTGCTGGTTTTGTACACGTCGCGGTAGGCGGTCGTAGACCGCGGCGCAATGCTGCATTGGTTAACATTGGACCCTATGGGTCCCAGGAGCCAATGATGAAGTGCGCCGGCGGTGATGATACGCACCGCCGCGGACGTCACCGCCGCGGACGTGACTGCCATTTTCTATCTGTTCAATCACTCGATACCTGATCTTCAAAAGGAGAGGACCTACACTGCAAGTGCTGCTGTGACCTCGGTCTGGAAGAGACAATCGCTGCTGCGTCTGGGGAAAGGGCCCCTGCCTTCACTTCTCAGGAGTTGGAGAAGCTAGTCGACGGGGTCCTCCCCCAGTACACGCTACTCCACGATCCTCCAGAACAACAGGTAAGTACACAGGGAGCACGTTGTATGGGCTATGCTGGGTGGAGAGGGCTGGATGTCAGTAGGAAGGGGGCAGAGTTCTGCGACCATGAAGGACTGTGATTGCATGTGCCACATGGCAAGGGTAGGGATGGGGGCCACTCACTTCAACGGTGCAGTTGGTAATGACTTCTCTTCTTCCCCTGTACATGTCATGTAGGTCAGCGCCAACCAGAAGAAGGACATTTGGTGTGCCATCGCCAAGGACATACGGACCCTGGGGGTCCACCAGAGACGGGGCACCCACTGCCGTAAAAGATGGGAGGACATTCGCCGCTGGAGCAAGAAGACGGCGGAGGCTCAGCTCGGGATGGCCTCCCAACGTGGGAGGGGTGCCCGTCGCACCATGACCCCCCTGATGTTCCGGATCCTGGCAGTGGCCTACCCTGAGTTGGATGGGCGCTTGAGGGCATCACAGCAGACACAAGGGGGTGAGTACACTCTCATTCTGCAGACTTTGCGCGCAGTGGAGGAGTCTGGGTGGGGGAGGAGGGCTGTGGGTTTCCCTAGGCCAGGGCAAGATACGTAGGCTAGGCCCCTTTGTAAGGCATGGCCCTGTGGCCCTCCACCCCACCTCTGTAGAGTGCCAAGTACAGGTATACATGCCCCTGTGTCATCTATGTGGACAGATGACACTCATAGCCATGTAGGCCATATCCCAGGAATTGCATCTGTAGAGGCCAAGAGCACGGCGTAGTACAGGGGGCTGCTGTGTCTGTATTGTCCGCCAACGGTAGCGGTAAGCCATGCACTCAACCTGTCTTTCTTCTGTCGTCCCCCCCCCCTTTTTGTGCTCTCCCTGTTCTTTTGTGCATCAGCATCATCAGGCGGAGGTACAGTGGCACCGGAGCACAAGGGAGCTGCATCCCACATGGCCATGGAGGGCCACACCACAGACTCTGAATACACCAGTGGGACGGAGGGCAAGGGGAGCTTCACGTTGGTCACCGGATCAGCAAACAGCGACACGGACTCGTCTGCCGATGGGAGCTCCCTTGTGGTGGCGGCACCATCTGTTCCCCCCAATTCTACAGGTACAGCCGCCACCCCCCCTACCAGCACAGCCCTCCCAGCAGCCCCTCAGCCTTCGCTCCGTGCCCGCTCACCCAGGAGGGTGGGCATCACCTTCGCCCCAGGCACCTCAGCCCCTGCCCCTGTCACCCCTGCTGCCCTCAGTGAGGAGGCCATTGACCTCCTCAGGTCACTCACTGTTGGGCAGTCTACCATTGTGAATGCCATCCAGGGTGTAGAAAGGGAGTTGCAACACACTAATGCATTCCTGGAGAGCATTCATTCTGGTCAGGCTGCCCATCATCGAACCCTGCAATCTCTGGCCTCAGCACTGCTGGCAGCCATTGCCCTGTGTCTAGCCTCCCCCCTCCAACTTCCTCCACCCAGACCCAATCCCCTGAACCCCAGCCTATCCCAAGCACACCATCAGACAAGCATGCACACACCTCAAAACACAAAAGTAGCTCAGGCAAACATAAGCACCACACATCCCACAGGCACTCACACAAGCATCACCCACATACAGACACAGCAAAATCCACTGCCTCCACTGTGTCCCCCTCCTCATCATCTCCCTCATCCCTCCCACTGTCGTCTAATCTCTCACTTGCATGCACTACATCTACAGGCACTAGGACTCACACCAGAACACCCAGCACCACACCCCACTCACCTGCACTCACCACACCCACTACCATTTACACGTCCCCTGTGTCCACTCCCAGTGTGTCTGTGACGCCCCCTCCCAAAGTAAACAAACGCGGGCACCCACACACCCAACATCCATCCACTCACGACAGCCTCCAGTACCTGCACCTGCACCCAAATCACCTAATGTTACACCTCCTACAACCACCTCCTCTTCCTCCACTCCCAGACCCCCTCCAGCTACCCATCCCAGTGTTCATCAGAAACTCTTCCTCAGCAACGTTGACCTCTTTCCCACCACCCCCACCCCTCCAATTCATAGGTCCCGTAGTAGCACCTCAGCCAAAAAAAGTCTGGTACCAGTGGTGCATGTTAAAGGTGTGTGGAGTGCACTGGCCACCAGGGCAGCCAGTGTGACACGGAGACAAAGCACTGCCAGTCCACCCCCTGTAAAGCACCTTAAGTTGGAAAGTGCCCAACGGGAGAGGGTGAAGACTCCTGCCGGCAAAACAGCTCACAAGGGTCCCGGGGGAGTGCCGAGTCAGCTGTGACTCCTCCCAAGGTGGTGAAGGGGCAGAAGAAGTCTCCAAAGTCTGCTAAGAGCAGCACGGCGGAGAAGGCCACCATCCTCCCCGCCGGCCGGGACACCACCGCCAGCACTGTCGTCACTGGTCCGGAGACCACCGCCGGAGTCAGTGCCCTGGAGGGCAGCAGTATCGTCACTGGTCCAGAGACCACCGCCAGAGTCAGTGCCCTGGAGGGCAGCAGTATCGTCACTGGTCCGGAGACCACCGCCAGAGTCAGTGCCCTGGAGGGCAGCAGTATTGTCACTGGTCCGGAGACCACCGCCAGCGTCAGTGACCTGGAGGGCCCCGGCAGCCACAGCCCCGCTGGGCACTGAGGGACCATCATGCCACACACCGCTGCACAGGTCAAAGACAGCAAAGGCAAGCACCGCTGAACAGGGCAAAGACCGCCATGGTGAAGACCGCTGAACAGGGCAAAGCACCGCTGAACAGGGCAAAGACCGCCATGGCAAAGCACCGCTGAACAGGGCAAAGACCGCCATGGCAAAGCACCGCTGAACAGGTCAGAGACTGCAAAGGCAAGCACCGCTGAACAGGGCAAAGACCGCCATGGTGAAGACCGCTGAACAGGGCAAAGCACCGCTGAACAGGGCAAAGACCGCCATGGCAAAGTACCGCTGAACAGGGCAAAGACCGCCATGGCAAAGCACCGCTGAACAGGTCAGAGACAGCAAAGGCAAGCACCGCTGAACAGGGCAAAGACAGCAAAGGCAAGCACCACTAAACAGGGCAAAGACCGCCATGGTGAAGACTGCTGAACAGGGCAAAGACCGCCATGGTGAAGACCGCTGAACAGGGCAAAAACCGCCAAATCAAGCATCGCTAGCCCATGTGCAGCTGGGACAGTGACGGAACTGGGACCGTCACGGGAGCGTGATGCACTCTGGGCACCATTCCCCCTCCAGAACCAGTGGAGACCTACATCCACTCTGTCTGTCCTGCACAGGATGAAGCACTCTGGGCACCAGTCCCCCTCCAGAACCAATGGAGACCTGCATCCACTCCGTCTGTCCTGCACAGGATGAAGCACTCTGGGCACCAATCCCCCTCCAGAACCAATGGAGACCTGCATCCACTCCGTCTGTCCTTCACAGGATGAAGCACTCTGGGCACCAGTCCCCCTCCAGAACCAGTGGAGACCTGCATCCACTCCGTCTGTCCTGCACAGGATGAAGCACTCTGGGCACCAGTCCCCCTCCAGAACCAGTGGAGACCTGCATCCACTTGAGAGACTGTGGCTTTGCCCTCCCCAGGATGGTACAGTGGGCAAACCACCCACTGGAGAGACTTGAGAGACTGTGGCTTTGCACTCCCCAGGATGGTACAGAGGGCAAACTACCCACTGGAGAGACTTGAGAGACTGTGGCTTTGCACTCCCCAGGATGGTACAGTGAGCAAACCACCCACTGTAGAGACTTGAGAGACTGTGGCTTTACACTCCCCAGGATAAAGCAGTGGGCAAACCACCCACTGGAGAGACTTGAGAGACTGTGACTTTACACTCCCCAGGATGGTACAGTGGGCAAACCACCCACTGGAGAGACTTCAGAGACTGTGGCTTTGCACTCCCCAGGATGATACAGTGGGCAAACCACCCACTGTAGAGACTTGAGAGACTGTGGCTTTGCACTCCCCAGGATAAATCAGTGGGCAAACCACCCACTGTAGAGACTTGAGAGACTGTGGCTTTGCACTCCCCAGGATAAAGCAGTGGGCAACCCACCCACTGTAGAGACTTGAGAGACTGTGGCTTTGCACTCTCCAGGATACATCAATGGGCATGGAGGCCCGTCGTGGATCCGGCGTGGTGCTGTAATCCGGCTGAGGTGCCCCCCACTTCCCTTCCCCCTGAGGTGCCTGTTGTATTTCTATCTGATGCCCCTGCAGTGTTCTCTCCGTTTGTGGACTGGTATCTAGTGTGGGCCTCGCCCATGCATTGTGGGCCCAGTGGTCCACGGACATTGATATGTGCATACCTGCAGTACTAATCGTGATGTATGATTTTCTAATGTTTATATATATCTGTATATATTTGGTTACTGTATTTTGATACATTACAATGTTTGAACTGATTTCCTTTTGTCTTGGCATTCTTCTGGGGTGGTTGTGGGTTGTTACTGTGCTGTTTTGAAATGCATTGGTGTGTGTGCTGTAGTGGGTGAGGGTCGGGTTGGGGGTGTTGCGTGTGTGTCCCCCTGACTTTTGCCTCCCCTATGTCGTAGGTGCAGTACTCACCGTTGTCTTCGGCACCTACGTTGCTGGTGTTCGTAGAGGAGCAGAAAGACAAGCGCAGGGAGTATTTGTAGTTCCGGCTCCATGGTGGCCTCCTTCCTTGTGGAGTGTGTTGAGGTGAGCGTTTTCCCATTGCAAAAGCTGTTTCCGCCATGTTTTTATCTACGGTGAATCCGCCCCGGAAAAGGTGGCGGATTGGCGGGTTGTGATACTGTGGGCGGTACATTATCTTCCGCCTGTCTGTTGGCGGTGACCGCCGCGCTGCTTGTCTGTACCGCAGTGGCGGTCGGAGTGTTAAAGTGGCTGTCTATGTTGGCGGTTTCCACCACGGTCATAATTCCCTTTTTTTGTCCGCCGGCCTGTTTGCGGTATTACCGCAGCTTTAACACCATCCGCCAGGGTTGTAATGACCCCCTAAGTCCTCAAAAACAACAGGCAAAGTGAAAGACGAGCACAGAGTAGAGAACGAGGCAGTCTCTTCTTTCATCCCCAACCCACTTTCCCCTCTAAGAGTTTTTTTAGTCTCCAGATAAGAATATAATTGAGGACTGACAACTTTAGAGAGGCATTGGGTTCAAGGCCTAATTCTGCTCCTATGAAGATTTTCAATAGATTCCGCTCCTGACAATTACTGAATGCATTTACACCGAATCATAAAAAGCATGCTTTCTAGACCACGACCTAGCTAACTAAATTTGGTGTAGTTCTGGTTGGCCATTTTCAGGGAATTACTGTTTAATTGTTTTGTATGGAAATGTTTCTCTGTCCCACTTGTCAAATCACCCCAAAACTTTCCAGTATTAAGCTAAGGTGGTTTAACTTTTTTATAGAAATTTGATTTGTCAAATGGTGTAAAGTTTGAAGCAGAAAGGGACTTTTGCCAATTTTCAAGAAGACAAAATACACCTTGAACGGTCCCTGCTGATACTATAGGCACTGCCATAGAACTGAATTCTGGTCTCCTGAAGTAAATTGGTCCTGCTGCCACTCAGGAGATTAGATTTCTCATGGATCATTTTCTGAATCCAACACAGAATACTTAGTCATTTTTTTTAGAGTTTAGGGACTCTTGGGCATGGCAAATTTGAAATCCAATCTGATGCTATGGAACTGTCAGTCTGATATTTTTTGCAACAAGTCCCACTGAAGATCTGGAGATTTGGAGGAAATGTTTTCAAAAGTTTCCAAACTTTACTCTCATGCCCAAACAACAGAAATACATATCTAAAACCCTCAGGGGAGGCACTTGTAGCCTCTCAGAGTGTCAGGCAGAGGCCAGCAGCAGGGTCCAGTCCCCATTCAGTTGCTACAAGTCAGCTGGGCACTTCAGGAAGAATACCTCTCTTAGGTTGTTGTGTCCTTTTAGCCACACAGGAATTCAGCCAACTGGCCCTTGAAGCCCACCTTTCCACACTGTATACAGAGTAGACCCAGTCTTTTAGGGTTCCTCTAAGGTCACGGACAACAGGCCAAGTCCTTTTCTGATCTTCCACAGTTCAGAAAGTGTTCTGGTGATGGTCCCTTGGAATGATACATTTATGCTTATCACCAGCTATTAAGTGGGAGTGACTCCTGCGGACTCTCTAATCAGTGGGGCAAAAGGTCCTATAAGCCACCCTACTCACTTTTCAGTAGTTCCTGTTTGTCCTACTGGAAACAATTCCACAGTGCCCCTCACTCAAAATTGGAGATGGGGAAGCCTTCTTTCCCTTGTGCAGGGCCTGATCTAGCCATAGCATTGTGACACAGTTCTTGCTAGACAGAACTTCTATATTGTCAGTGGCATATTTAATTTAACTATGAAGAATAAATCTTAGAAAACCATAGCTACTACTAACAATAAGTTTTCAATGGACTATCATAGTAGATTAAATTAGAAAATTTATTTTGAGATAGAGAAGTTATTGAATGTAACACAGATTTAACATTTTTTGTAATATTTATTGAAAGTCTACAACATCAATGTCAATAATAACATGCACTAACTAGAATGTGAAATGGCCACTGTGACTGCAAAGATTTTCACCAAAGATGCATTGACAGAGGAGATACTGGAATAACCGAGAGTATACTCTTGAAGAAAAAAGATTGGATTCTGATCATTAATGCAATATTCTAATATTGCCTTTCTAATGCACCCCTATTCTGTCAATGTTTCCACAGGTATGCTCTGCATTGTTTGCCCTGGATTAGCTTCTTTTCCATCTGATATATTGGTTTGCCAAAGAAAACTTCAGGGGTGTGAGTTTGGATTGAGTCTGAAAAATGTATTAATTTGAAAAAATGTGATCGATCACAGAAAAATCAAACAGAAGTCTCCCAGTCATTTCCCAAGGAGTAGAGCTCCATCAGGGGAGAGCAGCACACACATCTGCCCAATTCGAGTAAGGTAATACGGACATACATTTTCGTTCCTTAACAAGCAAATGCAAGCATCACATCTTGTGAAAAAGAGTTACATGTAGCAACCTCCATTCAAAAGTATCTACATAGGGATGATGCTTCTACTACAAATACAGCAGTTTTCAGAATCGGCACTTCTGTTACCAAGACACAAACTTTGTTTAACTGTGAGAAGAGCTTCTGGTTAACAGACTAACAAAGATGTCTAAAGAAGTTTCTTAATCAAAACATTGGCATAATTTTAACTTTTGACAGGTATTGGAAGGAAATCTTCCAAGTTGTTGTTGTTGACATCTTTCCTTAAAAACAAACGTGGAATAGTGTACCCATACATAAGTAATAGTGACAGATTTCTTTGGACAACCAGGGAAGATTAATAACCATTTGCTTCTCTGTGAATTTTTAGAAGTGCTGGACCAGACAGAAACGTGTTTTTGGAAACCATTATGAGTGCACAGAGTGGGAAATTTCAAGCAGATGCACATTGTGAATTCTATGTCAGGACCGGAGGCTCAGATTATGCTTCTCTTTCCATGCTTTATTTTAACAGCAGCCAATGAAAATCATGGAAAGTAAAAAACTACATGACCCAACATTAGTCATATCACATGATCAACCATAGAGGAGGAAGCCTATAAAGTGTTGCATCACACCCAGCCACTCCTCTTTCTTTGCTGCTTCGCAGCCAGATAAGTGTGATTTATCTATTTGCTTAACTGTATTGTGTTTTTTAAATGACGTTGGAGCGGGCTTTTCCCCTCCCTCATTAAGCGTCTCTTGGAACGCTTAGAAGTCTAGTGGAGTGGGAGCAGGGAGCGTGGTCTCGCGCTTCCAGCTCAGTCCATCGACAAGCCGGTGAGGTTTTTCTTCCCCTTTCCTTTCCTTCGTTTTACGATCAGCGCTCAGCGTGAGCGTGTTTTATGACCCGCGTTATCTCCCTGTTTTCGGCGTGTGTATTGGACGCGCGTGTGAAGCCGGCTTCATTCCTGCTTACCGAACCTCCGTCTCTGCTGCGAGCGGAGCGCTTCGGTTGGGCCATCACTTCTACTTTTTCCTCACGCTCGGTCGGAGCATTTATTACCTGATTCCCGCGCTCGCTCGGAGCGCTGGGCATATTTATTCGTTTTTTCTTCCGGGTCGGACTGAAACGCTCGATCGGAGCGCGGCCCAGTTTTTTCCCTTTTATCACCTAGAGGGCATTTAAGAGGCACTGCCTCGAGAATAATCGTCGCTTCTGCGCAGAAAGCTTTCCCAGAGTTGGGAAACTTATTTAGAGGTGTTACCTCTCTTCCCCTAAGCATCTTACATCGCTTTTAAGACCCTCTGAGAAATTCCTACACCGGCTCAGCTCCTTTTACGCCCCAGTGCTGGGACTCTGGGGTTGGAACAATTTTGATTCAGGCTGGGCCTGGCTTAAGGGTTTTAACCCTTTCAGGACAACTCCCTCCACATCTTAAAGGCTTTTTGTGATTACTGTCCTGATTTGTTTTTCCTGTTGTTACTATTTTATTTTATACTGCTCCTCTGGAGCTTATATCTGCTGCAATTCAGTATGGCTGGCTATGATGACCCAGCCGAGGAACTGTACTACATGGATGATACTGCTGGCTCTTTTGACCAGGACTTAGTTTATGCGTTTGACGCAGATGTGCGTCACTCAGTTAATCAGGCCTTAGTTCAGGCCATTCAGCCCTTCAAACATCACCTCTTGGGCCTAGTAGAACAACAGGTTTGGGCAGCGCCAGGGAGCGCTTCTACCTTGGAGGATCCCTCATTTACGGCTATTCCGCAACCCGAAAAGCAACTTTCCAACCCTCATGCTGCAGATTTCCAATCCCTGATAAGGAATATGGCTAAAGAGCATGATTACAATGCGGGTTCGCATAAAAAGGGTAAGGAGGTTCCACCCTCATTATCTTCCTCGGAGCCCTTCTCAGAACAGGAGGACGCGCCTCCTCGTAAACGTAAGAAGAAAGTCCATCACCAGGAGGCTCCCACCCCTAAGGTGCTAACTTTCGAACCAGAGGACATTGTTCACCCCAGATCCTCACTTTGGCTACCGTCCCCTGAGGTGGCGGATTATGTCGAGGCCCATATCAGGCATGACTTTGATAAAGATATTCGCTCGAGATTAAGATCAGAGTGTCCAAGACCAGATTTTCCATCCAAAGTTACAGAGACTCCGGAGTTAGATCCTACCCTAGTAACTTTTCTCAAAAAATCTGCTAAAGACCCCAAGAAGGGTATTGATCGCGCATGGCGTGGCTGCCAAGATAAACTCTTAGACGTTTCTGGTCCACTAACCAAGATCCTCGAAATAGCCTTCCAGGCCAAGGAATCGGGTGATCCTATTAACCCTGATATTTTGGTAGGCTGGGCTCAGAGAGCTCTATGCTTCTTGGGCAATGCTAATTGCGCCATTTCGTCTGAACGACGCAGGTCGGTTTTGATGAAATTGGATCCCAAGCTAGCAGATCTTGCTGTTTCAGAATCAGGACCCGTGGCACAGGCTTTACTTTTTGGTTCGCCTTTCATGAAGGAACTATCTAAATTTGTATCCACCTACGCCAGTCTGGACAAAGCACAAGGATCCATCCGGAGAGTGCTACGTCCACTTTTTCGAGGGGCCGGACGCTACAGAGGGCGTGCTTTCGGCCGCTTCAATCAGCAAGGCCCCCATCGTGGTTCCTTCCAACAAGGAAGAGGAGGTTATCAGGGATACGATCCCTCCACAGCTACCTTCTACCCATCAAGGCCTAGGTGCGGCCGAGGCAGATTCCGCAGAGGGAGAGCTAAAGGTCAACAATCTTTCTCCCAGGAGTCGGGAGCCACAGGTGAGCTTGGTCTTGAATTCAAATGTGATTTTGGGGGGCAGAACTCAAAATTTTTGGGGGAATTGCCGTCTGATTTCTTCGGATGCTTGGGTCCTAGAGACCGTTCAGGGGTTCAAGCTGGAATTTTACGAATCCCCTTATCAGGTATGCCTTCCCAGGCAGGGACTTTTTTCCCTTCAAGAACACAGTCTTATTTCCGCGGAAATTTTGTCTCTTCTCAAAAAAGGTGCCATTATCAGAGTTCCCCATCATACGTCAGGTTTTGTCAGTCCAGTATTTCTGGTGGACAAGAAAGGGGGCGGCTCGCGCCTAGTTCTCAACTTAAAAGACTTCAACGGTTTCTTACTATACCGCCATTTCAAAATGGAGGGTATCCATTTACTGAGGGATGTTCTCCAAGAAGGAGACTGGTTAGTCCGACTGGATCTAAAGGACGCTTACTTGACAATTCCGATTTTTCCTCCCCATCGGAGGTTTCTCAGTTTTGTTGGGAGATGGACTTTTACGAGTACAAGGTTCTCCCTTTTGGTCTCTCCTCCGCCCCTTGGTGTTTCACAAAGGTTATGCATCCAGTAGTGGAATTCCTTTGTTCTCGAGGGGTCAGGTTAATTGTATACCTAGACGACATTCTTATCATGGCCCAGGATCGAGATCTGTTGTCAAATCATCTCGAATGGGCAGTGTCTCTACTGCAAGATCTGGGTTTTATAATAAATGCTCAAAAATCGGTTCTGGTTCCCTCTCATCGTATAGACTTTCTGGGTTTCCAGATAGACTTGCTGCAGTCCCTTCTGATTCTTCCATCAGGGAAGATACGTTCAATCAAGAGAGAATTGAGGTGTCTATTATCCAAACAGACTGTTTCCTTGAGAGCGATTGCTCGCATGCTGGGCCTGCTCTCTTCTTCGATTCAGGCGATCTTCCCGGGTCCATTGCACTACCGAGCCCTTCAACGTTTGAAGATATCTCACCTTCAGAAAGGGCTTCGGTATGCAGACCAGATTCCCCTGTCAGAGGAAGCCAGGGCGGAGATGCTTTGGTGGCTCGAGCATATGGAAGCCTGGAACGGCAGAGCCATATTCAGCTCTCTCCCAGATGTAGTGATAGAGTCCGACGCCAGGTGTTGGGGCTGGGGAGCCCGGTGCGGACCAGTTTCCACGGGAGGCAGATGGTCCAACTCGGAGTTGAATCTCCACATAAATTGCCTGGAACTTCTAGCAGGCTCCTTTGCGATCAAGATTCTTTCCCCCGTCAAGATATGTCAACAATTTGGGGGGAACTCGTTCCCGCATTCTGGCGGAGATTGCCAAGGAATTCTGGCATTTTTGCCTTCAACACAGGATTTCGGCCCAGATCAGACACCAACAAGCGGACCTAGTTCTGGTGACACCTCTTTGGAGGTCGCAGGCGTGGTTCCGGTGGCTATGGAGCTGAGTTGTGCTCTTCCGCTCCTCCTTCCATTCCGAGAGAATCTTCTCCAGGACCCTCGGGGTCTGTTGCATCCGTTGATCCTGTCAGGCAAGTTATCCCTGATGGCATGGCGTCTTTCAGGGAAAGATGGGTCCTCCCAGGACTTTCGAAGGAGTCTTCCAACTTCATTGCGGGTGCCTGGTCCTCCAGTACTCACAAACGATATGCTTCAGCGTGGAAGCGATGGAGTGCTTGGTGTAGTGCTAGGAGTGCAGATCCTTCTTCAGCAGGCAACTGTCTGGTCTTGAATTTTCTTTCCTCTCTAGCAGCTTCTGGGTTAGCCTACCGTTCTATTAATAATTATAGATCCGCTATTTCAGCTGGTCATGTGCCGGTGGAGGGTAAGCCCATCGGAGAGTCTCCTATTGTATGCAAACTAATGAGGGGTATTAGGTTAGCTAATCCCCCTCGTCCCCGTTATTCGTCCCTTTGGGATGTTAATGTGGTTCTTCGATTTTTAGAATCTTGGCCTGCTAATAGATTTTTGTCTAGAAAACAATTATCAGCTAAACTCACCATGTTATTGTGCTTGATATCTTGTAAGAGAGTTTCTGATGTTAGGGCTCTGGATTTGGCTGGGAGAGTGTTTTCTCCTGAAGGAGTGTCTTTTTCCATTTCGCGTAGAACAAAATGCAATTTGAAGTCTGTATCTTACCCCTGTTTTGGAGACAATCCCAAGCTTTGTGTGGTACAATGTCTTAAAGCTTACGAGGTGAGTACAGAAGAGTTTCATCTGATATGGGAGGTCAATTACTCATTTCTTTGGTTAAACCATATCATCTTGTTTCCTCAGCCACTCTCGCTAGATGGATGCGTTGGTTGCTGAGTGAAGCAGGTATTGATGTTTCTAAATTTGGTGCTCATTCGGCCAGAGGAGCTATGGCATCGAAGTCTTTAGGCTTGGGTTCTCGTTTAGAGGACATTTTAAAGGAAGCGGATTGGTCCTCGTCTTCAACTTTTAAAACGTTTTATTGTAAACCTATTGTGGATATAGCATCGGTGGTGGTGAATCAGCTTTGAACAAGCATAATCTGAGCCTCCGGTCCTGACATAGAATAAAAAAAATTCTAGCATTCGCGCTAAGAATTTTTCAATTCTATTAAGGACACGGAGGCGAGGATTATCCCGCCGCACTGTGTAAAATATGTATACATAATTGTAAAATTTCATGTTATTTGATTTGTATGTTAATGACTGTACTTCAGTGTTTCCCTCCCTTTTTTAATAATGGCTATATAAATATTTATTGTATTATTCAGTTTTTATGGCCTGGACTTTTCATTTTTTCTAGGAAATGATGAGAAGTAATGCGGATTGCCGCGATTTCGTTCTTCTTCCGGTAAAGTCGGATGTCAGTTCATCTGTCCTCAGGATTTTTCGTTGGAGGATTTCGTTTAATCTTTGACTTTTCTGTTGCGAATTTTGAACAAAGAAAGAGGAGTGGCTGGGTGTGTTGCAACACTTTATAGGCTTCCTCCTCTATGGTTGATCATGTGATATGACTAATGTTGGGTCATGTAGTTTTTTACTTTCCATGATTTTCATTGGCTGCTGTTAAAATAAAGCATGGAAAGAGAAGCATAATCCTCGCCTCTGTGTCCTTAATAGAATTGAAAAATTCTTAGCGCGAATGCTAGACATTTTTTTACTCTCAGCGGGTCACACCCAGCAGTGAGATTTCCGGAACCCAGATGTACAATCTGACCATACAAATGAAACTTTTTGACCTGCAGGAGGTCCAGAAACTTGTGGCGGCTTTCTGCCAGTCATAAGGGTCTAAAACCAGAGGGTTGATCTGACAAAACTGCAAAAGGATAAATCAGATTTGTTGAAATACTGTGCATTGTCAACCAATTTCAGCCAAGCTCGTTGTCTGTCTTTTTCAATGGAAACAAGAGCCAGAACAGCAGGGAATGGAATGCGGCTTCTTTTTTTCTTTTTTTTCTGGTCCACTGAAGCATAGACAAACTGAGCATAAGCCTTTTCCATTTTTGAGATGCGAATCTGCCGTTTAATTTTATTGTACAGATGAAGAATAATTTTGCTGTGATGCAAGGCGGGATCCGCTCTCCTTGCAAAATGAAGGCATAATCTGCTTCTTTTGCTTTTGGATAACCTTTGGATAAGGAAGGTGCCTAAACCGCAAAAGGTGTCAATAAATCATGAAATGGTGCTTGGGAACATGTATGAACGCCCTGTTAGAACGGCTCATCGGCACCTACGTATGTTACTTTTAAATTTAGATGAGAAAAATAAAACTCTTTACAAACGTATTCATTTTTATTAGGTTCATTTATATAGGTTATCCTAACAAATAGTTCGAGTTTCAAGAAATACATCCAGTAAATATTTGATATAAATTGTGCAATGGGATGATGGTTGGCAGGGGAGAACCATTTTTGTGTAGTGCAGAGATGTATTTTTCAGTCTTTTTGCACGTCATTGCGTTTTTCAGCATGTTGACCAGAAATCATGTAGAAAACATTATCAACGGTATATGACCACTTACAGTGATACTTTTTCACATAAACTGTGATAGAGTGATGCATATAAGAAGAAAATGGAACATCAATACATTTAAGTGCATCAGGCAGTGGTTTGCTGTGCAGCCGCTGCTGGTGCTGCCGAGTATGGTTGGTTGTGGGGACGTTGACGATAATGATAAAGTAGGAAGTGTTGTTTTTGCTATCATTCTTATTTGACATTTATATAGTGAACAATATGCTATTAGTATGGCTTTTCAGTCTTTTAAAAATATATATGTACGTAGGAATCTACTGGTCTAGGCAGAGTGTTTCAATGTATAGATAGGAAGAAGGGAAAATTACTCAGCATGTAGCCAGGAGTATTTGTTATGAGGAAACTGGCAAGCAGTAATAATTACAACATAAAGGAAGAGCTGAAGTACAGAACAGGGCCATTTTCTCCTTTAGGGCTAAGGGGCTGCACTCATCTGAAATTTCTGCACATCTGCTTAAAAAAATATTGAATAGATCTATTTGTTTGAAGATACAATTGTATCTCCAACAAATCAAAGTATGTAACTCTGGGCTGTCATTCCTAGGCTGCAGGTCTGTCCAGCCTCACTTTGAAGTAGGAGATGAAGCCAGGCAGTAAATCAACTTTTCTGCACTGTGACTCAGGACCCAGGGCTTAGCCGTTTCCATTGTGGGCCATGTTGATATCCAGTGTAGGCCGGTGATGCATTCAGCATCATGGTTTTGGGCCTTGGAGTCTTCATCCCTGCCTGAGGGCAGCCATCTGTCAATCACAGGCTTAGATCCCACCATTTTCCATTCGTCACACAGTAGGAGTGAATGTAAGCTTGTGTAACTTGTCTTCGGTCATGGTAAGTGTTATAATGCTAACCTTTAGTTGTTTCTATTGAGCTTTGACCCTTTGTCACCTTAATCTCCTCACTGTGACACCCCAGGCCCTGGCTACAGATATTTTTTTCCCCAGCTAAATTGCCCCAAAAGACGCAGGGTTCTGATTTCCCTTTTGAAGTTTATCCAAATATCTTTGTCAAGCTCAAAGCGAGTAATACAGTATATGCTTACAGGAAAGGCAGTTATCTGCTGTATGGCATTAAAACGGGCCCTATCTTCATGCCCATAACATTAATGGCAAAAACATGGATTGATTTGCGAACAACTTATGTTAAAAACGTTAAGGTAATGTGTGTCAGTGATTCTCTTCATCTCTCTTTTTTCACATTTTACTTAATGCTGCATTTCCCAAGAGAGGTAACTGTTCAAATCTTGATGTGTTTCTGTATTTTGTTTCGTGCATCGTATTACTCTTCAATAATGCATACTTTGACCTGTGCCAGGTGTTTATGAAGGGCTTGGATTGAGCACGCGGACGCTGAGGCTGAAACTGGCAATGCACAGTGCCTGTCAGTGGGTTGGCACCTCTACAGAGCCACACAGAACAAGGGTCATGTGTTCTATTTACAATTGAAATTCAGTGTAAATATGTGTGAAGGTTGTACAAAGAGGTCAAAATATTTGGAAGGTGTAAGCAGTGGTGGCTTGTGACATTTGAAAGTGGTGGGGCATAAAAGTTGGGTATGACCTTTATGGAGCGAGCAAGCCTAATGGACTAATGTGGGGTTCATGGTGGGTCCTCCTCCCAAAAAAAATTGCAAAAAGATGAAAAAATAGTGTATTTGAAAGCAAATGAATTTAGGGAGAAAGCAAGGTTTATAAAGCAGTGAGAATGTATGTTTAGCCGTGAAATATTAAACGCATATAATATTGCCCATATCTTACTGAAATAATAATTTCAACAGTTATTTTAATGTGCAAATTGTACAGCATGACTACTTCAGGCCCTTCAAAGTGTGTGCTTGCCCAGTGTCTTGCACTGCATGTGGCATCAGCTTTGGAGGAAAATGTTCTAAGTAGGCATCGGGAAGCACCCATAGCTGCTGGCTGCAGTCATAGAGAAATATGTGCAGACAGGTCTTTAAGTGGGATGAAAAAAGTGGGGGCTCTCTAAAAGGGACATGTAAAATAAATTTCTGTGATTGCCTTGGTGTGCCAACTGACCCGTATTCTGGTTTTTCTCTGAGATGTTATTGCATCCAGAAATATAATACAACAACTGACAAACACCTAAAACTTGTCAGTATTATTGGCTTTGTTAATGGTTATCTGTTTAAGTTAAATGAGTAACAATAATGATTTATTATAAATAATTAACATTGGAAATGTTTCAATTCTGAAATTGTGAGACTATAAGTTAAATATTCTTGAGGGCTGTGGAAGGAGTATAGCCTTCAGTTATGTGTGCTTTATATTCAATATGTATGCCCTTTTTCTCTACATATCCATCTGCACGTTTTCAACCTCCTCTCTTTCCTTTTCAACACCCTATTTTCACATTCTCCTGAATGCACGTCCTCACATCTCCCTCATTTTGGAGACTTTTAAACTTGCTCCTCTGCTATGCCTACCTTGAGTACACATAGGCCCTCATTCTGACCCTGGCAGTCGGTGATAAAGCGGCGGCCAAGCCGCCAACAGGCCGGCGGTCTAAAATATGCAATTCTGACCCTGGCGGGAACCGCCAACACAGCCCGCCAACTTAACACTCCGACCGCCACAGCGGTACAAACAAACAGCGCGGCGGTTCCCGCCAACAGGCCGGCGGCAGACAAAGTACCGCCCACCCTATTACGACCCACCAATCTGCCACCTTTTCCGGGGCGGGAGCACCGCCGATAAGAACACGGCAGAAACAGACTACGAACGGGAAAACGCTCACCTCTACGCACTCCACGCGAGATTCCGGCAGTATGGAGCCAGAGTTACAGGTCATCCCCGCACTCCTATTCCTCCTCATATACCAGGAGCACGCCCGGCGGCGCGGAAGACATCGGTGAGTACTGCACCTACGACACAGGGGAGGGAAAAGATTACCGGCACACACCCACCCACCCACACCCACTACAACACACACATCAATGCATTCCCACAGATCACTGTCACAACCCACAAACCACCCCCCTCCGAAATAATGCAAAGACCAAAAGAAGAGATCATAAACGGGCAGATATATTGAAATATGTACGCCATTAATCCCAATAAATAAATAAACTATGTACAAAATAGATACAGCTACTAAATGTAGTCCAACCACTGTCCGTGGATCACAGGGGTCCTGGGCAAAGGGGCAAGGCCCAGTCCCACGACAAGAACTCCACGGAGAGAACACTGCAGGGGCATCAGAAAGAAAATAGGACAGGCACCTCAGGGGGAAGGGAAGGGGGGGCACCTCAGCCACTTGAGTACACGACGCCAGATCCACGAGGGGACTCCATGACCACTGGGCCATCCTGGGGAGAGCAAAGCCACAGTCCAAACAGTCCATACATTGGGTGGCCTGCCCACTGGGCCATCCTGGGGAGAGCAAAGCCACAGTCCATACAGTCCATACAGTGGGTGGCCTGCCCACTGGGCCATCCTGGGGAGAGCAAAGCCACAGTCCATACAGTCCATACAGTGGGTGGCCTGGCCACTGGGCCATCCTGGGGAGAGCAAAGCCACAGTCCAAACAGTCCATACAGTGGGTGGCCTGCCCACTGGGCCATCCTGGGGAGAGCAAAGCCACAGTCCATACAGTCCATACAGTGGGTGGCCTGCCCACTGGGCCATCCTGGGGAGAGCAAAGCCACAGTCCATACAGTCCATACAGTGGGTGGCCTGCCCACTGGGCCATCCTGGGGAGAGCAAAGCCACAGTCCAAACAGTCCATACAGTGGGTGGCCTGCCCACTGGGCCATCCTGGGGAGAGCAAAGCCACAGTCCATACAGTCCATAACAGACCCCACTGCCACTGGAGGAGGCAAGTTGGCCAGAGGACATCCTGCAGCCCTGCCCGAGATAGATCCTGCCCTGCCACGTCTGCCAAAGGGCCAGCGGTTCTTGCCCTGAAGGGCCCAGTTCAGCGGTTCTTGAGACGGCGGGGCCCAGTTCAGCGGTTCTTGAGACGGCGGGGCCCAGTTCAGCGGTTCTTGCCTTGAAGGGCCCAGTTCAGCGGTTCTTGCCTTGAAGGGCCCAGTTCAGCGGTTCTTGCCTTGAAGGGCCCAGTTCAGCGGTTCTTGAGACGGCGGGTCCCAGTTCAGCGGTTCTTGCCTTGAAGGGCCCAGTTCAGCGGTTCTTGCCTTGAAGGGCCCAGTTCAGCGGTTCTTGCCTTGAAGGGCCCAGTTCAGCGGTTCTTGAGACGGCGGGGCCCAGTTCAGCGGTTCTTGAGACGGCGGGGCCCAGTTCAGCGGTTCTTGCCTTGAAGGGCCCAGTTCAGCGGTTCTTGCCTTGAAGGGCCCAGATCAGCGGTTCTTGCCTTGAAGGGCCCAGTTCAGCGGTTCTTGCCTTGAAGGGCCCAGTTCAGCGGTTCTTGCCTTGAAGGGCCCAGTTCAGCGGTTCATGAGACGGCGGGCCCAGTTCAGCGGTTCTTGAGACGGCGGGGCCCAGTTCAGCGGTTCTTGCCTTGAAGGGCCCAGTTCAGCGGTTCTTGGCTTGAAGGGCCCAGTTCAGCGGTTCTTGGCTTGAAGGGCCCAGATCAGCGGTTCTTGCCTTGAAGGGCCCAGTTCAGCGGTTCTTGCCTTGAAGGGCCCAGTTCAGCGGTTCTTGAGACGGCGGGGCCCAGTTCAGCGGTTCTTGAGACGGCGGGGCCCAGTTCAGCGGTTCTTGCCTTGAAGGGCCCAGTTCAGCGGTTCTTGAGACGGCGGGGCCCAGTTCAGCGGTTCTTGAGACGGCGGGGCCCAGTTCAGCGGTTCTTGCCTTGAAGGGCCCAGTTCAGCGGTTCTTGAGACGGCGGGGCCCAGTTCAGCGGTTCTTGAGACGGCGGGGCCCAGTTCAGCGGTTCTTGCCTTGAAGGGCCCAGTTCAGTGGTTCTTGCCTTGAAGGGCCCAGTTCAGCGGTTCTTGCCTTGAAGGGCCCAGTTCAGCGGTTCTTGCCTTGAAGGGCCCAGTTCAGCGGTTCTTGCCTTGAAGGGCCCAGTTCAGCGGTTCTTGAGACGGCGGGGCCCAGTTCAGCGGTTCTTGCCTTGAAGGGCCCAGTTCAGCGGTTCTTGCCTTGAAGGGCCCAGTTCAGCGGTTCTTGCCTTGAAGGGCCCAGTTCAGCGGTTCTTGAGACGGCGGGGCCCAGTTCAGCGGTTCTTGAGACGGCGGGGCCCAGTTCAGCGGTTCTTGCCTTGAAGGGCCCAGTTCAGCGGTTCTTGCCTTGAAGGGCCCAGATCAGCGGTTCTTGCCTTGAAGGGCCCAGTTCAGCGGTTCTTGCCTTGAAGGGCCCAGTTCAGCGGTTCTTGCCTTGAAGGGCCCAGTTCAGCGGTTCTTGAGACGGCGGGGCCCAGTTCAGCGGTTCTTGAGACGGCGGGGCCCAGTTCAGCGGTTCTTGCCTTGAAGGGCCCAGTTCAGCGGTTCTTGGCTTGAAGGGCCCAGTTCAGCGGTTCTTGGCTTGAAGGGCCCAGATCAGCGGTTCTTGCCTTGAAGGGCCCAGTTCAGCGGTTCTTGCCTTGAAGGGCCCAGTTCAGCGGTTCTTGAGACGGCGGGGCCCAGTTCAGCGGTTCTTGAGACGGCGGGGCCCAGTTCAGCGGTTCTTGCCTTGAAGGGCCCAGTTCAGCGGTTCTTGAGACGGCGGGGCCCAGTTCAGCGGTTCTTGAGACGGCGGGGCCCAGTTCAGCGGTTCTTGCCTTGAAGGGCCCAGTTCAGTGGTTCTTGCCTTGAAGGGCCCAGTTCAGCGGTTCTTGCCTTGAAGGGCCCAGTTCAGCGGTTCTTGCCTTGAAGGGCCCAGTTCAGCGGTTCTTGAGACGGCGGGGCCCAGTTCAGCGGTTCTTGAGACGGCGGGGCCCAGTTCAGCGGTTCTTGCCTTGAAGGGCCCAGTTCAGCGGTTCTTGGCTTGAAGGGCCCAGTTCAGCGTTTCTTGGCTTGAAGGGCCCAGATCAGCGGTTCTTGCCTTGAAGGGCCCAGTTCAGCGGTTCTTGCCTTGAAGGGCCCAGTTCAGCGGTTCTTGAGACGGCGGGGCCCAGTTCAGCGGTTCTTGAGACGGCGGGGCCCAGTTCAGCGGTTCTTGCCTTGAAGGGCCCAGTTCAGCGGTTCTTGAGACGGCGGGGCCCAGTTCAGCGGTTCTTGAGACGGCGGGGCCCAGTTCAGCGGTTCTTGCCTTGAAGGGCCCAGTTCAGTGGTTCTTGCCTTGAAGGGCCCAGTTCAGCGGTTCTTGCCTTGAAGGGCCCAGTTCAGCGGTTCTTGCCTTGAAGGGCCCAGTTCAGCGGTTCTTGAGACGGCGGGGCCCAGTTCAGTGGTTCTTGCCTTGAAGGGCCCAGTTCAGCGGTTCTTGCCTTGAAGGGCCCAGTTCAGCGGTTCTTGCCTTGAAGGGCCCAGTTCAGCGGTTCTTGAGACGGCGGACGGTCTATGGCCAACTGCTAAATGCCTGGTGGTGCCCTCCTGGGCAGCGGGGATGGTGCTCCTTCACTGCCCACCTGGGCTGTGGGTGGTGGGGCCCTCCTGGCCAGCTGGGCTGGGTCCTCCCTGGGCAGCGGCTATGGGGCTGGTGGGCTCTCCCGGGGCAGCTGTGCCGGTTCCTCCCGGGGCAGCGGCTATGGGGGTTGTGGGCTCCTCCTGGGCAGCAGGCCTGCTGCCTGACCTCTCCAACTTGCTGCCCTTGCCCTCCTTAGTCGTCGGCCTGTGGCCCTTTCCTCCCTTTGGAGCTGTGGCTGGTGACTGTCTCTGGGTGGTGTCCGGGGGGGATGTAGAAGGCGGGCTCCTGCGGCGCCCCTTCCGCCTTCTGCTCCTCTTCCCAGGGGGTGGGCTGGCTGTCCCCTTGCTGCTGGGCGAAGATCCAGACATGCGCGATGGCGGGCTCCAATACCCCTGCACCCTTGTCAAGGGGGCTGCAGGGCTGGTGGTGGCTGAGGTGCTCTTCTTACCCCGACGAGAAGGAGGGGGGGGCTCAGGGTCAGGAAAGAAGTTAGTAGTGGCGAGGAAGAGCTTCTTGGGACAATGGAGAGTGGTAGGTACAGTGGGAATGGGAGTGGAGGGAGAGGATGTGGTTGTAGGTGAGTCACGTTTGCTGTCTTTGGGTGCAGGTGCAGGAGGGATAGGCTGTCGTGAGGTGGATGGCTGTTGGGTGGGTGGGTGGCTGCGTTTGTGTGGTGTGGAAGAGGGGGTGACAGACACAGTGGGAGAGGACACAGGGGACGTGTAAATGGCAGTGGGGGTGGTGACTGCACGTGTGCGGACTGGAGTGGAGGGTGTGCTGGTGATGGAAACACTGGCTGATGGTGAGGTGAATGGAGGTGTGAGTGTAGACGTCACAGGGAGGGAGGAGGGAGACGAGGAGGTGGGGGTCACAGAGGTGGTAGTGACTGTTGGCATGTCTGCATCGGAATGTTGCGTGTGTGAATGTCTGCGTGATCTGTGGTGCTTATGTTTGGATGAGCTTCTCTTGGGTGTTGAGGTGTGTGCAGGCTGGTCTGATGGTGTGGGTGGGACAGGCAGAGGAACAGGAGACTGGGAGGAGGGAGTTAGTAGAGGCAGGCAGGAGACAGGGACAATGGCTGCCGTCAGTGCTGAGGCCAGAGCCTGGAACGATCACTGATGGGCAGCCTGACCCGAATGAATGCCCTCCAGGTACGCATTGCTGCGATGAACCTCCCTCTCCACCCCCTGGATGGCATTCAAAAGGGTAGTCTGCCCAACAATGAGCGTTCGGAGGAGGTCAATGACCTCCTCACTGAGGGCAGCGGGGGTAACAGGGGCAGGGCCTGAGGTGCCTGGGGCGAAGGAGATGCCCGGCTTCCTGGCAGAGCGGGCACGGGGCGAACGCGGAGGGGCTGCTGGGAGGGCGGAGATGGTGCGCTGGGTGGCGGCTGTACCTGTAATGGCGGGGGGCACGGATGGTGCCACCCCCGCAAGGGAGCCCCCTTCCGAGGACGTGTCCGTGTCGCTGCAGGCTCCAGTCGTCCCCGTCGTGGAGCTCCCCTCGCCCTCCATCTCACTGGTCCAGTCTGACTCTGTGGCATGGCCCTCCTGGGCCATGTGAGATGCAGCTCCCTCCTGCCCCGATGCCACTTCTCCTCCGCCTGATGATGCTGATGCACACAAGCACAGAAAGACAAACAAAAAGGGGGGGGGAGAGAGAAATAAAGGGATATTGAGTACATGGATCTCCGGTACAGTTAGCGGACATGACAGACACAGATGCCCCCTGCACTAAGTTGCGCACTTGGGGTCCGCTACGCATTCCGTGGAACATGCCCTACACGCCTAGAGTTGACAACTGCACCCATGGATGACACGGCCCACGGATGGCTGTACTGACAAACTACTGAGGGTGGTGGCTGGGGACACAGGGGCTTACGGGGGTGCCCAGCCTACAGATATCGCCCTGGCCTAGGGGGACCCCCAGCCCTCCTCCCCCACCCAGACACCTCCACTGCGCGACAACAGAGTAGATAATGCTTGGACTCACCCCCTTGTGTCTGCTGTGCTGCCCTCACGCGCCCATCCAAATCAGGGTAGGCCACCGCCAGGATCCGGAACATCAGGGGGCTCAGTTGACGGCAGGCACCCGCCTACGTTGGGAGGCCATCCCCAGCAGAGACTCGGCGGTCTTCTTGGTCCCGCGGCGGATGTCCTCCCACCTCTTGCGGCAGTGGGTGCCCCGTCGATGGTGGACCCCCAGGGCCCGGACTTCCTTGGCGATGGCACGCCAAATCCCGATCTTCTCATGGGCGCGGACCTATGTGACACGTACAGGGAGGGAGAAATACCACGTTCAAGTTACTCAGCATTTTCCTTTCCAGTGGCCCAACGCCCCCCATCCCCGCCAGGCCCCCCGCCAGGCCCCCCGCCAGGCCCAACATGCCCCCCATCCCCGCCAGGCCCCCCGCCAGGCCCCCCGCCATGCCCAACATGCCCCCCATCCCCACCAGGCCCCCCGCCAGGCCCAACATGCCCCCCATCCCCGCCAGGCCCCCCGCCATGCCCAACATGCCCCCCATCCCCGCCAGGCCCCCCGCCATGCCCAACATGCCCCCCATCCCCGCCAGGCCCCCCGCCAGGCCCCCCGCCATGCCCAACATGCCCCCCATCCCCGCCAGGCCCCCCGCCATGCCCAACATGCCCCCCATCCCCGCCAGGCCCCCCGCCAGGCCCCCCGCCATGCCCAACATGCCCCCCATCCCCGCCAGGCCCCCCGCCAGGCCCAACATGCCCCCCATCCCCGCCAGGCCCCCCGCCAGGCCCCCCGCCAGCCCCAACATGCCCCCCATCCCCGCCAGGCCCCCAAGCCAGCCAGTGGCCCCAAATCCAGATTGAATTAAACTCACTTGTTGGTCTGGAGGACCGTAGAGTAGCGCATACTGGGGGAGGACCCCATCCACAAGTTTCTCCAACTCCTCTCCAGTGAAGGCAGGGGCCCTTTCCCCAGTCGCAGCAGCCATTGTCCCTTCCAGACCGAGGTCACAGCAACACTTGCAGTATAGGTCCTCTCCTGTGAAAGTTCAAGTCGCAAGTGGATAAGTAGATAGAAAATGGCGGTCACGTCCGCGGCGGTGCGTACCGCGGCGGTGCGTCCCGCCACCGCCGGCGCCCTTCGCCATTGGCTCCTGAAACCCATAGGCTTCAATGTTAACCAATGCGGCTTCGCGCCGCGGTCTTCGCCCGCCGCCCGCCGCGGTGTGCCACGCCAGCGCATTGACCTCACATCCCATTGTCACACTTCACAGGTCAGGCAGCCGCCATTTCCAGGGCCCACATGGCTCAATTTCAACTGCGTCACACAGGCCTAGGCCTTGCATAGCCACTCAGACACGCCATTCACTGCATAGAGAATCGTATACTGTGCTAGCTGTGAGTACGTACCTGTGGGTTGCCTGACTGTGTGCTCCATGTTGTCCTTCCTAGGCACCGTCCGCTGGGTTGGGCGAGGAGACGGATGAATCCTCCCGTGTACCGACCGCTGGTGGACCTGTCGACAATGGAAGAACGCCACATTATCCTGACCTACCGTCTTAACCGTGCCACTATCCATGAACTGTGTGCCCGGCTGGAGCCCGACCTGATGTCCCCCATCCGCCAACCCACAGGGATTCCCCCTCTGGTGCAGGTCATGTCAGTACTACATTTCTTGGCAAGTGGGTCATTTCAGACAACCGTGGGAATTGCTTCCGGGATGTCTCAGCCCATGTTTTCAAAGGTGTTATCCAGAGTGTTGTCTGCCCTGATGAAATCCGTGAGGAACGACATCATTTTCCCTGAGGTGGGCGAATTGGCTACAGTGAAGGGTGATTTCTACGCCCTTGAACATATTCCCAACGTAATTGGTGCCATTGATGGGACCCATGTGGCTTTGGTTCCCCCAAGAGACAGGGAGCAGGTGTACAGGAACAGAAAAAGTTACCATTCAATGAACATCCAGGTGGTGTGTTTGGCTGACCAGTACATCTCGCATGTAAATGCCAAATTCCCAGGGTCAGTGCATGACGCCTACATCCTGAGGAATAGCAGCATCCCTTACGTGATGGAACAGCTACAGAGACACCGTGTATGGCTAGTGGGGGACTCTGGGTACCCCAACCTGTCGTGGCTACTGACCCCAGTAAGGAATCCCCGGACCAGGGCAGAGGAACGGTACAACGAGGCCCATGGGCGTACTAGGAGGGTGATCGAACGCACCTTTGGCCTCCTAAAGGCCAGGTTTCGCTGCCTGCATATGACCGGTGGATCCCTAATGTACTCACCTAAGAAGGTGTGTCACATCATCGTGGCCTGCTGCATGCTTCACAACCTGGCTTTGCGACGCCAGGTGCCTTTCCTGCAGGAGGATGGTCGAGACGGTGGTGTTGTGGCAGCGGTGGAACCTGAGGAGAGTGACGAGGAGGAAGACGACGGGGCTGAAACAGACAACAGGGACAGAATCATTGAACAGTACTTCCAATAGGACACAGGTAACATTTCAAAGATAATTTAGTAAATGTTAACTACTCTGCAGCATCTCTGCTGCCTGTCTATTTGCCCCAGTGTATGATGACTGAGTTTTGGCTTTTCCCTCCCTATTTCAGATCTGGGGTCCCCACTACGAGTCCTGTGCTTCGTTTCCCCATGGACTACAGCTTTGTGGCAGCTGTTTGTTGACTTCACCATGTACAAGGACATATTTGCACTGTCATGTCAATTACAATCTATTGAAATCACAGCCAGACTCCTGATATTTTGGTGCAAAATAGGTGTTTATTGAAGTGCTCAAAATGGGATGGGTGGTTTCAAGTGGGTGGGGGCTATGGTGAAGGAATGTCCATGGCAGAGTCCAGAGTAACAGTCACACAGGTGCATTGTCCAGAGGCCTGTGGAGAGATGGAGCATGGGCAGTTCGAGGATGGACAGGGTGACAATGTGGGACAGTGGGATGACATCAGGTGGTATCCATTGCTGGCGGGGGTCTTGACATCCTACTCTGTCTTGCGAGATCTCAGGGCCCTCTTGCGGGGTGGTTCTTCTCCTGCAGGAGGTGGGGGTCTGGTGGGCTGCTGCTGTGCGGGGGCCTCCTGTCCACTAGCGCCGGCGGAGGTGGATGGCTGTTCTTGGTCCAGGCTAGTGGCAGGGGCCCTTGGGTGTTGTTCAGTGTCCGCCCTGCTGTTTACGAGGTCCTGCAGCAGCCCTACCATGGTAACCAGGGTGGTGTTGATGGCTCTGATGTCCTCCCTGTACCCCCAATAGTGTTCCTCCTGCAGCACCTGGATCTCCTGGAACCGGGCCAGTACCGTCGCCATCGTCTCCTGGGAGCGGTTGTATGCTCCCATGATGGTGGTGAGGACCTCGTGGAGAGTGGGTTCCCTGGGCCTCTCCTCCCCCCCCTGTCGCACAGCTGCCCGCCGAGTTGCCCTGTTTCCCTGGGCCTCTGCCCCCTGGCCGGTGTGCCCACTACCACTGCCCCCAGGTCCCTGTTGTTGTTGGGGTGGTGGGTTATCCTGGGTGCCCTGTAGTGGTAGACACACCGCAGATTGACGCGCCCTGGAGACAGAGGCATGGGCCCGCTGGGTGGGAGCTGTGCTGGTGTTCCCAGAGGGGTTAGGGTCTATAGTGGCCTGTGCCTGTGTGAGGGGAACCGACTGTCCAGAGGTCCCCGATGGTCCGGGCTGGTCATCGGTGTCCAGATCGACAGAGCTGCTGTCATCGCTGACGGCCTCTTGGGTGGGGGGTGTGGATAATTCTGGCCCCTCCGCCGCGGTGTGTTGACGGTCGGGTCCTGCAGGGGTATAGAGGTATGGTTATAGTTTCAATGTGTGGCATATGGGTGTATCTGTGGGTTCCCCTGTCCCCAAGTGCTGGCATTCGTGTGTGGGGGCTTTGGTGAGGGTGGCTTGTGGGGGGGATGTGTATATACATTGGGCATGCTTTGGTGATGGGTGTCCATGCTTAGTGGACGCATGCAGGCCTAGGTTTTGGGATGTGTGGGTTGTGATGGTGAGACATTGGCGGGGAATAGTTGTGCTGGGGGTGGGGGTGAGGATGGTGGTGGGGGTGAGGGTGGGGTTGAGGATGGGGGTGGGGGTGAGGGTGGGGTTCGAGGATGGGGGTGAGGGTTGGGGTCTGATTTGGCATGCAGGTGGGGGGGAAGCAGTATTGAAGCTTCAACTTACCAGTATCCATTCCTCCGCCGACTCCTGCGAGGCCGTCAGGATGCAGGATGTTCAAGACTTCCTCCTCCCATGATGTGAATTGTGGGGGTTGAGGTGGGGGTCCTCCGCCAGTCTTCTGCACGGCGATGTTGTGCCTGGATACCATGGAACGCACCTTCCCCCGTAGGTCGTTCCATCGCTTCCTGATGTCTTCCCGATTTCTGGGGTGCTGTCCCACTGCGTTCACCCTGTCGACAATCCTCTGCCATAGCTCCGTCCTCCGGGCAATGCTGGTGTATTGTATCTGTGTGCCGAACAGCTGGGGCTCTACACGAACGATTTCCTCCACCATAACCCTGAGTTCTTCGTCTGTGAAGCGGGGTTGTCTTTGGGGTGCCATGGGGTGGTGTGTATGATGTGTGGGGTGGAGTATGTGTATTTAAGTGAGTTGGGTGTGGTGGTGTGTGTTGTTTTGTGTGTGGATAGTGTGTGGGTGATGGTGTTGAGTGGCTGTGGCTGTTATGTTTTGGATGCTGGTGTCTCGCTCTTGTCTTCTTTACGAATTTTTAAGCGTAGGGGTTTGTGGGTGATGTGGGTGGGTGTTTTATATTGTATTGTGTGTGTGAGAGTGGTGTGTGTATGTGTATCAGGTGTGTGGGATTCAAATCGTCCAATGTGGGTGAGTTTTGTTCGTTTGTGTGTATTCTGACCGCGCCGGTGTGTCCCGCCAATGGAATACCGCGTTTGAATGACCGCCGCGTGGATTCGTGGGTCGTAATGGGATGGGCGTATATCTGTTGGCGTGGCGGTGGAGGTTTGGTCACCTCCACCTTTCCGCCGACCGCTGGTCTGGCGGTCTGTTGTGGCGGTCGGATTTTCGGAGGTTTGCCTTCTGCGGGTCAGAATGACCGTGGCGGGTTTCCGCGACCGCGGCGGGATTATGGAGGATTTCTGACCGGCGGTAGGCGCCTTTTACCGCCGAGGTCAGAATGACCACCATAATGTTTGGGTGCAAATCCCTAATTGTTAGGTGCAACCAATGTTAGTAGATGCAATATTGTCAAAAAATGTTTAAAGATTTCCCCATATGAAATCCATCTCTTCAGTGTGACACCTAGGGCAAATCGAGTTTGCACCTTCACATATTTTGCTGATGATCATGAGTGTCATATACACTCTCTGGGCCCAATTCACAAAGGTAAACTTAGACGTTTGGTCTAAACTTAGACCAAAGGTCTTTTTTGACTATCTTCTACTCAAGCATCAGGGAAGATATTAGGATGGCACTGGCAGACTGTGTGTGCTTATTTTCTTCACTTGAAGCACATAAAGCCTTTGGGAGTCCAGTTCCCCTAGATTAGAACACAGAATATGGTCCCCAGAAGAAAAACTTAAAAGTGCCAGGAAACATAAAGCATTAAAATGTGCCTATTGTGTAAAGACCCTACGGTCTGCCTCAATTTTTAGTGCACCCAACTCCTTCTTAGGTAATGGGAGTTGCCATTTCCTCAATTTTAGGTAAGAGGAGTTGTCATTTTTACCCCAATTTATGTAGAATCATTGTCATGTCTGACAGTGATGCAGATGTCATCTGACTTTATCAATCCAACTACTGTGAAAGTAGGTCTGTGTGTGGGTGCATTTTGTTTTTATTTGGGGTCTGGATCCCCGGATCCACTGCAGATCCACACAGGGTCCGAGCTTGGTGCCACATGGATATGCAAATCCTTGCATGCCCCAAACAAATCATGTTTTGGGCAATTTCTTGCCCATGAGGAGCCCCTCCCAGACCTCTCCATCAGTTCTATGTGGTCAGGGTACCTGTAACCTGACCCCTTCTAACACTTTTAACTTTTTATTTTCCTCCCAGGACCAAGTCCCAGTAAACATAATGGCAGCCGCAACTTTCCTGTCAGGTTGCGGCCAGCCAATCACACCATTGTTCTTGGCAAGTGGATTCACAGATCCACCACTGTTGATCTGTGATGGATCCATGTCTCTAGATCTATAGGACTGCCCCTTGACCACTTGTCAGGAGTGGTCCTTCGCCCCCGTTATCACACTTGATGCAGATAACTAGGTGAGTCTAGGAAAAAGGAAGCTGACTAAGCATCTATTTTTCTTTCGCAGGAAACACTGCCTTCAGGCCTCTCTGACAACTGCAGCTTTGGCTATCAACACGTTATGAAACGCGTTGCTTCTCTCTAAGAAAGTCTAGATTGCAAGTTCTACTTTCCATGCTCTCCTAGAGAAATGCATACATGTAGGTTTTATGACGTTAGTTTTTGAATGACTTTTTAACTATGTTAGAAAAGTTATTTTTTTTCGCTGTTCACAGCATGCCTATTTTCTGGCTTTACGATTTCTGTGTGGTTATTTCAGATGTGTTGAGGAACAGCTCCACCCTTTTGCAATAAATACTTTTAATTAAAAAATTATATTCTTCTTAGCACCATTTGTGTGTGTGATATCGTCAAGAGTGAAATAGGTTTGTTTCCAGTACACCAAATCCCAGTTTAGGGATTGTTAGTAACCAAACAGTAATTTTTCAACTTCAGCAATGTGTTGGGTGGTGTACTGCTGGGCTACAACAATAACCTGTCTTTTGCATTCAGTGCTGGTGCATTGAACCAAGTTGTGAGAAAACAGGGCTGATTGCAGAGGCCCCATAACTTTTTGCCCCCATTTTCCTCTTTTTGCTGGTGTTTTCCTGACTTTCATGGTGCCCTGGGTACTGCTAACCAGTCTCAGGGCCTGTGCTCTGTGTAAAATGGATATGCAAATTAGGCTAATTATAATTGGCTAAGTTAACCTACCTATAAGTCCCTAGTATATGGTAGGGCATGTAGGTTTAGGGACCACAGCATAGGTGGTGCACACCTAGGTGCACTGCTGAGGTGCCCAGTATCATTTTAAAGGCAGGCCTGCTTTGCTGGCTGCTTTTAAATTAAAGTTATATGCAAATTCGACTTTGGAATTAAAGGTACTTCCAAAGTCTTAAACTACCTTATTTTTACATATAAGTCAGCCCTAAGGTGTGCCCTATGTGCCCCTAGGGCTGGGTGCCATGTAACTATAAGCAGGGACTTTATAAAAATAGATTTATAAGCCCTGGTGAGGTAAAAACAGCCAAATTCGTTTTTCCCTCATTGAAGTAAATGGCCTTCATAGGCTAGAATGGGCAGACTTTATTTTAAATTTTAAAGTCTCCTTAAATGTTGCATACCAAGAATTTGGTATCAAATTAATTGTTGTAATAAATCCTACAACTTCCAGTTGTTGGATTTAATATAACTAGTTCAGGTAAAAAGTTTAGACTTTACCTAAAAAGATGCCAATTTCAGCTCTGCATTGTTTTTGCTGCTGTGCTCTGATTGGCCAGCCTGCAGCAGCTTCTGCCAGGCTGCCTTGATGAGGTGTGAAGTGGCCAGGCTTCACACAAAGGAATGTGCTTGGGGGAGAGAATCTCCCCTCAGCAGATGGTGAGGCAGGAAGGGGGAGGGCTGCCAAACTGGTCTTCAAAGGCAGAGAAGGACATTTGCAGCACCCAGCAACACCCCCACATCCTGCAACCCCAGACAATTAGGTGCCCCCTTGATTAGATTAGGAGAGGGCAGGAGAGGGGTGTGTTTATGATTTTTAGCCACACCAGTGGGTGGGCTCAGCCAAATGTAACCTCCAAAAATCAGATTCATCTATGTTGGATTTTTAGAGACTGTTGCCTTCTGGGATGGATTTTTGCCACACTTCCCAGGAAGTGGTCATCACAGGGGGCGACCCTGTCCCTGATTGGAGAACCAGGGCCCCCCTGCTTTTCACCCAGGAGCAAGGATAGAACTGGCAGACCTGCACCCACGTCTCAGATCCCCTCCAGAATTCAACAAGAAAGGAACTAAAGAAGAAGAAGGACTGCCCTGCTGGACCCCTGGCCTGCACCTGGACCCTGCACTCAGAAGGACTGCACCAGCTGCACACTTGGGCTTCACCAGAAGAAGGACTTTGCCTGGCTTCAACTGGTTCAAGGAGGGACTCCCTGTTTGCTACAGGTGAAAAATTGCTAAACCAGAGTCCCCTGCCCAACTCCTGAAGAAAGCGACCAGCTGACCACTGTCCAGTGGCCAAAAAGGAGTTTGCGCCAGGTGCATTCTGGGAGTTGAAGTCCGCACCCCCCAAGGACCATCACAGAACTTCTGGACCCTTGGGATGAGCTGTGGACCCCAAAAGAACCTTAAAAGAACATCTGGGTGAAGCCCCAGAAGTTTGGAAAAGATTTGAGAATTTTTGGAAAAAAGCTCCAGAGAGGGACCGACCCGCCGTGGAAATTCAAGCCGGCTTGCCTCAACCGCGACCCGGCCTGACTTCGTGGTTCGTCCCGGTAAAGAAAAACATCCGAAAAAGAGACTAAGGCCCTAATTCTAACCTTGGCGGACGGCGGAGGCCGTCCGCCAAGGTACCGCCGTCAGAACACCGCACGGCGGTCGAAAGACCGCTGCGGTGATTCTGACATTTTTATAAATTGGTTTTGGATTTTTAAACTGTTTCCTGTGTTTTATTTAATTACTGTTTTGTGATATTTGAATGCTTTACACTTTGTCTCCTAAGTTAAGCCTTGACGCTCGTTGCCAAGCTACCAAGGGTTGAGCTGGGATTAATTTACTGAGACCTAACTGTACCTATGTGGAGGTTAGTGGCTTGTTGCTAGGTGTAGGTACCTACCTGCCCTACCAATAACCCATTTTCCAACACAAGTACACCTGTGTCTCCTGTGGGTGGGTTGGCAAACTTTGTAGAACTACGCCACAGTCATAGTTTACGCAACACCTATACAATGCCAGAAGCCATCAAGAAACGAAGCGAAGCACATAATTTTGGTAAAATGTAGGGAAATCATAATAAATGCCAGTGGGCCTAATAGGGCTGCAAATACTGATAAACCGAACAGAAAAACACTAAATGGACATTCATAATATGTCTGTCTGTCCTGAAGCAAACACATGAAGTAGAAGGATTGCTAAGAAATGCAAGGAAATCACCAATGTCCCACATAAGACTTCATTCACACAGGGGCGCCAAAAGAAAATATGTAAAAAATGCTGTACGATGAAGAGATATATGCATGAGTTCTAATAGATACCTAACACCTCCTGAACTCTCAGCAGAAAGAGGAGCCAATAGCAAAACACTGAGAGAAATAAATGAGACCACACACACTTATTTTACAAAATACCCAACCCAGGACAACACCCCACATAAAACTTGAAGCAGAAAAAGTGTTCAAATTAATCCCAAGATTTTAAAATAATATAGGCCTATCCCTATACCTTTAGCATACATCCCAGGACACCCACATGAAGACAGAAAAAAGGCAGAGGCAAACAAAGAAGATATATGAGGGGTGTGCTAGCCTTTAGAAAAGACCAGGAAACAAGCACGAAAAATGGAATAAATGCTCTTAAAGGAGGCAAAGAATCTGTTCCTAAACTATGCACTTTTATAAAGCACAATCATTTACAGGGACAGAGCTCAGTTAGTGAAACTTGGGGGGGGTATGAATCTAAAAATTGAGCATTTGAAAAGCAGTGTGTTGCAGGGTGGAAGGGTGAGATGAACAAGGTTCAGGATGGACTGCTTCCACAATTTTCAGTAGTGATTTGCATTAGGTGGGTCTCTGTCTAGAGTAGCACAGAGGGTGAAAAACAGTGGGTTGGAATGCTACCCCGAGTGAATGTCACTGGTTAGACTATTTGCAAGTATTCATCCTATCCCCTTTTGGGTGTTTGATTCCCAGCAGGGTGACTGTTGACTATTACTGACAATGTTTATGAATTCCCCAAAATTATAGATTTGCACACATTCAGTGACTACTTCTATGGGAGCATATATACAACTTTTTTGGTAAAGCAATAGCTATATATATTTAAGATCCTGATCCAAAAATTAATTAAGTTCAAACCTCTCAGTGAAATCAGAATGGCAAGAAAAAGAGACATAGCAGATCCAACTCAGGGCCACAGAACTGAGTTATCAAACCAAGAATGCATTTGAGGTTTGTATCAACTAAACACCCATGCTGAAGCTATTCCCCTGCCTGCCCCACCTAGGCCTGGTAGTTCTCCCTGGGAACCCCTGACTACAGAATGGTCTGGAGTCACTTATTTTAAATATATTTTTACTGCACACACTCTACTTTGTCTCTGCTACATGAAGCCTTGATGGTACAATCAAATCAGTGCATTTGGGCAGGGAACCATGTTTCTAGTCTTCACATTTTACAAATAATTTTTATCAAGTAGCTGCTGACCCCATATACTAAGTCCAATTCACAAATAGAGGATGGTGTACAGACGAAATAATAGGGCAAGTAACACAAGCCATGGGTCTGGCTTGGCTCTAAGAATCTGCATATGAGGTGATCCCTGAAAATATTTCTCATGTTTCGTGCAACAAACTAATGTGAAAATATGATACCAATTATTCCAAATTCAAAAAAGTGCATTCTTTAACATGCAGAAGTTTTTAAGACATTCATAGCTCAGCCCCAATGACAATGACATTAGTGAACTAAATCCAATACGCTAGTCATGCAAACCCTTATTATGGCCTAAATTCTTATTGTAGATAGAGCAATATTACAGCCTAACAAACCAAACATAAGAATTGCTTTTTTAGTGCCCACCCTTAAACCTATATTTAAGAGTGTTCTCATATGTGATAATAAAGAAAAAGGAGGCTGTTTAAAATAAAATATGTGTCTAGGACCACACAATATGGACAAGCAGGGAAAGTGGTATTAATTCAAGGGTTATCTAGTTTATATTTTGAAATTCAGCTACCAGATAGATAGATCTGTATTTCTCCCTCTCTCATTTACCTGAAAGGGCACTGTTTTGGCTTTCATTTTTGGCTCATAAGGGGGAAAATCAATACAGAGATAACGGATCTGATTCAGGGCCTTCAGGCCCAATTACCAAGCCAAGAATGCATGTATTTGGGGGATGTCACACACAAAACACCCCCACTGAAACTGCACCCCAGGTCAATACCAAACCCTTTTAATTCTATCCAACTTAATCATTGTAATGTACAGCCTGAGAAGGCCAACAGAACCCTGCCTGCATTTAAGCATATGATGCAAAGCCGTTTTAAGGCACTTGCAAAATGGGCAATTGTTCAAGGCACCCAATCTTCCAAGGGGCCCCGGTGGGAAAGTTAATTTTCCTTCCCCAGATTATTGTGGCATTGACCCAGGGTCTGCCACATGTGCCATAAGCTGCAGGTCTGAATTCTCCCCCCTGTTCTCCTCCTACTCCACTTTTTGTGGGGAATCAGGTAAACTGCACCTCTTGCAAGCCACAGAATTTTCATAATTGAAGTGGTCATGGCAATACTTGTTAACATCTGATGGCACTCAGGGTCGGGCTAGCCTATAGGGCAATTGGACAGTGCCTGATTCGTTGTTCTGACATATTTTGTTTGTGGGCCTGCTCTGTGGCCTGCAGTAAACACAATACAAACAGTCTCCCATACTTCCAGAATACCCATACAGCGTACCTTTACAAGTGCAAAAAAATGACCTGATTTCTAAATGTGGGCCACTTTTTTTAGCTATCTTGTTTAGTAATGGGGGGCACTTTTATTTTAACCCTGGGCCAATTTTTTGACCCTGTCTGACCCTGTCTGGAACTTTGAAGCTGCAAGATAGTGTCACTGAACAGTACACAGAAGCAAGTTAAATGTCACCATTTCGCCATCTTCTGTGGTATAACAATGGGTCTTTTGAAACACAGGGAAGAGGACAGCTTTCTTTAATTCAAAAAAGACATCTACACATGTAAATAACCTTTATTGTTTTATGTTAGACCTGGAATCCTCAGCGTTATTTCCCTAACATTTTGCCTTGTTTTTCTGACTTCATTTTTCCTGGCTTTAGGATTCTGTGCACTTTACCACTGCTAACCAGTACTTGTAAGTACCTAGTAAAGTGCACTATATGTGCCCAGGGAGTTTTAATTAAATGCTATTAGTGGGCCTGCAACACTGATTATCCCACCCATTCTGGTAGCCCTTTAAGCATGTCTCAGGCCTGCCACTTCAGAGGCTGTGTGTGTAGTTTAAAACTGCCAGTTAGTCCTGGCAAGTGCACCCACCTACCAGACCCAAACCTTCCTTTTTATTACATGTTAGACACCCCTAAGGTAGGCCCTAGTTAGCCCTGAGAGCAGGGTGCAGTGTATTTAAAAATGTAGGACATGTACTTTTAAGTCTTAACAGATCCTGGTGGTGAAAAATTACTAAATTTGTTTTTCATTACTGCAAAGCCTATCTCTCCTATAGGTTAACACTGGGATTACCATGAAACATTTTAGTGTAATTCCCATTTGGGAGATGATAGTAATTTTGAGTTTGGTGTCTCTGTACTCACAATTTAAAACAACAACTTATGGTGAAGTCGGATTTCAAATTGTAAGCCTCCAAATCACACTTTTAGAAAGTTTACATTTTCTTACTTTAACCATTCTGGCCTCTGCCTGTCTCTGAATACATGCCTAGCATGGGCCGACTTCTGGGCTTTGTGCATCCCTCCAGACAGTCACACACAAGGGAAGTTGGGGTGTGACAATTACCATCACCAGGTCGATGGGTCTTCCTGAACTAGAAGAGAGGCAGGAGCTGACATTCACATCTGAATATGGTTTTGCCTGCCCCCAAACAAAGAGCTACATAACCCCCTGTAGAGTGTCTGGAGCCAGGGAAGGAAGGGCAGGGACCTTGTAATCTTCAAAGGCCTCTCTTTTTTCTGTCTCCTCTGCTTCAAAGGCTCACCCCAAACCCCACCAAATCAGTCAACTTCTAGATCTGAGGGCATTCTTCCAGGAAGAAGGACTGCTGTGCTGCCCGGAGGGACTGTCACTCTACTGTACTGCTTTGCTGTGTTGACCTGCTTCCTGCTGCCTCTTGCCTGGGAGTGAGAAGGACTGGACTTAACTCTCCACATCCTCACAAGAACCAAGGGGCTCCAACTGTTTGCTGACTTGCCTTCTGTTCTGAAGTCTTGCATCAATGCCGCTGCATCCTCCCTTGACGCATCACGGTTGTCGCTGAGGTTGAGGACTTCACATCACTGACTGCGCGGCTCAGGATCACGCATCACCTCACACACCGGCGCATTGTCTTAGCTGCGTGGCTCAACGTCAACGCATCGCTGTCATTGCAAGGTGTTCAAAGTCACGCTTCGAAAACATCACGTGAATGACTGTGCTGCTCAATGACAATGCATCGCCCCAGCCTGTGCAGATCAGAACTGACCCATTGCCTTCACATTATCTCCTCAACATCGATAAACCCCTCCATCAAAGGTACTTTTTTAAGCAGGTCCTGTATGGGTCCTGTCTCTGGCCTGCCCTGTATTGCAGTCAGGCAGAACTTTGGACTTAACCCAGTCTAGTGCAACATCAAGTAATCTTTTAGTGCTATTGACGTCTAGGCAGTACATTGCAGTTTATTCTTTAAAAATTCATATCTTGATTTCTACGTATTAGAATTTTGTTGTTTTGGTCTTGTTTTACTCAGATAAATATTCTCTATTTTTCCAAACTGGTGTGAGGTCTTTTGTGGCATTCTCACTGTGTTACTGTAATCTAAGTGTTGCACAAATACTTTACACATTGCCTCTTAAGTTAAACCTGACTGATGTGTGCCAAGCTACCAGAGGGTCAGCACAGGTTAAATTAGGGCTTGTAACTGACTTACCCTGACTAGGATTGTGATCCCTACTTGGACAAGATGTACAACTCTGCCAACTAGAGACCCAATTTCTAACATTTTATAAGAGTGCAGGGTATTTTGCATGCCGGTCCAGACTGCTTTTGAAACGTACTTCAAACTGCAGCCACTAAACACATGCTCAAGAACACATCCTGTTTAAACTGCTGTGTTTTAAATGCTGCCTATGTAGACAACTGGATTTCATTTCAAGAAACGGCAAAAAACCAAAGGGAAAATAACAACCCACCAGTAAGGGCGACACCTATTTTCATGAGAAGATGTTTTTACTGTTGTCAATGAGACGGGCGCCACACTTAGCTTTCTGCAGCTCTCTCTGCCCAGCTCTGCCTCCAGCAACCTGTATATCCAGTGGGCCTCGGGTATTTTGTGCTGCTGCAACTCACCAATTCAACAAAGCGATAGTGTTACTGACTGCAACTTGGACATATGTTTAACGGCCCAAGCATATCCACGCAGGCTACTCTGCTTTACTCTCTAACAAATAATATACTGCGTCCAGGTTTGCCAGTATAACACATTGTCCAGGAGGTTAAGCGCAATGCTGGTCTTTTAAACCGTTATTTGTTGTTCTTTTGTTTAGCTCATCGGCTCATCCAATAAAAGGATGGGGTTTACTCTTTGAATTTCACAGGCACTTTGTAAAAAGTGCTGGCTTTTTTCAAAACTGACAATGTATTGATTTTTTTTGTAAATCACTAAATCGCAAAATCCTGGAGGGGTCTGTCTGTTTGAACTCTGTGCATTCTATTCTGTAGTTAAACCTCTTCCCCTCTCTGACTACCTCTACCCCTGACTTTGTGTCTCTACCTACTCTCATATGAAGGATATTTCAGCTGTTTTTTGTGACCCTGTTAAAGTTTAACATATTTTAGTGTTGTTTTGCATGTGCAGGCTTTAATTAGCAGACTATAGGTAATAGAATTCAAATGTATTACTTAGACGGCCCCCCAATATATGTTTTACCCATTGACCCCAAAATCCTTAAAATGACACTGGTGTAAAGTGCATGTGACCCCAATAAAAAGAGTGAGGGCTTTATCTGTGGCAGGGACGGCTGCTTCCTTTGAGCGTTGCGGCCACGCACCTCCAATTTTCTTGCTTTAAGTGCAATCCACATTGGTAATTAAATCATCACATTGCGTGTTGTGTATTATGCTTATTTAATTTCAATGTACATGGCATATAAAGTAGGAAAACATACATGTTCACCCAGCACCTTATTATCAATGCCTGCTTTGTCAGGTTACTACTCCAGTCAATACATTATTTGAGGGTCGGGCCACCAGGCAGTCACTTTTCTCTGACAAATGCTCCTAGTGCGCATGTGCCAAGCATAGTGGAGCACTATGGGCTTATTTCACTCCAGCCCTGCCTTGCTGTTCACTGGGGTCTTTGGTGTCCATCCCAGATGTCGTGCAATAGCGTAACTTTTTAAAGCAGCTTAGGTTGGCATGAATATCAGCCCTGTATTGCCTGGGGCTGTATGGCAATTATCACTGCCTCTCCACTTCCCCAAGTCGGTTTAGGGTGGGGTGGAGTCAGTGCGCATCACGGACCCCGCCTCACCCTGTCACTACTTGGGAAAAGGTGGAATTACAGAGAAGCCTCCTGACCTGATCAAATGTGCCAAGGTCGTCGGTGGAAGTACATCCTGCGAGAGGACCAGCCCAGAGATCGCAGGAGTAAAGCCATGAATTTGGGCCAGTTCGAAATTATAGAGGTGAGAAGCGTACATTAATCCCTCTGATGCAGACCACCCCACCCCACCAAACAGCCATCCAACTTCAGTTGAGTAATGAAGGGCTCTAGTTAAGAGGTGACAGTCTAATAAAGGTATTAATTTTACAATACATTGCTGCATACAGACACCATTATTCCTTTCCACCAACCAATGTTACTACAACGTGCGCCACAAGCGCAGGTGGGATATTTTCATATTCTCACCATGTTGCAGTACAGTTTTATATTACATATCTTCTTGAATCCTGGCCCACTTGTTAGGGAGACATTTGCTGTTCACCACATTGTCTCTAAGAATGGTACTTAGAAAAACTATTTATATGCAGCGCTTCATACTGCACGTGTGCGGTTTCTGAGCGTTGTAAATAGGAGGTGATACTATTAACGATTTAAGTGATTCTGCCTATAAGTGGTGGATTTGTCTTGATTTCTTTAAAGGACTCTTCGGGGCATATTTATACTTCGTCTGCGCCGAATGTGCGTCAAACATTTTGATGCACATTCGGTGCAAACCGTGCACCATATTTAAACTTTGACGCCCGCGGACGTCAAATTCTCACCATGTGCATCATTTTCTGGATGCGGGAAACCGCCTTGCGTTAATGAATTGCAAGGTAGGCGTTCCCATCCAAAAAATTACTCAAACACCCGTGCGCCTTATTTATGCTCCCGTGCAAAAATCCCGCACGGCCGGCAGGCGGAGGCGGAAAATGCCGCACATCCCGATTTGCATAAAAAATTAACGCTTGGGTCTTGGGTCAGGGCAGGCATTAAAATGGGGCAAACACACCTGTATTTAATGAAAACACACAGAAGCAACAGCAGAGCTCCAAAAGGAAGACATGGAGGTGCTTCTCATCCAGCGTGCACGCAGACGCAGAGCACAGGACCAGCAACAGCAGTTTCCACAACACCAGCAGGGACCCCAAAGGCAACGCAGAAGGCAGGAGAGGATATTCTGCACCAGGACAACCCTTCATGGCCTCAGGGAACATGACATCATCCAGAGGTACAGGTTGAACTGGCAAGCCATTCAGCAGCTGCTGCGCAACATTGAGCCACAGTTGGCACCCAGCTTGCAGACACCCCGCACCATCCCACCAGAAACCAAGCTGCTAGCTGTACTACACATGTTGGCAAGTGGCTCCTTTCAAACCACTTGCACCCTGGTTGCTGGGATCTCACAGCCATCATTCTCTGCCCAAGGTACTGGATGCCATCATCACACTCACACTCTACCACATCTGCTTCCCCAATACACAGCAGAAGCAGCTGGAGACAAAACAGGGGTTTTACCTCATTAATGGATTCCCACACGTCCTTGGTGCCATTGACTGCACACATGTACGCTTTGTGCCACCTGCTGCAACTGAACATCTATACCGCAACAGGAAGCACATACACTCCATCAATGTGCAGGCCATTGTCGATCACCAGGGATTGATCACCAACATCGTGGCAAAGTATCCTGGGAGTGTACGGGATTCATTCATCTTCCGTCACTGCACCATCATTCAACACTTCCAGGATGGACGATATGGAAATGGACTACTTGTTGGTAAGTACAGAAACCTACTTATGTACACACTGCACAGCAACCCTGTAGGACACACAACACATACAACACGACATCGACATGTGGACAGGAACACACTGAGATTGTGACACCGCTAGGCATGTTTGATATCCTCACCCAATGGGAGATACACCTAGGGACAAAGTACCGTTCCAAATAAAAACTGATGCCACTCCACAGACAGAAGGGGAAAATGTAAAACAACACAATGACAAACACATGGCCCCAACTGGCAGTACATCTGCGAAGATTAAACTTCAATAACACATCAATAACACCCAATCAAACACCCTTCAAATCAATACGTACTGTGTAAGGGGTGTGGAATGTTATTTGCTGCAGGTCAAACACCATGACACACATAGCATTATGATGACTACAATAAAGGTCACATGCAATCATTGAGGCTGTTCCAATATCTCACATTACTCCTGCTCTCACATTGCCCACTACCAAGAGGCAAGTGGACTGTGCGAAGAACACATCTTGATGGGACAATATGGAAAGTGCACATTCCTACACATACGCATTGTGACAAATTAACACACACACAACAGATGTACTGCCATGTGGACCTTCTGAAACTCAAAACGACAACATCATAACCAAGTTATCCAGCTGAACTAGACCATGTGCAGTAGTCTAGGTAGACGTTACAGCCTGAGTCAACTTGCCAAGGGCAGAGAAATAGGTCTGCAGGGAACTTGTCACACATGTGAAATTAGTGTACAGTCAAATGTTAAGACGTCCGTGATCACAACGTACGGAGAAGTTTGGCTAATTGTCACTTTGCAAAATGTAAGTGTCTCACTGATGGTTAAATTAATCTATTGCATGTGTCAAAATGTATGGGTTGTCCATGGTACATAGATGCAGATGTGTTACCACCACTGTTGATTTGATTCTGTGTATGGAACTATCATCTCACCCCCAGGGAGGACACAGGGACACCTGTATCACAAGTCACAATGCAAGGGAGTACACACTGTACTGCAACTCTCAAAATATACTGCTGACATCCGGTCAGCAGCCAAACACTCGTTCAGCCAAGGAAACAACCCAGTGCTGATGGTATATCCTAGAAGCCTAGGAATCGACACAATAACACAAACACAAATGATTCACAGACAACACAAGAGAACTACTGCCATGCAAGGTGATATTGATGGGGCAAGCTACATCAACATGATCTCAATCATTTTCTCTTTCAACTGATCAGGGGTATGGGATCCAGCCATGGATTATGACCCCATTTGCCAACCAAAGCACTGCAGCATAATGAGGCACATAGGAGGACACGCACCATAGGCGAGAGGACCTTTGGCATCCTGAAGTCAAGATTCAGGTGCCTCGACATCCCTGGAGGCAGCCTCCTATACTCACCAGAAATGGTCTGCAAGCTCATTTTAACCTGTGCCATCCTGCACAACATTTGTGTACGAAGGAACATTCCCCTATTAGAACGAGAGCCACAAATGCCTGAAGAGGAGGAAGAGGAGGATGCTGGCCAACAACATGAGGAGGAACAACCACACAGCTGCAGGATTGCGTAGGTGCCAACATATTGTCAACAATTTATTTTGACTCAACTCACCATCACTACTGTTTTAACATATGTAAATAAACACCTATAATAATCACATATCATGGTCTGGGTAATAATTTTTGCTTACCTTTATCTCTAACTATCAGAATAAGAGTGTAGCCTCATGAAGCATTGCTGATATACCGATCAGGACACAGAAATTTCCAAAGCAATTGTAATGCGTATGAATCAACAATCACATTCACACACACTGTAAATGACATGTATCCTGTACATTTCACCTTTGAAGGGCAATAGCAGAGGATCACACCTATTTCCCACATACATGTTGGCAACATGGTTCATTGCAGCATATGGCAGACAACTAAGACACCATCAGTTAATAATGGAACAAAAAGCATCATACGTGAGGCAGTGGATGTGCAATTGCATTAGTAACAGTAATGTATGACCAGACCCTTGACAGCAGTAACTGTTACATCACCTATCTTGCAAGGACTATGTGTGACTAGAATTCCATGTAAGCAGAAAATAGATAGCACGAGTGCCACAGCTATGACAAGCATCGCGCAGATGACATTCCATGTACATGTCAGCCCATCTCCTAAGTCCTGACACACCCATGTTCCCGGTCTCACCCCACCCATCTTAAGAGGTCCCTGGAATGGTAGTATGTGTACCCAGATAATCCCTCCTCTACATACACCCAGACTCACAATGTTAATCCAGTGTGCTTCACTCTTTAGTATGGTATGCCATAGTCATTGTACTTCTGTCTGCATGGACGTCAGGTTAAATAATGAACTGGCTTGTAGTCTCTAAGACCTGTTATCACCTGTACATTGCTTCCCATGTGAAAGGTACTGTTGCCCATATGAACTTGAATCTCACCTACAGGACTTGTGAGAGACTGATGCAGCACACACCTGTGAGCACCTCCATGCAGACCAGCCATTTTAACAGGCACTGCCCTTGCAGATGCTTGGAACAGCATAGAAGGTGCCATTTTATTGATTGCCCTGTTATGCATTGCCATAAAATCTGCTGTGTAATGCAGCCCTCGTGTTAATGTGTCACCTTCCAAAACCCAGTACAAACACAGTTTTCCATTTCAACTGTCTGGGTCCTCCATCAGACCAGTCTCAGTCAGACCACTGAGTATGTACCTTGTGAAATGTCTGGATCCTGATTGACCATGCATCCTGTTAGCCTGACTGGCTCCTGTCTGCGCGTTACAATAAGGGTTCCTTGTGTCTACATTTGTATCATAGTTGCTTTCCCAACCCTCACATTCCTCCTGGGGTATTTTGTCAGGTGGGTCTACAATGCATACTCAAATACATTGTATAGCATAATCTGTTTATTTATCGTACCATTGTTGGGAACTTGTCCCCAAATACCCAAATCATGGCCTATCCCTTGTCTGGGTCTCATGTATGCATGAGTGAGAAATTGTGACAGTGTACCATGGCCGTATACAGGTATTGGGTATGGTGCCTCCAGCAGAACCAGCAACGTCAGATAATGTGCATGAAAAGTCCACACATGTTAGGACCCTGAAAGTCCACACGCCGATTCACATTGCTCACAACATATTGATGGGCCGTGCGTGGTGAATAGCTGCGAGAATAATCAGCACAGAGGCTATGATGTTCCCAAATGCAGTGGGAATTTTAGAGGCCAACCTGTGTACAAATGTGGTGATGACACCTGCCGGTACAAGAATCTTGAGATATTATCTTACTCAGCACACCAAGGTTGCCCTGTTGACAGTCTCATAACACGTCTGCAGTGACAGGGTAGGACCATCCCCATGTGGGTTCTCAAATTCTCATTGGCTTTACTTCCATTGATCTCCGAAGGATACTTAGTAGATACAGGAATAGCTGCCACAGACTCATGACTAGACCTGGATGTAAGTGTGACAACATAGAGCCCTCAAAATATACAGGCTAAACACTGGCCCACACAAATGATCTAGACACCTCTGTGCATTTGATCACTGGAAATATGTGGCCACGTGCTGCTTGGTCTGTTGGTCCTCCACTGCCACAGGAGAGACATGGCTCAGTTATATGACCTCAACTGTGGCGTGACATTACAATTGTGGTTTATCTTTGGCTCTCCATGTCACAAACAGGGTACCCACTTAGTATGTACATGTGCCTGACTCATGGTGGGTTCACCAGCAAGTGCCTAGGAAGATGTATCCAAAATTCCAGGGCATGTGATGGCCAAGTTTTGGACCCTTGACCTGAACAACCGTCTGCTATCTATCCAGTGCATGCTTAGTCATTTGTGGTGTTAATGTTACCCAAAAAATAGAAAGTGCACACAGCAGTTGTTGCTACATGTATGACTAACACATGTCCTCTCTCATTTCCACACTGACTTGCATCTGAGGGTTGGACAGATTGACTCCACATGCATACAAGCATATTTGCTATAATGCATCTTGTGATAGTCACACAGTGGGTCAACAACAATATTAGTAGCCAAAGCACACACATTGACCCAGAGGCATTGAGTTATTGTACTTATGTGCGTCACCTTGCTATCCTCTCCTGACACCAAACATGCCCAATTTGTGTAGTACATATTTGTAGGCCACACGTTTGGCCATCTATTGCGTCAGTCAAGAGTCAAAATCCTGTACATGAAGTAGCAGATCATGGTCCGCAGTAGTATGATGTGTCACATGTGCCCATACACCGTAATGCCCAAAGTGGGTGCAATCAGCCTATCTCAGTATTGTCACAACTGTAATGTACCATTAAAATGGTAAAATGACCCAAACCCAGTTAATGCCTGAAATTTTGCTGCATACTCATCAAAAAATGACACACATGCGTCTAAAAATTACGCTTATGCCCGAAAAATGATGCATAATGCCCTGAAAGAACCATTGGCCCTGAGCGGTATCTTCCACCCTGTACCTCGGAAAATTGGTTAAGTTAGAAACAATTTTGAACCATATGGATGCGGGGTGAAATCTACTCCTGTGCATCAATAAAAAATGACGCGCAGACTGTATGCGTCATAATATTTTGACCCACGACAATAAAAATGCACCGCATTTTAGGCAGGAAGTGATGTAATGGGATATCCTGTTTACAGAATAGGTACAGTGGGTGTACTTTCACTTTCACTTTGCAGTCTGTGATATTTCCTGACTGTGTGGCTGTGTCTCGATTTGTCTCTGTGCATTTAGAGAATTTTTCTCCAGTGTGGTCTTTTATTTGTCTTTTTTGTGATTAAAAACTGTCTGTGGTATCCTGTCTGAGTGTTTTTAGGGTCATTTGTGTTGTGTTGTCTTTGTTTTGTTGGGAGTCTGTTGCGGGTAGTGTTAGTTTGGGTATAGTTGGGCTGTGTTAGTAGTTAAAAAAAACAAAATCCTGTCCTTCTTTCCCCCTATTCTCCTTTGGTTCCCTTTATCCCCTATTTCTATTTCTGTACCATTATGTTGGGTAGGCCTCGTCTTGGCAGGATGGGAGAGGAGGAGCTGGGTGGGTTAATATGGCTGGTGTGCCATTTCCTACCCCTGATGATTGAGGCAGGTGGGCGTGTGATCCAGGGGTATCACACTGAGGCACAGAAGCTCTGGTGGGCAAAGGTGTTGCATCATCTGCAGAGGATATACAACACACCAAGAAACGACCACCAGATGAAGCACCGCTGGGCTGACCTTGTCTTCAGGAAGCAAGATCTGCTGGACCACCTGGGGATTGTGATTTGTGGGCCTGTTGGTGAGTACAAATCATGTTAATGTGCATGTTTAAATGCTCTGTAGTGACATTAGCTGAGTTTTACAATATCTGCCGGCAATGTTGTTGAGCGTGTGGAATGCTAGTGAAACAGACAGGGCCATTTTTCTACTTTGTTAAAGACCACAATTGTGCGCTGTTTGGAAGCAAGAGCTTCGCAAACTAACTGAATACATTTGTATTATGTAAGTTAGTGCCGCCTTTGTGTCAAACAGCAACACAAATCAGGTGCAAAATATGTATAGATATAGGCCACAGTTGCCTGTGAGGTATAGAATTTTCCAACACATTACCGTAATTTGTTGACGCAACAGCTAGACTAACTTTATAAACACAACAGGAGCCTGAAAATTAGTGCAGGCTTCACGTCAATTGATGATAGCAATGTGGCGCAAACATATGTCTCATGTGTGTTCGGTGAGTGTGTAAGGAAAACGATCATGGAAATCCCGAAAATATTAGGAATTATTGTGCCCCTCCTTCATTTCGGATACATTTCTGATCTGGATTTGGACACATAGGTAACAAGTTCTAGCTGCGCTCAGCTAACATCTTAGACTGGTATTTGGAGTTTGTCGTGCCACATTTAAATTAGGGATGGCTGGCAAAAGGTATGAACATGGGTTCATATCTCTATGGTTGGTGCAACTCATCATAGCTGTGCCACGTCAAATGAAGAAACTGTAACAAATTGAGGGCTAGCAACTGTCCCTGGCATTCTGTACATTGTACCTGTGTGTCATAAATTGGTCATAGTCACAATGGCTGGTTGACTGGTAATGCAGTCCTCACGGAAAGTGGCTTTGGATGTCTCTCATGGATACACATGATGAGACGAATACACTCCATGATTTTGTCTTCTCACTAATGAAGGAGCATGTTTGCCACCACATGATAGGGCCACTGCATGTGTGCAGATATGTGTGTATCACTCACTGGAGTCCTTGGGTCTGGACATGTTTGCCGTGGTATGTAAGATACAGTATCATCATGTCTGAGAGGCTTTACTTTCTGATGTAATCTTACACATAGTATTTGTCTTTTGAATTGGTGTACAGTGCACAGACATTGAGTACATTTCTCCCTTCCATGCCTTACAGGTGGACCAGCACCCTACACTGTTGGTGAGGTGGCTCGATTTGAGGACCCAGACAACTCCAGTAAGTGTTGATATGTCTGTTATGTGTTGTGTTTGCTGGTGATGTGTGATGGACTCCTGTGTGTTGGACACATGGCAAGGTGTGATGCGCTGGCCAATCATTTGTTTTGTTCCATGAGTGGAATATCATTTTATCAACATCTTTGAGTTGACCAATCCTTATCGTATTGTCATATTTTGGTGTTCTAGGTCAGTCCTGTAGGCACGACAATGTGAATAGGGATGAGTCATGTGGATAAAACTTGATTAAGAAAAAGTCACAGTGGACCATATTAGTGAATTAGTCAGCCAGTCAGACCCGAATTCTCCCAGAATAGGGGTGCCAAAGTCTTACCCACAGACTTCTGCTTCCCTATTCGCTAATGAACATGTTGAACTGTATGATAAACTTCCTAGCACCATGTGGCTCCACATGTAGTGCTACGAGTATGTGGCACTTGAGTACAATGGCCTAGGTGTGCATGCAACTCATGGCCAGAGGTGTTCTTGCATCTCTCTGTTTGTTGTAAGTCATGGCTTACTGGTAGTAAATGATGTGGACAAATGTCTGCATTTCCAAACATGAGTGTTGATGGGATTGTCCAAGGGTTAGCTGTCTCCTATTTGGAGATCCTCCTTACCTGTGGTGTGTGTGCTGGGCCAAACCCATGTCCAGCTTTCCTAAGCTTCCTGGATGTCCTTGTTGTTAGAAATTATTAGTTGATTGTTGTTAGAAATTGGGTTTTTGGTTGGCAGTAAGGTTACCCTCTGTCCAAGCAAGAACCCTCACTCTAGTCAGGGTAAGTCACACACAATCCAAAATTAGCCCGTGCCCACCCTCTGGTAGCTTGGCACGAGCAGTCAGGCTTAACTTAGAAGGCAATGTGTAAAGCATTTGTGCAATAAATCATACAATACCATAATATAGCACCACAAAAATACACCACACAGTGTTTAGAAAAATATATAATATTTATCTGAGTATTTGCAGGTCAAAACGATCAAAGATGCAATATGAACTTGTAAAGATATCACTGAAAAGTGATATAAAGGGCCTGATTCTAACTTTGGAGGACGGTGTTAAACCGTCCCAAAAGTGGCGGATATACCACCTACCGTATTACGAGTTCCATAGGATATAATGGACTCGTAATACGGTAGGTGGTATATCCGCCACTTTTGGGACGGTTTAACACCGTCCTCCAAAGTTAGAATCAGGCCCAAAGTGTCTTAAGTCTTTAAAAAGCAAACAAAGGCCCTCATTCTGACCTTGGCGGGCGGCGGAGGCCGCCCGCCAAAGTCCCGCCGTCAGGTTACCGTTCCGCGGTCGAAAGACCGCGGCGGTAATTCTGACTTTCCCGCTGGGCTGGCGGGCGGTCTCCTTCAGACCGCCAGCCAGCCCAGCGGGAAAGAGGCTTCCACGATGAAGCCGGCTCGGAATCGAGCCGGCGGAGTGGAAGCTGTGCGACGGGTGCAGTTGCACCCGTCGCGTATTTCACTGTCTGCGCAGCGGACAGTGAAATACATTTAGGGGCCCTCTTACGGGGGCCCCTGCAATGCCCATGCCAGTGGCATGGGCACTGCAGGGGCCCCCAGGGGCCCCGCGACCCCCCCTACCGCCATCCGGATCTCGGCGGTCCGACCGCCGGGATCTGGATGGCGGTAGGGGGGGTCAGAATCCCCGCGGCGGTGCAGCAAGCTGCGCCGCCGCGGAGGATTCAATGGGGCCGCGGTACACTGGCGGGACCCCGCCAGTGGTGCCGGTCCGACCGCGGCTTTACCGCCGCGGTCGGAATCCCCATTGAAGCACCGCCGGCTTGTCGGCGGTGCTCCCGCGGTCCTCCGCCCTGGCGGTCAAAGACCGCCAGGGTCAGAATGAGGGCCAAAGTCTCTTTGAAGCACAAAGTACCTGGTTAGGAGTCGAAAATCTCTGCAAAGGGCCGCAGAAGAAGAGATACGTTGAAAAATGGTGTGTGCGTCGATTTCTCCCCAGCACACACGGACTTACGTCGTTATTTTTCATGCGGGGAAGTCGTGCGTCGTTTTCCGGCATGCGGACAGTCTCTTTCTGTGGGTCGCGGGGATTACCAGATGTCCCGGGGTCTGTGCGTGGATTCTCCTGCTTGTTTTCCGGCTGCCGAATTTAGGAGTTTTACACTACCAGGACATATAACTACACAGGTACATGTCCTGCCTTTTACCCACACAGCACCCTGCTCTAGGGGTTACCTAGGACACACATTAGGGGTGACTTATATGTAGAAAAAGGGGAGTTCTAGGCTTGGCAAGTACTTTTAAATGCCAAGTCGAAGTGGCAGTGAAACTGCACACACAGGCCTTTCAATGGCAGGCCTGAGACAAAGTTAAGGGGCTACTGAAGTGGGTGGCACAACCAGTGCTGCAGGCCCACTAGTAGCATTTAATCTACATATAGTGCACTCTACTAGGGACTTACAAGTAAATTAAATAGCCAATCATGGATAAACCAATCAATAGTACAATTTACACAGAGAGCATATGCACTTTAGCACTGGTTAGCAGTGGTAAAGTGCCCAGAGGTCAAAAGCCAACAGCAACAGGTCAGTAAAAATAGGAGGAAGGAGGCAAAAAGTTTGGGGATGACCCTGTCAAAAAGCCAGGTCCAACAATTGTCCACCCCCCCCCTCAGACACAGGCATAGGGTTGTGAATAGTGTACCTAGGACTGATGATACAAGTTTGGAACACAGACTTGTAAATCAGTGAATCACTTGTCTGAACCTAGTATACCCACTCATGATTAGCACATGCTTTCTATACTGGCAAGTCCATTTACAACACGCAGATCATGTGGCCCTAGATTGCCATCCCGTACAATGACATTTGTTGCCCTGGCAGTGGTGGAGGATGTGCAGCATGATTTTTAGCTGACAACTGGCAGAACTATGATGCCAAAATCATGCCAGTTGTTACCCATCTTGTAAGGTTTGGATGTGCTATGTGTGATAGGACCTTTGTAGGCTGGTTTGCCATGTTCTTCCTCAGGGCCAATCCATGATCTATTTGATGATATGTGCTGTTACAAGTACATTAGATGTATTGTCTGATTTACTTCTTGTGCCATTTCACACAATGCAGTACCTAATGTTTGATTTTCTATTTTTCTTAACAGCTGAAAATATGACTCCCATCCAGGCCAGGGAGTTTCAACTGCGGGCAATGAGATACCGCCACATACTTGATGTCGAGTCTGGGTACCGCAACATGGCCCGAAGATATCGCCATGAACGAGCCTCTGGAGCTTGGAGGGCATTTGCACAAGGCGGCCCTTCTGTGTCTACCACAGCCAGCAGCACCACCACTACCACCCAGGTGGCACCAACAGCAACTGGGACCTTTGCGGGACCATCAACGGCAAGTGCTCTAGGACCAAGCACAGCACCACCTGCAGGGCAGCCTACAGCCATTGCCACAACACGGGCCCATACTTCCTCGGCTGGCACCCAGACCACCCCTGCTGCAGCCATTGACCCTGCTGCTTTTGCTCATATGCAAAGGGAATTGGACCGTGTCCATAGAAAGATGACCAGACTGCAGCAGGAGGTGGCACAGGTCAACCGGCGGGTGCGTTCAATCAAGGAGACCCTGAGGAGGGCCAACCTGTAGACCTGTACACGGACATGATTCCCACCCCTCCCTCCTCTTCCCTGGTTCTTATACTTTGTGGGTCTAGGGGGCTTAGTGTTAGGTTAGTGTAGGCTGTTAGTTTAGTTAGTGTTAGTTTGTTTCTGAATATTTATACTGTTTATTTTTATGTGTGTGTTGGGCAATGTTGGGGTTCTTGTGTTTTAAAAAAAAAAATACAAAAAGAAATTACAGAAAACAAATACAGAAAAATATATATTTGTTTTGTATAGGATAGTATGTGTTTAGGATAGTATCTGTTGTCCTCCATGTGTCCCGTCTCATAAGAGGACTGGGGGGTTGATGTTTAGATCGTTTTATTAAATGTGATAAGTAAGTTTAGCTTAGGTTAGTTAGGGACAGTTGTGGGTAATGAGTAGTTAGAGTAGATTAGGTTAGGTAAGGTCTTTCCCCGAGTTTTCACTTCTGTTTTTACTGTTTAATAAATATCTGGGTAAACATTTACAGTATCTGTCAAATGCTTGTAGATCAGGGCCTTGGCATGAGTGAACAGTGTCTCTTTTGTATTAGATTTTATTGTCCTATGCTGCAAACAAATCCCAACTGAGCTGTAACATTGGCAGCTACCCCAAAGCTACTTAGCTAAGATTCAGCCATTCTTTGCAACCACCAATCACGGTTACTATGGAAGTGTTTTTTTTTCATGATGTATGTTTTCAATGTCACATAATGTGCTTCCAGATTTAGTATTGGGGACACTGTGTTAAGTCTGACTGCAGTCTCATGTCCAAGGAAATCCTAATAAGGTGAGTGGTAGTAAGCTCTCTTGTAGTATCGTGTACATAACTCACATAGATCATTTGTTACACTGTTCAGCATGGTTACTTATTTGGATGTAAACTCATACACCTCCATTCATGCAGTTTGGTGTGTGTTAGCTTAAATTTATGGGAAATGTCACATACGTTAGTTTTGCATTGAAGCACCAATTTGAAGGCACTATTTTCTGGATTTGACCTCCCTTGAGGAAGCGTTATTCTGTCCAACACAGCATTATGGTGTATAGTGTCTATTTTCCTCAGAAATAACCCTCAGGAAGGGCAGAGTATGGTACAATCCAGGCCACTGTGCATAATTCTCAGCCCACATTATTTCAGGACAGTTGTATTGACAATCTATGATAATTGACAGGAGGCAAATTTCACTGATCTACTGCACGGTTGATGTGTCACATTACACAGAGACAAAGTGGTTGTGTAAGTGCTATTTATTGAAAAGTGCTGTAGTGCTATATGTACATTGTCCATGAGTGTGAGTCCATTATAGTGACATCATCCATTGTGATCCTACACAAGTGCAAAAAGACATGTCATTGGACATGCTGGGGTGAAGTGTCAGACAGTGCAGAGGGACAGGACTTGCCAATGAGTTAGTGAGAGACAATCACAGGGCAGGCTGACAAGATTAACAGTGGGTTGCAGAACAGTGCTTGAGTACAGTTGTTGCAAGACTGGCATGTTACAAAGCTCAGGACCTTGGTAATAGGTGGCCATGCGGCAGGGACTAGTGCTACCGGGTACTCTTACGTGTGAAGGTGATCTGTTCCTGGTCTTCATCTTCTGATGTGTGTGTTGCCTCCTCTGCCCTTGGTGGTGGTGGTTGTGAAGGGGCAACACTCACCTCAGTGTGTGTAGACATGGAGTCAGAAATCCCGGTAGCTGCTACCTGTGGGGGTCTTAAGGGCAGTACTGCAGCAAGGAGGATCTGCTGGTTCTTAAGAATAGCAGCCACATCACAGTGGTAGGCAGCCAGGTCGGCCCTGAGGGGTTCAATGTTGCATTTGTGCACACGTTGACAGGATTGCTGTTGTAGGTGTTGGGTCAACTGTATTACAGCTGTGCTGATTTCCTTCAGCCTTTTTTCTACTTCCTGCAAGATAGTTGTTCACCCTTGCATAAATGCTGCCTGTTCTTCAGTTGACATCATGCATGAACGCACCCCCTCTAGGCTGGCTGCCATAGTTTGCATCCCCATCCGCAACTTCTTGACCAGCTCCCGCTGTACTCCGACTACAGCTCTCTCAAAGCTGGTGCCAGTGACGTCAGAGTCCTCAGCTGTATTGGAGCTGGCAGGTCGTACAATTGGGGTGGTGGGTGGCTCGTCTGTGATGGCTGCTGTATCTGTGCTCCTCCTTGTGACTGAAGGTGGGGTCTGGAGGGTTCCAAGGACCTCTTGGAGGGTCTGCTGGCTGATGTTTGTCAGCTCGTCATCCATGTCATCAGGGTAGTCCTGGACAGGCATATCCGCAGGAGATCCATCGTCCTATGCAATGAAATACGGTACAATTAGTGTGTTAGTGTTGTGGGCTTTTTAATGTGATATGCCTACCTTCTGATTATTTTCACATTGTGATCTTGGTTCCTGTTCATTGCTCCTGTCTTTCAGATGGGTATTCTCCCAGGCCTATGCCCCACCTGCATGTCACATGTATTGTGGTCAGTTTGTGGACTTGTCAGCATCATCTCCTCTAGGTGTTGGTTCTGGCCAAATAGTGATTTGCCACCTTCAATCAATCAATCAATCAATCACTGCATTTGTAAAGCGCGCTACATACCTGCGAGGGTCTCAAGGCGCTGGGGAGGGGGGTGCTACTGGTCGAAGAGCCAGGTCTTGAGGAGTCTTCTGAAGGCCAGCAGGTCCTGGGTCTGTCGTAGGATGGTGGGGAGAGTGTTCCAGGTTTTGGCGGCGAGGTAGGAGAAAGATCTGCCGCCGGCGGTGGTTTTTCGGATGCGGGGGACTGTGGCGAGGGCGAAGTTGGCTGAGCGGAGGCTTCGGGTGGGGGTGTGGAAGCTGAGTCGGTTGTTGAGGTAGGTGGGTCCGGTGTTGTGCAGTGCTTTGTGTGCGTGGATCAGGAGCTTGAAGGTGATCCTTTTGTTGACGGGGAGCCAGTGCAGGCCTCTCAGGTGGAGTGTGATGTGGCTGCGGCGGGGGACATCGAGGATGAGTCGGGCCGAGGCGTTCTGGATGCGTTGGAGTCGTCTCAGGAGCTTGTTTGTAATTCCTGAGTAGAGGGCGTTCCCGTAGTCGAGTCTGTTGGTGATGAGGGCCTGGGTAACAGTTTTTCTCGTGTTGAGGGGGATCCATTTGAAGATCCTGCAGAGCATACGGAGGGTGTTGAAGCAGGACGCGGAGATGGCGTTGAATTGCCTGGTCATGGAGAGAGTGGTGTCCTACTCAACCCTCCGCCTACTTCCAATCTCATGGTGAGGCCTTTCACTGGCTGTGTGTGCTCTGATGGCACTAGCACCACACTTAACAATCTGGACCTGCCCCAGTCTCTGATCTTTCACATCCATCTATATGTAGTTGAAATGTAGCGTATACTATGTATAGCATTATTATGGCACAATATGGATGTCAGCATTGGTAATGTGTACTGCTGATGTTGGGGAATGTGTGGTACATTGGATTGCCCTGATAGTTGTAGCAGTGTCCTATTTCCTCCTCTGACTGAGCAGATTTATTTCTGTGACCAGTTACATGTGTCCTCCCCCTCAATGCTGTTGTCTGAGCAGTATGACATTTGGGATTTTGCACAGTGACCCAGGCACAGGATGGACCCTGACATATGCAGCATAGGTATGACATTAGTGCTGTGTACCTCCTAATGTGGATGACATTGGCTGATGTTTGCTGCAACTATGGACATTCACATTTGGCAGGACTGGAACATTTGTCTTGTTTCAGGGGATTGTTAACGTTGTCATCCTAAACCCTCTAATTTGGGTGTGTTTGATCCATGGGGACGTTACTGCCATTAGCTACTTGACCAGCATACACAGCAGAGGTGGTAGTGGCAACTGTTGTCAATGTTACATTCCAGTTGTCGGTATGGCTAGAGGTTGTCAATTGGGCCCTAGTTATTGTAGGGAGTATAGTGGCTGACGTGTGACGGGATGCCAGTTTGACGTTGTGCCCTTCCCTCCTGGCCTGGCTTTACCTTTGCAACATCGTTGGCATGGCAGCATACACCCATGGAAAGGTTGTTGGTGTTGTGTAGTGGTGTGCCCAGGTTTCCTCTGAATGGCCCATGGCCTGGTGCGGTGCCCCTTTACCCATGCCACTCCTTGAATATAATGACTTACATGCATTGTGTAGTAGGTATCCCCCCCGCTGGCAGTTAACATTTGTGCATTTTAATTACCCATTCGACTTACCCTGCATGTGCGTTGTCTCCTGGTAGTCTGCGCTGTCCTGTCCTTGAATCCCTGTGACGATCTCCTCAGGGTCGACGGCTGTGACCATCTCCTCTATGTGGTCCAGGGCCTCCTGGTGTGGTGGACTCCCACCTCCAGTCTGCAGTGCTGCCTTCCTGTTCCTGGACATCTTTTCCTTGGTCCTGCGCTTGTAGTCATGCCAGCGTTTCTTGCACTCGATGACTGTTCTGTGTACTTCTGCCACACTGTTAATCTTGCCAACAATTTGTTGTCATATTGCCTCTCTCCTACTGATTGGCAACTTTGAGGTGACAAAAAGTTGGTGCTGGTGTTCCGTCACCTCTTTAACCAGAATTTCCTGCTCCTCTGCACTGAAGCGACACTTTCTTTTCTTCTTCTCCCTGTCCTGGGTCTTGTGTGGGTCCTCCTGGCTGGTTCCTGGTCTGTTGTCATCTTCCTGGGGTCTGTGCAAGCATCTGGGATCCATCTCCTCTGCACAAATTGCTGTGTTTGGGCGAGGTTTGACGTTATTGCGTTCCAAAACGCTGCATATCCGGTTTGCGGTGTCGTTAAGCTGCTCACAGTCATTTCCGTCGCGTTAACGTCATTTTCCTTTACGATGTGACGCTGTGGTGTACGTCAGAGAAAATGACTCACACCTGTGGTTTGCGCCGCTGTGCGTCAAAGTATAAATTTGACGCCCGCACAGTGCAAAGAAATGGCGTTAGCCGGCGGTAATATTTTTGACGCAAAACTGCGTCTGCTCAGTTTTGCGTCAAAAAGTATAAATATGGGCCTTCGTATTTCTGAATGTGGCTGAAAACAACGGACTTTAAATGGGTTTTTATATCTTTAAAATTACAAAACCCTATTACAACACTTCAGAAGTAGTTGATGAAATTCAAACTGAAATGCATGTGCTTATATAAGTGACAGTATTTCATTCTTGAGTACCTCTCCTTTTCCCAGAGCTCAATACCACAGTTTACCTTTCTGGGTGCTGCAAATGGCAAGCATTACTGTTACCTAGCTTATTTGGAGGGCTCCACAGTTGAACCCAGAAGAATGGAGTGCTGATTTGGTCCTATTGAGATTCGACCTTGTAACTTACACACGTCTTGTTAAAAACTGGAGTTCTGAATTTTCGATCTTTTAAGCTGCACCTGAAACTATTATATTTCTTTCCCTATATAGAGATGCTTGCACCTTTTGGCTCAAGCTGTTTAAACAAGATATAAGAGCACGCTAGAACCACCAATTAACAAATCATTATGGCATCACAATGTGCTCTGGCTAAAATACGGTTACTGACTTTAGAACTTGGGTCTTTGGGTTTTAAACCTGGCATTTGCATGCAACATTTGTGTGATTCTCAATAAATCTCTTAACCTTCAGTAAACCTATAATTGGAAATATGTGAAATATAGCACACTTCATGTACACAATTTTACTACTTTAACGCAGCATGGGAATGATAAATGTTTCTAAAGTGCACATGCTACAGAACCGGTATGCGGTGGCTCTCCTTTCGGATGTCTGTTCTGGGATTCTCTCCGGACAGAGCCCTTCCTTGTGTAGTGATTCCCTTCACAGCAGGGTTGTTTCCATCATGGATTACCCACAACAGAGTCACAGGGTTGTGTGAGATTTTGCACTAACTGACATCAGCCCAACTGAAGGTGTGATCAAAGGAGACCAAAATCTGGGCTTCACCTATGGAGCTCTCATTGTGGAGATCACCTTTGAAATAGAGCTGAGCTTCCCTCAACTATTTGAATAAAAATGCGCTGTGAATAAGGAGAGCAGTAGCCGGCAGTGGATCAGGGCATGTCCCCCTGCGCTTTTGGCCAATTTATCACCACAATTATACTGGAAATACACCATTTTCCACCAGTTTTGAAAATATTTCTTGGACAAATCCCCCCCACACAACCCTCAAGGAAACATCATGATAGTTTGTGACTCTCACTTGTGGTCAAAGTTTGTTAACTGGTCTTACCCCCCACCACTTTCAAATTCCGCCAGCCACCACCGTGAAGCCATTCTACAGAGAAACAGTGAGAGCAGGCAATGCCACTATTGCCTGAAGCACTTTGAGTACAAGATATGTCTAACACATGAACCATAACATGTCAGATTTATATAAACGAGTTATTAAGAGCTTAATCCACAACAAAGATTTGTTGCTTGATCTCTTCGGTGGGGTAGGCATTTTACGACAAACTGTGATGTATGTCAGAGGCAAAGTAAAAACATCCCCAATTCTAAACTCCGGCACGGCCCACAACATAAAAAAAAGCCCGTGAGCTTACAAACATAATTTAAAGAGAATGCGTACCATACACAACTATGGCGTTCATGTCAATAAAATGGCCTATGTCACCAGCTAAGAAGGAGCTATGTAACGCTTTACCTCAACCAGTGTCGTCATGAAATGCGTGTCACTGTAAATGCAATTTCTCCTCTCTATGCCAGGACCATGGGCACTCATTGTAAACACTGTTCCACATCTCCTGACTGGCCTCTTTCTAATGCAGATAGAAGCAACTGAGTTCTGGTGTTAGAGCTGTACAAATAAACACATAAACACGTTTAGGGGTCTTTCAATAAGTAATCGATTTGCAGTGTAGCAGAGCCCATCTACTTAAATATATGACAGCAGCTATTGCAATTAATGTTTTATCATGAAAACACATTTGTTATGTTTTACTTGAGTTCCAAGTAAAACCGTATTTATTGTATTTTTTGTTTTCACTTGCATGTATCGATTTGCTCTAAACCGTTATAAAGTGCATCGCTTTCTTTTTGATAAGCAGCGCTTATGAAGTGTTTCATATAAATAATAAATATGCTTATTTTATGAATACGATTTGAAGCCTCAGCCGTTGTTTATCCTAGGGCATCATTCCAGTATCCTGTATTTCCTATAACAAAGACCCCAAAGCTGAGATGAGATCTCATCTAAAAGACACACCTTGCATACATAAGTAATACTCAGACCGCCTGTTTCACAGTGTTCTGGCCGCCAGCCCAAACAAAACATGCAATATTCAACATACCAATCCGCTGCCTCTGTAAATGCGAGAAAACCTCTAAGGATCGCCTCAGGCCAAGGAATTCTCTTGCCCTGACAACTAATGAAAAAAACACGTTTTTGGGACTTCGCATTTTCACATTGTGACGAGTCACATGAACACAGATCCTGAATACAAATGGAATTTAGACCAGTCTGCAAGATTACATAGAGCTCCTTCCAGTGTCTCGCTAGTGTTTCTTAACCCTGTGACTTCTTCTGGGGACCCACAACGAAACAGCACTGGAAGCCGCGAACCCCAGCCTAAGGAAGTTCTACGATTTAAACCTCATAACACACAGAACTACAGAAATAAGTACTGATAGAACAAGTAAGTACACAAATTATGAAATATGTTATTCACTTCACAAACAAAAAATATACAGAAATAGACATTTTAGTTTTAATGGGAAGGTTGGAGCAATCCAAAATGTGATTTTATTTTTAGAAGTTGAAGCGATATGCTGGACTCTAGCATATAATTTGTCTTTTTTGCAAATAATTCTTACTCTCTTTTTTCCACACATACCAGTGCTTCAGCTGAGGTCGCCAATTGTTTATACTAGATTCTGTTTACTGTACATGTACTGCTATCACAAATCATGCTAAGAATACCAACTTTTGTATGCTTCATATGTTAAAATCTTTCACATTTACAGATTGTTTTAATATTTTAAATGTTACATATTGCTGTTTTATGTATATCGCTTTTCTTAATCTTCTATTTTTTTATTTTGTAAGCAGTTGAGGTTCCCTTATTTAGGCATTTCAGAGAGTGGAGTGACCTGAAGTGTCCTAAAGTGAGTGGAATGGCCTGGAGTGGAGTGGCGTGTCTTACTGTACAGTGGAATAACATGTCATACAGTGGCATCTCATGCAGTGTGTTAGAGTGGAGGAGCGTAGAGTGGAGTTGTTTAGATTGGATGGACATATCATAGAGTGGAGTGGAGTCTCTTAAAGTGGAATGGTGCTTCGTGGAGGGGCATGCAGTGTTGTAGAGTAAAGTGGAATGGCATAGAATAGAGTGCCGTAGAGTGGAGTGCTGGCATATAGTTGAGTGACATAGAGTGGAGTGGAGTGGCGTGTCAGAGTGGAGTGGCGTGTCAGAGTAGAGTGGAGTGGTGTATCTTAGATTAGAGTGGAGTGGTGTGTCAAAGAGTGGCATGTCATACAGTGTCTTAGAGTGGAAGGGAATACAGTGGAGGGTCATACAGTGGAGTGGGTGGCATGTCTAAGAGTGGAGTGGCCTGTCTTAGAATGGAGTGGCAAGTTGCAGAGTGCAGTAGAGTGTCATAGAGTGGTGTGGCACAGAGTGGAATATCGAAGAGTGTAGTGGTGTGTCATATAGTAGAGTGGTGTGTCAGAGTGTCGAGTGATGTAGGGTTGAATGGCATGTCGTAGACTGGAGTGGCCCATCCTAGAGTTCAGTGGCATGTTGTAAAATGCATTGGCGTGTCTTAGCGTGGAGTGGAGTAGTGTATCATGCAGTGGCATAGAGTGGCATGTCATAGAGTGCAGTGGAGTGGCTTGTTGTACAGTGTCTTTGGTTATATATTTTTTCCCCTTTACTATAGGCAACAAATGCTTTCTAGATACTTTCACAAAAGTACAGTGGTACTCCATAAACCTTTAAAAAAATATAAAAAATCAATTAAAATTATTTCCCCTCCCTCTACATAGTTTGCTAATCTGTCTCATGTCTTCCTATTCATTTCCAAACTACTAATAATCTACATTTCACATTAAAACCAACAGCAAAGACAAACTGTGGTCTAAACAAAATGGATGTTTTTTTAATTTGTCAGGGCTTTCGTTAACCAATAGTATTGTGTTTTGTCATTGCCATGCTCCGCAGTATACTATGAAAGTACCGCCTACTATATCAATACGATTTTGTCCCTTGTAGCTTCAAAACCACTGAACCAATTAACATCTAATAACAAAAAGAATCCTTTAAATACCATATTCGAGATTGCTGCCAAATTTAATCTAAATCTTTTCAGCCATTTTGTTGCTACGTCTGAGTAAAAAGGTGTATGGAAAATGCATTGGTGGAAAAACATGTTGTGGGACCCCTCTTTTTCTTCACATCTCCTAAACTCCTTAACTAATCACCACACAACTTTGCATCATCTGGCAATGTAGCAAAAGGAATTTAAGTATATAAATAAGATAGACACAGCCAACCCAGATTTTGCGAATTAATTGCTTCTTCAGGGCAAACAGACTCTAAACGATCCAGACCAAAGGAAATAAAATTCATCACCCATGATATGAGTACCTTCAAAATGCATGATGGTGCGCCCAATATGGTACAATTGTGGTGCTTGGACCACGACCTTATTTAAAGTTTCATATTTAGAGTTTTGGTGGCTGACTGGACATCAGCTAGACTGCCCTTTCCACCAAACCCTAAATGAGGCCAGAAGTGTCCAGCTTTAGATATATTGTAAAGTGTGCATCTGTGCATCAATGGTCTTGTGCAAACTGCTGGACTTGACTGGTAAATTGAATGATGGGCATCAAGGCCACACTGGAAGTCCAGTATCTCCTTCTTTTTTTCTGAACTCTTTCAAAAGAGAAATGTTATGCTGCTCTGCAAGACAGGTGCAAGTCATGCAGCAGCTGAACACCCTTTCTTTAGTTTCAAAGGTACAACATGGTATGTATCACTACAAGCAATCACTACAAAGAGGACAGTTGAAGCAGTAGTGCAAATTTATCTGCATAACATAGTAACAAACTATCTTCCACCAAACACTGACAGCAGCAGTATAATCTCTTTCCTTACAGAACAAGTACAGCATTGCAGCAGCAAAGCAAGCTTTGCACACATAGATAATTGCACAACAGAGTAAGCTCCCTTTACACACAGTGTAGTATGATCAGTAAGAGTTCAAAACAACTGATCCAGAACCCTGACAAGGCCATACAAACACCAGTTGCTACGTGGGCTGGCCCGGTAATGAGTTTCTTTTAGTTTTAGATGACGGATCAAAAAACTAAAAGCATGGATATATTTACTTTGGTTTTCTGTAAAACTATCCCAGGTATCTTAGTGCACATGGAGTTAGACTATCAACTATGCAGTTCAGTCAGTGGCCAGTTGTAACACTTGTAATTTATGCTTTCACTTTTAACTAACTACTACTTTTGGCTATTCACAAAATCTGAGTGTATAGATACTCCGCCTCATGAAAAAGGAGGTGGAATCACACTTAAGAGTGTAAGTTACTACTGCAAAAAATAAACAATAATAAGTCCATAAACACAAAAGAGGTTTTATTTTAATGCCCTACCTCCGATATTTTCTATGGGAAGATGTTGTTAGACTAGTGGTTGGCCATGTGAAACAGTGTTTATTGAATACGCTATATCTTGGGGAGTGTCCAGTAAAGCAAACGAAAGATGCCCAGAACAATTGAACACAGGAGCATATGTGTTTACGATTATGCTGCGATCGGCGGCACACTTGGGAACTTGTTTGCACATGTTGAGATAAAAGATACGCTTCATCAGATGCCAACATACTCAAACAAACATAAGAAAAACAGCAGTTAAACACCAGTTATAAGGAGTTGCATCACTCAGCTTTGCCAGGCATGTTCTGCCCTATATTTGACATTTTTATGATTATACTAGTACAGAGAATAAGATAAGTTTAAAGGAAAATAGCTCCATCAAGAAACTTTAACAGTGTCTGCTTCGAATGAAGACGAAGACTAAATGGATCATGAACACATGTTCTTCTTACTAGTTACAGGAAAACATCTATCTAGGAACCATTTTCCCCCTTATGTACTGAAAACGAAACGTATGTTTTAATATCTCATATCAGCATCAATCTCTTCTTCTCTTCCAAATCATTTCTTTCACCGAAAGGTGACATCTCATCAATGAGGGAGTAGAGGTTACAGCTGTTGCATCGTGTAACCTTTTACTCAAGTCTTCAAAATACATACTATGAGTTGGATTACTGCCACCATAGTCACTTTTGTAGCCAGAAGCACTGGTAATATTGCCAAAATGTATGTTCCCTAATGATCTAACCAATAACTTAACTGTTCCCATTTCCCCTGGTGCATATTCCCAGTATTTTCAGGAATTAAGGTACATCATTCTATCCCTACTATCCTACGTACTCCTCCATGATTTGCAAGCACAAACATCCAGTGTTATTTTATTCTATAGTACTGGTTTGGGGAGTTGCCAGTGTGTTTATGAGTACACTGAGTAGAGGCATTAATTCTTTTAGGAAAACTAGAAAGCCTTCCAAAGTTCTCGTATGTCATTGATACCAAAAGATACATTTAGCGTGAAGAACAGTTGGGTAACCATATGCCAAATTACATCCGCCTCTCCTGTTAGCTGGTAACCAAGAATATGCCTAAGTGCTGCATACAAACTGCATTCTCTTAAATGACAGTAACATTTTTCTATCTGTATTTTTTTGCCATTAAAACAATAAAATTACATTTACCCTGTCCCAGATCTAATTGTCCATTGTTCTTGAATCAGAAGGAACGTCCCTTCACATATGTCAGTTTTAAGTAGGGGAAACCTAAATTAGTGTTTTTGTTTCATTTTGAGGGTGACATTATACCAATATTTCCCATCTTGTGATTGTGTAGGCTGTTCAGCCAAAACATCTGTAACATGCCACATTTAGTCATTTTTCAAAATGCTGTCAGAAACATAATGATCGATATAGATGCTGGCTTTTATAGGCTATTCTAAACACAATAGGCGTGTGTTCAGTATAGGCCTGCCATTTATGGTACTTCCTGGCGTATGTGCAGACATTCAACACAGTCTGAGACAATAAACACCTTTTATAACCTGCTAGCATAGGTACTCAACAGTATCCTAATATCAGACATCAATGTCATCCATCCAATTGCTGTACTCTCAAGTTAATGATAAGTTCCCCTATTTCCTGTTCTGATTATCTCTGGTGAATATCACCAGTATATTGTGGAAAAAAGGTACAGCATTCTATCCCTTCTATCCTACATACTCTTCCATTACTTGCCAGCACAAAATCCAGTGACGTTTCTATTCTGCAGTACTGGTACCTACAGCTGCCCATGTGTTGATTCCTACACATAACGGGGCCATTAATTATTTTAGGGAATCTAGAAAGTTTATATTTGAGTATTTGAGTATATATGTTTTGCATTTTAGTGAACTGAAAGCAACCAGTAACGGGATGGTCCAAGTTGATATTAAGGGAGTAGTCCATGTTGTCAAAGAATAGGTCACAAACACTGTTACCCTTGGTAGCATTGTTTATTTCCTGTAGAATAGAGGTTTCCAGGACGTCACTCTACTTCTGAAATTGACCTTTCATATTGTTATTTGGGCCACAGCTACTAACAACCACTTGTTTGCACATGTCTGCTGCTTGCTTTGTCCCCTTCTATGGATGGTACCCTAGGAGTCAGTGGAAACACCGGAGTCAAAGTGTATTGTAAAAGTTCTGTTCCGTTCCTCAAGCGGTGTAACTTTTACAGTTGCTTGCATGAATTTAGGACTCATAATCCCTGCATTGGATCACTGTGTTGTCTGTCAATAAAATCTGGAACGGGCCTTTCCATCATGTCTAAACTCTTGTCTTGTGTTGACGAGCTTTAATATATACTCAGTATCCCGTGTGGTGGCGAGAGTTGTGCTGCCAAATAGCTTTAAAAATTTGAATCAGTTTTTGCAATAGTCAGTCATAATGTCAACAGCCAATTGTAGCGTGGGGTGTCCTTGGCCAATGCGTTAGGCAGCCCAGTATCACTTTATGAGGGCACAGTCCATCTTCCTGTTAGAAGCGTTCCTCATACTCACTAGGGCAGGTGGAGGAGCATCAAACACTTACAAACCTAAGTTTGCACAATTGTTTGCTGTTTTCTATTTTAACACTCCATTCTTATGTTCTACTATTATTGATAATTGTATGAGACAGGGCAATGACATGTATGCACAATATTTAAAGCTTGACATATTTGTTTCATGATGTGTGCAGAAAAGAGTGTTCTGTTGTCTGAATCTATGTGAGATGGTCCTCAAAATCTTGGAATCAATTTCTTATGAAGCAACCTAATAACAGACTATGGGCCTGATTATGAGGTGGAAGTTTCCCCACCAGCCCTATTATGACTTTCCCACTGAGCTGATGGGCGGGAACCAAGGTTCAGGCCTGTCAGACCAGTGGGAAATGTGCGACTGCATTGCCACCAGCTTATAATAGAGCCAGCAGCAACGCTGCCACATGAAGGGTGCACTAGAACCCTCAAAATGCACACTATCTGCAGAGTTCCATGAGCATGGGCAGTGCAGGGCCTCCCTTGTGGCCCCCTGCACTTGTTCTCGACCAGTCCTTTCATAGCAGTTGAACTGTCATTAAAAGGCTGGCAGAAAACAAGGTTGTAATCAGCTAGGGCTGATTACAACCTGCAACGCTGTCATCTCATCAGAGATACTGGCAGGGACTGCGGCAGGTTGGTGGGTCTTCCCGCCAACCTCATGATGCAGCAGTCGGACTATCACAACCGTAGTGGTCTGACTGCCACTACTAGTCTGGTGATATGTTGACCAACAGACTCATAATAAGGCCCTTAATATCACAATGTGCAGTCAGAAGGGTAAGCTTACACCTAATTAGAGGCGACACATACTAATACCAGCACATATTTGTAAAGCAGTCTCATTGAAATCCACTTACACCTTTACAAAAGAGACCTAGAGCATGCTTTGAACCCCTTGCACTGTTTGCACTGTCTGACCTGCTTTATGTTGTTGGCACAGCACACATGAAGAGCAATGTTGCAAAATTAAGCAAAAAACAATGATTCTACCAACCCCTCCTCTTCCTACATTGCTCTGTCCATGGTATGAGGAAGTTAATGTGTGGAACAAGGGTGATGGTGCCACCACCTGATGTGCAGGAGAAATGCATAATCCTTCTTCTTTCTAATAACAGCCTGATCTTATCCATGTACCTTTCTCTTCGTCTGAAACAATATTTTGGACTTTACGCAAATAAACCTGAAACATTATTTTCAACTTTCCACAGATAAACACATAGGGGGTTATTTTGACCCTGGCGCTCTTCCGACCACCAGGGTAAAAGTGGCGGTCCCACCGCCAACAGGCTGGTGGTGCAGACTGCCACATTATGAGTGTGGCCAGTTGGCCTCTGCCAACCCACCACATCTGACTCATACAGTCATGGTGGTCTGGACCGCCGGGACGGGGATGATCATCTTCTATCAGGTGGTCCACAGAAGACTGCCGGCGGTATTAGGAGCCAGCTTTCCAACATGGTTTCCGCGGCGGTAACACCACCACAAAACCATGGCGGAAGGGCTACCAGTGACAGGGAATTCCTTTTCTGTCACTGGTAGATGGATCCCCCAACTGCCCCAGCAAGCACTAGACCCCCCTTCCCTCCTCCAGCCACAACTACATCCATACACGCATTCACAACTACATCCATACATGCATTCACAACAACATCCATACACGCATTCATGCACGCATACTCACACCCATCCAAACACGCATTCTCACACGCATACACACTTACATGCAGACACAAACTCACTCCAACATTCAGACACGCATACAACCACGCATACACACATTCATGCACACAAGCAGACACCACACACTCATACACATACACACAACACCATACACCCTCCCAAACCCCCTCCCCTGTCGGACGATCACCTTACCTGTTTCAGGGAGAAGCTAATCCGGCAGGAAACAGGATGAGGCGCTGCCACTGCTAGCAGCGCCCCACCAACAGGACACCGCCAGGCAATATTATGGCCCATAATATGGCGGGTGGTGTCCAACTGGTGGGGCAGGGCCGGTGGTGGGACTGCCAGAGTGCCTCCACCTACCAGCACGGGTACAGCCGGATTTCCACCCAAAGTGTGGCAGAAATCTGGCAGTACTCGTGATATGGCAGGTGGGAGACCACCAGTACTGGTGGTCTCCTGTCAGCCTTGGCTTTAGCAGTCTTTATGCCAAAGTCGTAATGAGGGCCATAGTGCTGATTGGTCACCCGGCACTTAAACAGGGATAAACAAACCCAAAGGTGCAGCATTTGATGGTGCTATTTCTTTAGTAGTTAAGTCTGCAACAGCATTTCCCTGTGAAACTTCTTTAGTTCTTTGATAATTTGCTGTACACTTTACCACTGCTACTGTTCTTAGCAACTGTATTCAAAACAACAAGTTTCCAACATATTTAACATTTTCAGTAGGTGGTCCAGCAGAGGTGAGATAGCTTCCTTGTGAGCATAGTTGGTTAAATCATATAAAACTATAAAAGCATATTGAGAATCAGTGTAAACTTTCACAGCTTTAACTGCAGATATAGAAAATGAAAGTGTCGGTCCCACTAGTTCTGCTATTTTTATTGCAAAAACATAAGATATTATGATATTATGTAGTCTTTGAGAACTGTGATTATTTTTTATACAGCATATCAATATGCCTTCATAATTTCTTAGGTATGAACCATCACAAAAAGAACAAGGGTCAGCATTTGTTGGAGGAGCATCTGTAAGATCAAGTCAACATTGTTCTAAAATATAGGAAACAATTGTGGTCATTCAAATCAGTGTCTATTGCAAGGAAGGAGGGATGCTGGACTCAGAGATTGCACTAACATTATAGCTGGGGTAGACAACATCAATAGCTCAAATTGTGTTAACCATGCATTTGTTAGGTGTTGTCTTTTGGACTCCTAATGTAGACTCTATAGTATGATGAACCAAGACAGTAGGGACATTCTTAGTACTATGTTACCTGACTATTTGACAGCAGCATTTGCAGAAACAAATACTTACATGCATGGAGGAAATCTGCAGCCACTGAGAGTAGGAAATTGGGGTATGAAATGAGGGGATGAGAACCCACCTCTAGTAATAATCACAGTCTTAGTCAGGGTGAGTATCTAAATAAACCTTTGATGATATTTTAATAAATAAACAATCATCAAACAACAAAAATCCAATAAGTAGAACCAGAGATGTATATTTTTAAAGTTTGAGGTAAAAATAGCACCAAAAAGCACTAAGCCTTAGGTACAGGTATCTGGTCACGCTAGATCAGGTCAAAGTTAAAACTTAAGGCTGACAGAGATAGACCGCAAGTCAGACGCAGGGACAAGTTTGACCTGTTGGAAAGTTATCTCTTCATTTAGAACATTTTATGGAAGTAGAAAGCCTCTAGCTGGGCCAGATATTGGACAGGTTCTGAGGAAGGATGTGACAATGACATGGAGCACCTGCACGAGTTCAAAGAGTGGGTAGGAAACTGGTTGGCACCGGGCATAGTGAAAGCAATGACAAAGGTTGTCAGCATCAATGCTCAGATGCTAGTCACCTTCAAGTCTGGTGAAGTTGGTGATTGGGTGCTGCTCGTTGTTGGGTCCGGGAAGCCATTAATGAAGTTATCAGCATCAAATATCAGCATCAGCTCTGGTTAACCTTTCAATTTGGTAAGGGATGTTTGCTCTCTGAACAGGTCCAGGGCATTAGGGATGGTTTTTGGGAGACAGGACTTTCTCCCACAGATGCGACAAAGGAAAAGGCCTCTAAAATCTTGTTGAAGCTTTGTAGCTCAAACAGGAGGTCAGCCAACTTACCATTGAGGTCACTTCTGGGGTCCTGAAGTCAGGGCAAGCAGGTACAATCTTCCTTCAGGTTCTTCTGATTCTTCTCAGATCCAGGAGTGTTCTAAGGAGAGTTCTGAGGTTGCGACGTGTATGCCTAGTGTCTGTCTGTGGGTGGGGGGTACCTTCAAAACCAGTTCTGGGCAGCTATCCTTCCCCCACTGGGACTGGAGGCAGTCTGACTGAAAAGGTAAAAGGGAGGCAGAACCAGGTGTCAGCTTCATCTGCCAGTGACAGAGTAAGCATAAGGATGAAGATCAAGAAGGGCCTGGGTCTCATCACAGGGGGCCATCAGTAATCAGGTGACAGTTGAACACTGGCAGAAAGTCCTATTGGTTTTAGATAGGAAGACAACCTTCTAAGAGTGTTGTTTCCAAAATAGTAATATAAAATCTGACCTTACCATTGTATTGGATTTTAAATGACTATTGCAATGAGTTCTTGAATTATTTTTCTACCTGTTCCAAAACTGAATTTAGCATGTATGAAGTGTAATAATGTAAACCCATGTTAGTCTATAGGAAAGCCAGCTTTGACACAGTCAAAACCATCTTTGAGGTTTTTCACTGCCAGGGCATGTAAAACATGAATTTCGATTTGTATAAGTAAGCCCAGGACTGGGATAATGCACTTTTCTGCTTCTCTAGACAGTTAGTATTGTGATAAAAGAGGCAGTCAATGCCCTTGTAATTGGCGGTACATTCAACATCATTCCTGCTTCATTTGCATGTGATGTTGTCTATCATGGTAGTGCCTACTTGAGAATGTGTGGTTGAATTATTCAATCTATGGTAGAGGGAGCAGAATCATAGGGATTTCTAATCTAGTGTGCAACAGGGATGATAATGTCTGTAATATTGGACAACTTCAGTGGGATCTATAAATACTGTCTCTTGAGTATAGTAGTTGGTATATCCATATTTCCACAATAAGTCCCTTTTTAACAAATTAACAGGAGGTTTGGGGATCAGAGGAAAGGCTAGATAATATGAAATGGGGTCTGTGGCAAAGAGTACCTCTGTAGAAGTATGGTTTCATTTAATTTAGTACACTAATTTAATACAGTCTCATTTCTTATTCCAACAGCTTCTATACAGTTTTCTGAGAGTGATAAGTCTAGGGCATCTACCATTCTTAAGGCAGTCTTTGTGGCTCTGGTGTCAAGGAAACATTATCTGGGTTTACCTCTTTCTGCCTGTCCCACATATGATCCTAGTTGATTTACTGGCAATAGTAGCCTCTAACTCTAGGGCCACTCTAGTAAGCACCAGTCTTACAATGGTATCCTACTTTTGGAAGAGGAGACGGGCGGAACATTTGTAAGTGCTGTCACAACCCTAAGCATTCCAGTAAAAATTACTTTACCCCAGCTGGCCATGCTGGGACCTACACTCATTCTTCTAATGGCCTGGTCTTCCACACTTGAAATAGCCAGACTTTGTTAATGGACCAGATTGTGTGTTCCCCAAATGCACCTTTGTCCTTGTCTTTAAGTATCCCTTTGTGCTCCTCTACATCATCGTTGCTGTATTGGTCCTCATCCTATTCTCCCATGATACTGCATCTACAGGTGCATAAGCTGTGAACCTTCTTTACAGCATTTCATCCTTGACCTCCAAGCAATATTCATCAGATATCTTTGATTTCCAAGCAGGGGTCAGAAGCTGGTTGAAGACATGTCCAGGAGGTGTAGCAGGTGTGTTGGAAGGATGTATGATGGAACAACGCATGCGCCAACCACGCATGCCTGGACAACACATTTGGAACAATGACTACGTTGTTTCCACAAATGCCTTTACCACGCATGGCTTTACGATTTTTTGTTGTAAAGGCATGTCTAGTAAAGGCATGTATGGAATGGCATGCATGGCTTTTGCATGCCTTCCCCCCACCCGCCCTAAAAATAAAACAACCCGACCACCCCACCCTCCCTAAAAATAAAACTACCCCGATCCCCCACCCTCCCCTAAAAAGTACACCAATACCCCCACCCTCCCTGAGCCCTAAAACCTACACGACCCCCTCACCCACCCTTAAAACAACTGACTCCCACCCCAAAAATAAAACTACCTGCCCCTTAAAACAAACATACCGACCCCCCACCCCACCCTAAAAATAAAGCTACCCCATCCCCCCCACCCGCCCTAAAAATAAAACTACCCTGACCCCCCACAAAATAAAACTAGCCCAACCCCCCACGTGCCCTAAAAATAAAACTACCCCAACCCCCCAAATGCCCCTAAAAACTATCCCTATACCCCCACCCACTCTGAGCCCCAAAACCTACCCCAACCCCCAACCTGCCATAAAAACAACCGACCCCCACCCCCAAAAACAAAATTACCCCAACCCCCACCCCGCCTCTAAAAACCTGCCCTGAATACTAAGTGACTAAGACCTCCCATCCCGCTCCTAAAAGCAAAATTACCCCCACCCCATCCTAAAAACCATAGTACCCCGACCCCCCACCTCGACCCTAAAAATCATAGTATCCTGATCCCACATCCCTGCCCCCTAAAAAAAAAACTAACCACCCCACCCCTAAAAAGATTAGAGAGATTCAGGTCCAGTTCTTCTCACTACCAGGCAAGGAAGGCAGCAGACAGCAGGTCAGGACATCAGAGCAGAACTCGAACAGAGTCCAGCAGAGTGACAGTAATTTCAGTAGCACAGCAGTCCTACTTCTTGGTAGAGTATCAACAGGTCCAGAAGTGCACAAAGTTGGTGGTGTAAGAGGTCAAGTACTTACACCCAGCTATGCCTTTGAAGTGGGACAGATTTCAAAGAGAGGCCTTTGGAGGAAACAGAGTCCATGCCCTTCCTGCCATGGCTCCAGAATCACTACAGGGGGTTATGCAACCCTCTGTGTGACATCAGGCCACAACCCATTCAGGTGTGTCAGCTCCTCCCACAGGCAGTGGATGGCCCATCAGTTACACCTAAGTTCCCTTTGTGTGTGGCTGCCTGGAGAGATGCACAAGAGCTTAACTGTCACCCATCTGGATGTGTATTCAGAGACAGGCAAAGTAGCATTTTCAGAACTAAAATTTAAAATCCAACTTCACCATAAGTTGTGATTTTAAATTGTGATCCCAGAGACACCAAATCTTCTTGCCAATTGGAAATTACACTTATAAAATGTGATAGGGTAACCTCAACATTATTCCATGGGAGAGATAGGGCTTACAGTAGTGAAAAACAAACTTAAGAGCTCTTTACTAATAGAACATGTAAAACGCACAAATACATGTGCTACCTTTTAAATATACTGTACCCTGCACTTGGCTTTCTAGGGCCTACCTTAGAGTGAGCATGTGTATTAAAAAGGAAGATTGGTGCCTGACAAGACAGTTAACTTGCCAGGTTGATATGGCAGTTTAAAACTGCACACATAGGCTCTGCTATGGCATACCTGAGATGTGTTTAAAGGGCTACTGAAGTTGGCAGGCCAATCAATGCTGCAGACCCACCAGTATCATTTAATTTACAGGCCCTGGACACAGGTAATGTACTTTACAAGGGACTTAAAAGTACATTAAATATGCCAACTGTGGATAAGCCAATGTTGCCATATTTTAAGCAGAGAGCACATGAACTTTAGCACAGGTAAGCAGTGGTGAATTGCCTGGAATCCTGAAGTCAACAAAAAGAAATTCATCAAAAAGGGAAGGAGGAAGGCACAAAGTTTGGGCAGATCTGTTTATTTCCATTGACGTTGTTCTCAAAGTAAATTTCTGACACTGGCTCAGTAATTTTGCAAAGCACCTAAGTTCCTTTCAGCTAGCTCACTGTACTGTATTAATTCACAGTAGTTTGCTGTTCTTTTGTAAATAGTTTGTCCTGTCATGTCTGGCACAAAGGGACTGAATTAATGTAGTGGGATAGTGCTTAGATGGTAGCACAATACAACATCTAATAGAACCATGCTCTGGTTTGCTGAAATTATAACTCTTTTGATCTTACCTTGATCATTTTGCATTTTCTAATTCTGCCTCACTTATTGACTCTGCCCTTACTTAACTATCTGTATTTTTGATATGCTGTGTGGTGCCTTTTCTCGGGACATAGTGCACATCAACCCTGAACCATCCACCCCTGCATGTGGTATTAAAGTATCCTTTTCATTGTAAAAATGTAAGGGTTCTCTGAGCCCACACTCCTTCAAATGATAGCAAATGGGATTGGGCCTATGAGCCAGAATTCCAAGGGAAACATGGGAACCAGATGGTACTGAAAGCACACCTGGCAGTGCCACTAGAGATTATGGTAATGAAGGTGAAGCTGTAATTGTCGGAGAGAGCGGCACTTATAGAGTAGATGATATTTTTCATACAGGATCGCCTGTCATCTGTAAGCCTATTTTCTTCATTTTGTGCAAGAGACAACAGATACAGCGGGGCATATTTATACTCCGTTTGCGCCGAATTTGCGTCGTTTTTTTCGACGCAAATTCAACGCAAAACTAACTCCATATTTATACTTTGGCGTTAGACGCGTCTAGCGCCAAAGTTCATGGAGTTAGCGTCATTTTTTTGCGTGAACACCTTCCTTGCGTTAATGATATGCAAGGTAGGCGTTCCCGTCTTAAAAAATGACTCTGATGCATATGCGTCGGATTTATACTCCCGGGCAAAAATGACGACCGGAAGTGGGCGGGTCTTAAAAACCCGCATTAGCGCCGGATTTTAGCGCCTGGGTCAGGGCAGGCGTTAAGGGACCTGTGGGCTCAGAATGAGCCCAGAGGTGCCCTCCCCTGACCCCAGGGACACCCCCTGCCACCCTTGCCCACCCCAGGAGGACACCCAAGGATGGAGGGACCCACCCCAGGGACATTAAGGTAAGTCCAGGTAGGTATATTTTTTTATTTTTTTTGTGGCATAGGGGGGCCTGATTTGTGCCCCCCTACATGCCACTATGCCCAATGACCATGCCCAGGGGACAGAAGTCCCCTGGGCATGGCCATTGGGCAAGGGGGCATGACTCCTGTCTTTGCTAAGACAGGAGTCATTTCAATGGGGGATGGGCGTCGTAAAAAAATGGCGCAAATCGGGTTGTGGCGATTTTTTTGCCTCAGCCTAACTTGCACCATTTGTGGACGCCCATACGCCATTTTCCCCCTACGCCGGCGCTGCCTGGTGTACGTCGTTTTCTTTAACGCACACCAGACAGCGCCGGCGGCTAATGCCGGCTAACGTCATTCAATAAATACGGCGCCCGCATGGCGCTTCAGAATGGCGTTAGCCGGCGCTAATTTTTTTGACGCAAAACTGCGTTGGCGCAGTTTTGCGTCAAAAAGTATAAATATGGGCCAGCATGTTTAACAACATAACCCCTGTATTAGTTCCCATAGCCCACTGATTTTAGTACCAAAAGTTCTTGGCATGGTGCTTCAACAAAAAAGAACATTTGTATGCTAGGATGGTGCATGGCCTGTGTAATGTATAACAGGAAGCCAGAGAAACGTATTAGCACTATGACCTATTGACAAACTTGAGAATCTGACATGCATGCATATATGAAGACCGCCAACAAATCCAGATCCCAAAGGAGGTGGTGTTGATATTGATAGTACAAGCTACACACCACAATATCATGAAGACATGACAGCCCGCCTTCTCTAGTGCGTCTGTATCAGCAATCCCTCTACCTTCAACTACTGTGTTACTGTTACAAAAAACCCACTAACAGTGCTCTTTTCAGACAGGAAAGAAAATTTAACTAAACCAATTCAGTGACCAAATCTGGTTAGTTTTGGTAGAAGGCAAGGGATTGTTAAGTTTCTGATGACCATTTACCTGAAATAGAAGGTTCTCTCCACTCTTGATGGTAGAACTACACATAGCAATGTATGCATTGGCTGTACGCACATTAAACAAGAGAGCAGTGCAAACTATCCATATGATATGGAGCAGTGGTAGCCCTCATGTCTATTACCGTGACCTGGGGCCACTACAAGCTATTACTGCTGTGGAAGTCATTCATCTACATCAAACCATTAGAATATCCTGCAGTGAGAAAGTGCACATAGTTGGCAACGTGGAAGATTTTATTCAAGAGAGTGTGGTACTACTGATAACAACCGTATTATTGTGATCTCATGTTGTATGACCATGACTGTGCATGACTTTATGAAAATGAGGTTTATGAAAAGGTGTGGATGGAATGCTTGAATTAGTCTCAGCTACTGGTAATTACTCTGGCCACATCCCGTCCCATCATTATTTTGCCACCTCAGTTTGGACCCAGCCACATGCAAATCGTTCTTGACCCTGCTTCAACAGGAATAGTCCAGCTGAACTGCCAGGCCAATTCCTTCCCAAACTGGAATACAAGCAACCCAAGACTGGTTTCACCTTTATTAGGGCTCATCAGTCAGTTATACCCTGGGGCCAGTGGCACAGTGTGCATGGGTCCCATGTCTTGGGATACCTGCCCCACTCAGGGTGTTGCACTTAAGAATATATACAAAGTGATGGATGGAAAGCTTGAATTAATCTCAGCCATTGGCAGTTACTTGGGTGGCATCCCAGTCCATCCCATGCCACCACAGTTTGGACCCAGCCACATGCTAACCAGTCATGACCCTCCTCCAATAGGAACAGTCTATTCTGGACTTCCAAGCCAGGTCTTCCCTTATCAGGGTTACAAGCAAGCCAAGATATAAATTGAATCTACTTCTCCGCAGCATACTGGCCAATTGATGCATGCTTTGTACACATTTTAGCTAATCGTTTATAGCATATAAGTAAGCTAATATCTTCCCCTGACATTCTAATACACAATGCTTTAAACCATTGGAACTCCACCCTCTATGTTTTCTAAAACCTTTTTGAGTATCTAAGGCTAGGGGTGACATTGTCAGGCAAATACCAGGTGAGGAATCTTCCAGATTACTGACAGTATTTGATACTTTGGAAATGTGGGCTAAGAAAATGCTGATCAAAATGCTTGTATCTTTCGAGGTTGCCACATAGGCAGTGCGCCCCACCATTCCAGATGCCTAAGTTTGATTTTCATGTACAGGAACAAACCGGATTTTGAAGCTGCTGGTGTTATCTACAGCTTAGGATAGCATCCAAAAATAAATAACAAGGAGATATAAGGTTCTGTAAGAATTAAGGGGGTCATTCTGACCCTGGCGGTAAATACCGCCATGGCGGAGGTTGGCGGTAGCACCGCCAACAGGCTGGCGGTGCTCCGCCGGGCATTCTGACCGCGGCGGTACAGCCGCGGGCAGAAGCGGAAAGCCGGCGGTGTACTGCCGACTTTCCGCTGCCCATGGGAATCCGCCATGGCGGCGCAGCTTGCTGCGCCGCCATGGGGATTCTGACACCCCATACCGCCATCCTGTTCCTGGCGGTTCGCCCACCAGGAACAGGATGGCGGTATGGGGTGTTGTGGGGCCCCTGGGGGCCCCTGCAGTGCCCATGCCTATGGCATGGGCACTGCAGGGGCACCCGTAAGAGGGCCCCACAAAGAATTTCAGTGTCTGCTTTGCAGACACTGAAATTCGCGACGGGTGCAACTGCACCCGTCGCACCTTCCCACTCCGCCGTCTCCATTCTGAGCCGGCTTCCTCGTGGGAAGGGTGTTTCCCGCTGGGCTGGTGGGCGGACTTTCGGCGGTCACCCGCCAGCCCAGTGGGAAACCCAGAATGACCGCCGCGGTCTTTTGACCGCGGTACGGTCTTCTGGCGGTTCCCGCTTGGCAGGCGGCTACCGCCGCCCGCCAAGCTTAGAATCAGGGCCTAAGTTCCTGCCACTAATCTGGATACAACTTATAAAACATGGCTATTTTCTTATAATTCCTTTTCAGAGCAGCTTGGCACTAGACAAGATGCTTGACTGCATAAAGAGTGTCCATTTTTGAATGGCTGAAATATGTAGCACAAAAAAAGAACTGCAAAAATGGTCTATTCCTTAAATGATGTACTGCTCTGCTTTCACAGCAGAAAATGGCCACTGGTGGGTTCAGCTACTGGATACGAGAGATTACTTTTCACCTTCTAAGTTTCATTTGCCAACAGTATTCACTGTCACCATTAACACCTCTTTTGGAATAGCTTCTGAAAGCCCCAGGACTAGTGACAGCGTGAGTCTTGGGGTAAATTCACAGGAGCAATTATCAAAAATTACAATAGAGAAGATGGTACAAAAAGTGAAAAAATGAAATGCATTTCAGAATAGGAGCTATTCATACATCGCCATGGAAAAGTGAAGCAGCGACATTAACTTAGCAGTCAAGCAAAAATGTATATTGTATACAGAAACCAGGGTAGCCCTGGAATGCATTTTCAGTTGGGCTGTGGCAATTGTCAATGTCAGCCAATCTAGTCTGTCTCCTCAATATGTGGAAAGACTATTCATGACTGTACATGAACATGAATTTTCCTCCCACATATTTAATTGACATATCAAGAAACATCAAAGAAACAAGTGGTTTTTTTTAATGTCATTATGGAACGTGTAGATGCAGCTTTCTGTAATGACAAAAGGCACATTGTTCATTAATTACTATAATGATGACTATAAAAAGAAGAAACAAAGCAAAAACAAAAAACATTGTCCACAATCACTTGCAAAGTGAACCACAAAAAGCCACTAATTTAAATTGTGCTTACCCCGAGTAGCTTGTCACAAAAAGCAGTCAGACTAAACTTAGAGGCAATGTATTAAGGTCCTCCGTTTTGGAAAATGGCCACCTGGGCACCTTTAGCACCACAACCAAGGGTCCAGGAATGGAAGAAGCCATCTTGAGGGGTCCAAGACTCACTCAGGCGGGGTCCAGGTGCAGATGTAAGAAGGTGGGAGCCTGTTATCTCTCTGTGGCTCAGAATAAAAAACCATCTAAACTAGCTCTTGGAGTCACTTCTGAAGTCCTGGGTGCATGTGGTGATGCAGGGCTGGGCTCGGAAATTTCCAAGTAGGCTCCAGGCAGCAAAGCAGTGCTTCCAGGTACAGAAGCAGTCTGGTAGAGTGCACAGCAGGTCACAGCAGCAGGCAGTCATCTGAGAGTCCTCCACAGCTCCAGTAGTGAACTAAGGAGAAGGTCTGAGAGCCCTATTTGTATACCCTGGTGCCGTGCTCCAGACGTTTGGTGAAGTTTCCACAAAGGTTCTCTGAAGTTCCAGAAATTTCCTTTCTCCCCTGCCGTGGCTCCTAGCTGGCTGCACTGACAATACAAGGTTGTTATGCCTATTGTGTGGTGGCAGAGCCCAGCCTATTCAGTTGCAAGTGGGGCCATGCTTAGCTTCGCCTCCCCATTAAGTCAGTTAATGGCCCATTTAGGCTCCGCTAATCCCCCTATTGTGTGACTGTCTGGGTTAAAGTGACAAAGTCCCAACTGTCAGTTATACCTCAGCATGTGACCTAAGGCAGGTTACAGGCACACAGGGCTAAGGGCAGGAAAATAGCAACTTTTTAAAAGTGGCATTTTCAAATTTGTAATGATAACTCCAACTTTCCCCATTAAAGAGGGTTTATCATTACAAGTTCCTAGATACCAAGCATTACATATCCACAACCTCTAGTTTAGGAATTACTACTCATTAAATATAATAAGGAACTCCGCAGTGTTTTTCTATGGGAGGGGTAGGCCTCACAGTAGTGAAAAAAATAATTTGGGAGGTTTTCACTACTAGGACATGTAAAACTAAACAGTATGGGGGTTATTACAACTTTGGAGGAGGTGTTAATCCGTCCCAAAAGTGACGGTAAAGTGACAGATATACCACCAGCCGTATTACGAGTCCATTATATCCTATGGAACTCGTAATACGGCTGGTGGTATATCCGTCACTTTTGGGACGGATTAACACCTCCTCCAAAGTTGTAATAATCCCCTATATGTCCTATCTCTTCATTACACAGCACCCTCCCTATGGGCTACCAAGGGCCTACCTTAGGGGTGACTTAAATGGAATAAAAGGGGAGTTTAAGGCTTGGCGATGCCAAGTTAACATGACAGTTCAGGCTGCAATGGCAATCCTGGGACAAGTTTTAAGGTGCTAATTAAGTGGGTGGCACATTAAGGTCTGCAGGCCCAGTAGTAGCATTTAGTTTACAGGCCCTGCTCATATGGTATACCACTTTACAAGGAACTTACATGCAAATGAGATATTCCAATCAGGAATATGCCAATCAAACCATGTTTAAGGGAGTGACTTTAGCACTTGTTATCTGTGGTAAACTGCACAGAGTCCTAAGGCCAAAAGCAAAACTCCAGCAAGAGGCAGGAGGAGGAAGGCAAACAGATTTGAGGATGATCCTGTAGAAAGGGCCATTTCCAACACATTTCAATATATATTGTTTTTTGTTTTATTTTAATTGTATTTGTTTTATAATTTTTAAATAAAAGTATATGTTTAATTGCATTTTTACTGACAGGGTGGTGGGTTTATGGCACACCTTCCACAAAATAGTTTGGATTGGAATTTGATTTCCACCTCCCTAGTGTTCCTCATCTTCTACAAAATTGTTTGTATTGGTGTGGGAATAGTGAATCAAACCCATTTATTGTCCTTCACCTTCCCCAAAAACACTTAGACTGGAGTAGGAATAATACATCTTGTCATTTTAGTTTCCAACACCTTCCCCAAAATGGTTTAGATTGCAAGGACAATAGAAAATCATTTCCTTTAAGTGTCCAACTCTTTCCCAAAAATGGTTTACATTGGAATGGAAATAATGAATGTTATCTATTTAGTGTCAAACAAATTGCCCAAAAAGATGTGTAGTGCACAGAGGTATGCACCCTGTCCAAGTAGGGACCACAATCCTAGTCAGGGAAAGTCACAAAACAACCTAAATTATCCTGTGCTCACCCTGCTGTTGCTTGGCATAGAGCAAGCAGGCTTAACTTAGAAGGCAATGCGTAAAGTATTTGTGCCATAACTCATAAAGTAAAACTTTGATAGCCCCGAGTCTTCAGAACACATGGCAAGCTCAATCCAAGCCCTTGGAGAGCACTTGTGGGGGAAGGCAGAGTCCTTCCAGCAGAGTCAGGGGCCAACGGGCAGCAGCACAACAAACAGGTCAGCAGTCCTTCTACTAAAGCAGTCCAGATGAGTCATTTGGGCAGCCAGGCAGTCCCTCTGAGAGAGTCCAGTTGTAGGCCCGAAGTGTCTAATTCAGGGAATCATAGACCCAGTACATGTACACCCAAAGGTGCCTTGAAGGTGCCTTTGAAGTGGGGGAAATTTCAAGGAGTGGTTTTGAAGTGCACAGGTTCCCCTTTCAATCTAGCCCTGTTTTCCAGAAGCCCTGTGAGGGGGTTATTAGTCCTTTGTGTGAGGGCAGGCCCCTGGCCTTTGAAGTGTAAATGATAGCCCCTCCACTGTTCCTGACCAGGAAGACCCATCAGTATTCAGATGAATGCAGATGCAGCTGAGTGCTCTGTGTTTATGGCTGTCTGGGTGGAATTCACAAGAGAAGCTGTCAACCAGCACAGGCCAGACGTGAATTGAAGACAGGCTTTAAGACACAAAGAGCAGTAAGTGCAGAGAAATGCTGTGGGAGGCTTGCCTGGTGTGTGGTGGGTACCCAAGGTACTTACACTTTATACCAGGTCCAGGTATCCCTTACTAGTGTTGTCTAGAAACCAGGCTCTCAAAGGTAGCTGTGGATGAGCAGCCAGGGCTTATCTGGGAGACATGCAAAGCTCATGCAATATCAGTGTAGTCACACACAGTACTTACAGACATGAAAGAAAACACTCAGGTGGTCATTACAACCCCTGGCGGACGGTGTTAAAGTGGCGGTAAGACCGCCAACAGGCCGATGGTAAACAAATTGGAATTACGACTGTGGCGGAAACAGCCAACAAAGACAGCCACTTTAACACTCCGACTTCCACGGCGGTACAGACAAACAGCTTGGCGGTCACCGCCAACAGACAGGTGGAAGACAAAGTACCGCCCACAGTATCACAACCTACCAATCCGCCACCTTTTCCGGGGCGGATTCACCGCAGACAAAAACACGGCGGAAACAGGACTTCGAAGGGAAAACGCTCACCTCTGCACACCCCACATGAATCCGGACGCCATGGAACCAGAGCTGCACATCCTGCCAGCCCTCATCTTCTTGCTCCTCTACCAGGAGCATGAACGCCGGCGGCGAAGACCACAGTGAGTACTGCACCTACGACACGGGGGGAAACAGGGACACACACACGCAACACCCCCACCCCCACCCTCACCCACTACAACACACGCACTAATACATATTTATTTATACATTATAGTTACACCCCCCAACCCCACCGGAAGAATGCAAAGACAAAAGCAAATGAGTGTAACCATTGTAATATATTAAAATCAAGTACGCAAAAATATATATATACACCATAAACAAAATATACACCAAGCTTAGTAGCCCAAGTAGTGCTCCAATGAAGTCCGTGGAACACTGGGCCCACACGGTATGGGCAAGGCCCAAACAAGATCCCCGATCATGACGTAGAGAACACTGCAGGGGCATCAGAGAGCAAGAAAACAGGCACCTCAAGGTGAGGGAAAGGGGGGGCACCTCAGCTGGTTGAGTGCACAACGCCAAATCCACAAGGGGGCCACATGCCCACTGTTCAATCCTGGGGAGTGCAAAGCCACAGTCTCTCAAGTCTCTACAGTGGGTGGGTTGCCCACTGTTCCATCCTGGGGAGTGCAAAGCCACAGTCTCTCTAGTGGATGCCTTTCTCCACTGGTTCTGGAGGGGGCCTTGTGCACAGAGTGCTTCATCCTGCTAAGGACAGAGGTAGTGGATGCCTTTCTCCACTGGTTCTGGAGGGGGCATTGTGCCCAGAGTGCTTCATCCTGCTAAGGACAGAGGTAGTGGATGTATCTCTCCACTGGTTCTGGAGGGGGCCTTGTACCCAGAGTGCTTCATCCTGCTAAGGACAGAGGTAGTGGATGTATCTCTCCACTGGTTCTGGAGGGGGCTCTGTGCCCAGAGTGCTTCATCCTGCTCGTGACGGACTCAGTAGCGTCAGTGCCCTTGGCGCTCATGGGCCAGCCGTGCTTGTGGTGGCGGTGCCCTGTTCAGCGGTGCTTGTAGCGGCGGTGCCCTGTTCAGCGGTGCTTGTAGCGGCGGTGCCCTTTTCAGCGGTGCTTGGAGCGGCGGTGCCCTGTTCAGCGGTGCTTGGAGCGGCGGTTCCCTGTTCAGTGGTGCTTGGAGCGGCGGTGCCCTGTTCAGCGGTGCTTGGAGCGGCGGTTCCCTGTTCAGTGGTGCTTGGAGCGGCGGTGCCCTGTTCAGCGGTGCTTGGAGCGGCGGTGCCCTGTTCAGCGGTGCTTGGAGCGGCGGTGCCCTGTTCAGCGGTGCTAGAGGCAGCGGTGCCCTGATCAGCGGTGCTTGAGGCGGCGGTGCCCTGTTCAGCGGTGCTTGAGGCAGCGGTGCCCTGTTCAGTTGTGCTTGAGACGGCGGGCTCCTTTGCAATGACTCAGCTGCTGGCGGTCCTCTCTGTCCCAGCAGGGCTTGTGCTGGCGGTCCTCTCTGTCCCAGCGGGGCTTGTGCTGGCGGGTCAACTCTGTCCCAGCGGGGCTTGTGCTGGCGGTCCTCTCTGTCCCAACGGACTTTTTTCAACTTTTGATGCTTGACAGGTGTGGGACTGTCCGTGCTGTGGCTCTGTGCCACACTGGGTGCCCTGGTGGCCGGTGCACTCCAGATTCCGGTGACTACAGGCACCACTGGTCCCGGAAATGTTGTGGCTGAGGTGCTAGGTTGGGACCTGGAGAGTCGGGCCCTAGAAGACAGACGGGGTGGGGGAGGTGTGGGAAAGAGGTTAAGGTTGGACAGGAAAAGTTTTGGGGAGACACTGGGACGGGGACCTGGAGGGGGTTTGGGAGTGGAGGAAGAGGTTGTGGTTATAGGAGGTGTTCGTTTGGTGACTTTGGGTGAAGGTGCATGCGCTGGAGGCTGTTGTGAGGTGGATGGCTATTGGGTGGGTGTGTGCCTGCATTTGTGTATCTTGGAAGGTGGCGTCACAGACACACTGGGAGAGGACACAGGGGACGTGTGAATGGTAGTGGGGGTGGTGACTGCACGTGAGCGGGGTGTGGTGGTGGGTGTGCTGGTGATGGCAGTAGTGGCTGTAGATGTAGTGCATGCAGGTGTGAGTGTAGACAAGACTGGTAGGGAGGAGGGAGACGAGAAGGAGGGGGACACAGTGGAGGCAGTGGATGTTGGTGTGTCTGCATGTGTGTGATGATTGCATGAGTGCCTGTGGGATGTGTGGTGCTTATGTTTGCTAGAGCTTCCCTTGTGTGTTGAGGTGTGTGCATGCTGGTCTGAAGGTGTGCTTGGGATAGGGTGGGGTACAGGGGATTGGGTCTGGGTGGAGGAAGTTGGAGGGGGGAGGCTAGAGACAGGACCAATGGCTGCCATCAGTGCTGAGGCCAGAGTCTGAAAAGCTCGCTGAAGGGCCGCCTGACCAGAATGAATGCCCTCCAGGAATGCATTTGTTTGTTGCAACTGCCTTTCTACACCCTGGATGGCATTCAAAATGGTAGACTGCCCAACAGTGAGGGACCTGAGGAGGTCAATGGCCTCCTCACTGAGGGCAGCAGGGGTGACTGGGGCAGGGGCTGAGGTGTCTGGGGCGATGGTGATGCTAACCCTCCTGGGTGAGCGGGCACGGGGCAAAGGCTGAGGGGCTGCTGGGAGGGCGGTGCTGGTAGGGGGGCTGGCGGCTGTACCTGTAGATGCGGGGGCACAGATGTTGCCGCCACCACAAGGGAGCTCCCATCAAAGGACGAGTCAGTGTCGCTGGTGTCAGCTCCTCTCCCCGCCTTGGAGCTCCCCTCGCCCTCCGTCCCACTGGTGAACTCTGAGTCCGTAGTGTCGCCCTCCATGGCCATGTGGGATGCAGCTCTCTCGTGCTCTGGTGCCACTGCTCCTCCACCTGATGATGCTAATGCACACAAGAACAGGGAGACCACAAAAAGGGGGGGACGACAGAAGAAAGACATGTTCAGTGCATGCATTACCGTTGGCGGACACGACAGACACAGAAGCCCCCTGCACTACGCCGTGCTCTTGGGCGCCACTGTTCAATCCCTGGGAAATGGCCTACTAGGCTATGGACGACATTTGCACACATGGATGACACAGGGGCATGACTAGGTGTACTTGGCACTCTACAGAGGTGGGCTGGGGTGCCACATGGCCTGCCTTACGGAGGGACCTTGTCTACTAAACTCGCCCTGGCCTAGGGAAACCCACAGCCCACCTCCCCCACCCAGACCCCTCCACCACACGCAAAATCAGCTGGATGAGAGTGTACTCACCCCCTTGTGGCTGCTGTGATGCCCTCAAGCGCCCATCCAACTCCGGGTACGCCACCGCCAGGATCCTGAACATCAGGGGGGTCATGGTGCGACGGGCACCCCTCCCACGTTGGGAGGCCATCCCCAGCTGAGCCTCTGCCGTCTTCTTGCTCCAGCGGCGAATGTCCTCCCATCTTTTCCGGCAGTGGGTGCTCCGTCTGTCGTAGACCCCCAGGGTCTAGACGTCCTTGGCGATGGCACGCCAAATATCTTTTTTTCTGGTGGGCGCTGACCTACATGAATTGTACAGGGGGAAGAGAAACTTATTACCAACTGCACCGTCACAGTCATTGGCCCCCATCCCTACCCTTGCCATGTGGCACATGCACTCACCGTCGTTTCATGCACGTCGCAATCCCCCCCCCCCTTCTTACATCCACCCCACTCCACACAGGCATAGCCCATACAGCATGCTCCCAGTGTACTTACCTGTTTGTCTGGAGGACCGTAGACTAGCGTGTACTGGGGGAGGACCCCGTCCACGAGTTTCTCCATCTCCTCCGATGTGAAGGCAGGGGCCCTTTCCCCAGACACTCGAGCCATTGTCTCTTCCAGACCGAGGTCACAGCAGCACTTGCAGTGTAGGTCTTCTCCTGTCGAAGATCAGGTACTGAGTGATTGAACAGATAGAAAATGGCGGTCACGTCCGCGGCGGTGCATACCGTCACCGCCGGCGTACATCGTCATTGGCTCCTGGGACCCATAGGGTCCAATGTTAACCAATGCAGCATTGTGCCGCGGTCTACAACCGCATACCGCGACGGTGTACAACGCCAGCGCAGTTACCTCACATCCCATTGTCCCACTTTAGAGGTCAGGCAGCCGCCATTTCAGGGGCTCACATGGCTTCATTTTTAACTGCGTCACACATACCTAGGCCTAGACTCAACACACATACAGGCCACTTTTCGGATTATGATTTGTGTTCTGTGTAAGCTGTGGGTACGTACCTCTGAGTTGGTTGACTCTGTGCTTGCTGTTTTCCTTCATAGGCACCGTCCGCTGGGACATGTGAGGAGATGGCGGCATCCTCCGGTGTACAGACCGCTGGTGGACCTGTCGACAATGGAGGAAAGATATGAGATCATCACATACAGGCTTGACCGTGCCACAATCCAGGAACTGTGTACCCAGCTGGAGCCAGACCTGATGTCAGCTATCCGCCATCCAACAGGAATCCCTCCTCAAGTGCAGGTGCTGAGAGTGCTCCATTTCCTTGCAAGTGGGTCATTTCAAACAACAGTGGCCATTGCATCAGGGATGTCCCAGCCTATGTTTTCCAATGTGTTGTCCAGAGGGTTGTCTGCCCTGCTGAAACACATGCGGAGCTACATCGTTTTCCCTCAGGTTGAGGATTTGCCTACAGTGAAAGGTGATTTATATGCCCTGGGACATATCCCCAACATCATAGGTGCCATTGATGGGACGCATGTGGCTTTGGTCCCCCCGCAGGAGTGAACAGGTGTACAGAAACTGGAAGAGTTATCATTCGATGAATGTACAGATGGTATGTTCGGCAGACCAGTACATCTCCCATGTTAATGTCAAGTTCCCTGGCTCAGTGCATGACGCCTACATCCTGGAATAGCAGCATCCCTTATGTGATGGGTCAACTTCAGAGGCACCGTGTGTGGCTATTAGGTGAGCACCTGGAAGCAAGACAGTGGGAATGGTTGTCTGGGTCTGGGGTTATCCCTACAGGTTAGTGTGTGTCTAACAGTTCTCCCTCGCCATTTGCAGGTGACTCTGGTTACCCCAACCTGTCATGGCTACTGACCCCAGTGAGGAATCCCAGGACAAGGGCAGAGGAACGCTACAATGAGGCCCATGGGCGAACACGGCGGAAAATCGAGTGGACCTTCGGCCTCCTGAAGGCCTGGTTCAGGTGCCTCCATATGACAGGTGGTTCCCTATTCTACTCACCAAAGAAGGTGTGCCAGATCATCGTGGCCTGCTGTATGCTTCACAACTTAGCTTTGCGACGATAGGTGCCTTTTCTGCAGGAGGATGGTCCAGATGGTGGTGTTGTTGCAGCTGTGGAGCCTGTGGACAGTGAAGACGAGGAAGCAGAAGAAGAGGACATGGACAACAGGGACTCAGTGATCCTGCAATATTTCCAGTGAGACACAGGTAAGAATACAAACCTGCCTACTACATGTACTTTAACACTACTACCTCTCTACTGTCTGTAGTTTTCACCCAGTGTATGGTCACTGAATTGTCACTTTCCCTTACGAGTTCACAGATGTGGGTCCCACTGTATGACATCTGCTTTGATTCTTCATGGACTAGAGCTGTGTTACATAGGTATGTTGACATTACAATTGAAAGAGCTTTTTGCCACAGTAATTGCTAATACACTATTCTGAAATCAAAGACTGACTCCAGATTGTTTTGTGCTTCAAGGGTGTTTATTTAAGTGCTCAATATTGGAGGGGGTTGCAAAATGGTGAGGGGTGATGGTGGAGGAATGTCCATGGCAGAGTCCAGTCTATTAGTCTCACAGGTGCATTGCCCAAATGGGCATAGGAAGTGGAGCTGGGGCAGTTTAAGGATGGCCAGGGTGACAAAGTGGGACAGAAGGATGACATTCAGGGTGGTCTCATTTCTTGGCAGGGGTCTTGGCATCGTTCTCTGTCTTTGTCCTGGATCTCAGGGACCATTTACGGGGTGGTTCTCCCTCTGCAGGGGGTGTGGTGCTGGTGTGGTGGTCCTGTTGCTGTGCCTCCTGTCCACTAGCACCAGCGGAGTTGGTGGGCAGTTCATCGTCCAGGCTAGTGTCAGGGGCCCCGTGTTGTGCCACAGTGTCCCTCCTGGTGTTGAGTACTTCCTTCAGCACCCCTACGAGGGTGCCCAGGGTGGAATTGATGGGTCTGGGTTCCTCCCTGAAGCCCAAATACTGTTCCTCCTGCTGGGTCTCCTGAAACTTGGCCAGTACCTTTGCCATTGTCTCCTGGGAGTGGTGGTAGGCTCCCATGATATTGAAGAGGGCCTCGTGGAGAGTGGGTTCCCTTGGCCTGTCCTCCACCATCGCACAGCAGCCCTCCCAGTTCCCCTGTGTTCCTGGGCCTCTGTCCGCTGGTCCGTGTGCCCACTGCCACTGCCCCCAGGTCCCTGTTGTTGTTGGGGTGGTGGGTTGGCCTGGGTTCCCTGTAGTGGTGGACACACTGCTTATTGACGTGCCCTGGGGACAGAGGTATGGGACCGCTGGGTGCGTGCTGTGCTGGTATTTCCAGAGGGGGAAGCTCTGTAGTGGCCTGTGACTGTGTGAGGGGAACCGACTGTCCAGAGGTCCCCGATGGGCTGGGCTGGTCATCTAGATCCATTTGGACAGAGCTGCTGTCATCACTGTGTGCCTCTTCTGTTGGTGGTGTGGACATGTGTGGACCCTCATGTCCGGTGACATTGGGTAGGGGTCCTGCAGGGGTATAAAATGATGTTTATTACATCTGTGTGTGCCATGGTGTGCAATGGGTGGGTGACCGTGTACGCCAGTGCTTGCATTCCTGTGTGGGACCTTGTGTGATGATGGTTTAGGGGGGTGTATGGGTTTGTGCAGTGGGCATGCTTTGGTGATGGGTGTCCATGCTTTGGTGCTGCATGCAAGCCTTGGTGTTGGGATGTGTGGTTTGTGATGTTGGGACATTTGTGAGGAGTTGGAGTGATGGGGGTGAGGGTGGGGGTATGTGATGGCATGCAGGTAGGGTGGGGGATGTAATAGTTAAGATTTGACTTACCAGAGTCCATTCCTCCATCTAGTCCTGCAAGGCCCTCAGGATGCAGAATCGCCAAGACCTGCTCCTCCCATGTTGTTAGTTGTGGGGGAGGAGGTGGGGGTCCGCCGCCAGTCTGCTGAACCGCAAGGTGGTGTCTTGAGACCACGGAACGCACCTTCCCCCGTAGGTCGTTCCACATCTTCCTAATGTCATCCCGATTTCTTGGGTGCTGTCCCACTGCGTTGACCCTGTCCACCATTCTTCGCCATAGCTCCATCTTCCTTGCAATGGAGGTCTGCTGCACCTGTGATCCGAATAGCTGTGGCTCTACCCGGACGATTTCCTCCACCATGACCCTGAGCTCATCCTCCGAGAACCTGGGTGTCTTTGCCGTGCCATGGGGTGGTGTGGGTGATGTGTGGGGTGGTGTGTGTGGTGATAAGTGTGCTGAGATGTAGTGGGGTGTTGTGTGAGGTGCGTGGAAGTTATGTGGGTGATGGTGTTGTGTGCCTGTGGATGCTAGTATTGTTGATGGTGGTGTCTCTCTGTGTGCTTCTTTCTCAATTGTGGTCGTAGGGGTTTGTGGGTGATGTGGGTGTGTGTTTTATATTGTATTGGGTGTGTGGGAGTGGTGTGTGTATGTGTATCAGATGTGTGTATTTTGAATTGTCTAATGTGGCTGTGTTTTGTATGTGTGTGTGTATTTTGAGCGCGGCGGTGTGTACCGCCAATGGAATACCGCGGTTGAAAGACTGCCGCGTGGATTTGTGTGTCGTGATAGTGTGGGCGTATTTCTGTTGGCGTGACGGTGGAGGTTTTGTTTTCACCAGTTTATCACTGACCTTTGGTGTGGTGGACTTCTGTGGGTGTCTGAATTTTGGCAGATTCCGTGCTGTGGTTCATAATAGCTGTGGCGGATTTCCGCAGCCGCGGCAGTGTGTTGGCGGTCTTCTGCACGGCGGTAAGCGGCTTTTACCACCAATGTTGTAATGAGGGCCTCAGTGTTAGAAAAATAAAGGTACTTTATTTTGGTGACAAAAATACCAAAGAGGCTATACTCCCTTAGAAGGTAAGAAATACACAAATTATATACAATAGTATGCAGAAATAGGCATAAAAACAGTTAGAAAACAGTACAATTAGTGAAGATCACAATAGAGAGAAATGGTCCTAGGGGGAGCACAAACCATATACTAAAAAAGTGGATTGTGAGAGTCACTCCCCCACTTAGGTAAGTGGAGTGTGTAGAGGGAAGCTGGGAGTACTAGGAAAGCCCAAAGGTAAGAACCACACCACCATACAGTGACCAGGAAAGCAGGAGTAAATCACTGTAAATCCCCCAGAACACCCATTTAGGAAAGAAGAATAACTTAAAGCCCAGAAGAGACTGAAGACACAAACAGTGAATTCCTGGACAAGAGAACCTGTGGAAGAAGGGGACCAAGTCCAAGAAGCAGGGCAGAGACCAGGGAAGGCAGGAACCCCTACCCACCAAACTGAAGGTGCAAGAGATGAGTCAACAGTGATGAAGGAGAGTCTGCACTGCACCCACGAAGACAGAGTTGAGTTCCTGGAGGATGCAGGTGATGTCTGACGCCAGAAGGAAGATTGCAGTCAGGTTTGCGTCTTCGGATTCCACCAACAAGCCTTGGCACATGTAAAGATTGTGGTTGGAGGAGAATAGTGCTGCTGGGGACCAGGAAGGACCACATAGACTCTACCCAGGAGGGAGGATCAGAGGGGGCCCTCAGTGACACAGGGATCCCACTGAAGCACAGGCAGCACACACAGGAGTCCCACAGGATGGGGACACTGAAGTCAAAGAAGGAGTCCATGCAGCACTAAGAAAAGGGGTCCCACGCCGCAGGGGAACCACTTAGGAAGCTGAGCCTCACAGGATGGAGTGCCGGGGGCTGGAGCTTCAAGAAGCCTGAAGATCCCTTGGAGAGGATGTAAACAAGCCTTGGCAGCTGTAAAGGACGCGGTGCATGGCGGTACTGTCCTGCGTGGGCAGGTAAGAGCTTACCTCCACCCAAGTTGGACTGCTGGAAGAGAGGACCATCTGGATCACTTCACTCCACCGCCCGTGTTGCAGGATCCACCCAGCTCAGCAGCAGAGGGGATCCACGCAGCCAGTCGTCGTTCCAGTTGATGCCTGCAGATTCAGGGGAGTGACTCCTTCTCCCCAAGGGAGATTCCTTCTACCTCTGGTGCAGGCTGAAGACGGGCAGTCTTCAGAGGATGCACGACTGGGGAAATGTTGCAGTTGCTGGAAGGAGAAGTGGATACAATGTTGCAGGAAGTGTCCTGCTTCTTTGTTGCAGCTTGTCGGGTCCTGGAGCAACCAGATGCAGTTTCTTTGGTCAGAAGTCAAAGTGGAGGTTGCAGAAGAATCCTGCTGGAGCCTTGTAAACTGAATCAGAGGAACCATTCAAGAGAGAGACCCTGAAAGGGGGATTGGTCACCAAGCTGGGTGACCACCTATCAGAAGGGGGCTCTGATGTCACCTGCTGCCACTTGCCACTCAGATGCTTCCAGAGTTCCCTGCCAACCTTGAATCCAAGATGGCAAAACCCAGGGAACCTCTGAAGGAGCTCTGGGCACCACCCCTGGGGCGGCGATGGACAGGAGAGTGGTCACTCCCCTTTCCTTTGTCCAGTTTCATGCCAGAATATGGACTGGGTGGTTCCTGAACCCGGGTAGACTAGCTTATGCAAATGTCCCTATCAAAGCATTACCAGTGGCTTGGGAAGGCTACCCCTGTCGAGACGGGGCCACTCACCTGAAAAGCAGGATGTCTGCAGGGGCGATTGTATGCCCCCTCTGACCTCCTGGAACACCTCTCAGCACTTTGTGGTGGACACAGAAACCCCGGCAGGTGTCCCAAAAGGAAAGTGGGAGTGGAAGAGAAAGAGGCAAAACACTGTCATGTCTTGCTGGTCCAGCCAGGCACCCTGTATCTTCGGGGGGCAGGTCGTTGTTGACAGAGTGATAGTAGAGTTAGTGCACTCAACTTCCTTGAAACTGAATCTCTCTTTCTGATATGGGCACGGGAGTGGTAAAAGAACACCGGGATGCTCCAGCACTTTTTTTGGATAATAATAACTGTTGGCACAATTACTAAAACTGCATTACCAAAAACCCAAACTGAGTACCATAACAATAAGTACTGTAACAGTAGGGCTGGCTTCACAGATATTCATTGTTGCACACTACAGTTAGAAATGTGGTTGGACTTATCATGCACAAGAGAGGAAAACAAGGACTTTAATGATATCACATGTTACTTTCCTGCATGCATAGGGTTAAACTAAAAGGAACAAAAACAATCCAAGAAATACAAATGTCCACTCTGGGTTTAAACATTTAGGGAGGCACAGTTTGGTTTGTTTTCACTGTGTGTGTGAAAAACCCTTCAAAAGCAAATTCCTCAAATCTGAAACACAGGCATGAATGACACAATTTAAATCCAAAATTGATGCTATTAGAAAAAGAAAAGCCGCGTAAATGCTCTTTTAAAATTGCACTGTCACTATTTGTAGTACTTGAGCACAAGCAGATTTCCTGAAGCACATTTAGGCAAGTAACTACAATAATAATGTAGAATGTTCAGAAATGCATTTGTCTCTTCAAGATAAGCACTATGCCAAAATACGAGGTCTGAAATACACCAGCTGTTCTAGGAAAGCGCGGCGCTCAAAGAACAAACTTCCTGGAGAATACTAGTCAGCTAGCTGCAGTCTTTTCCGGAGTGCTGGAGGAATGCCTGGTGTCAGCTGGTACAGGAACGAGGAAAAGAATTGCCTTAAAAGTCCTGAATATGAGGATGACAGCAGGGGCTGGACTGCCAAATCAGATGCTGAGATCAGGAAACAAAACAAAGCCAAGCAGGGAGCCATGCTTCACTCTGCTATTTATAGCCAATCAGGAAAGCAGTTGAGTTTCCACATGTGGATGAGTCACCACACCCAATTGGAAGCATGCCTACACCTGCTCACATTAGCAAACAAGCATTGGTAAACAAGCATTGATAAAACCAATTGTGTAACACAGCACATTATGTTTACTTAGAAACATGGAGGTTTAACCAAGAACAGAGATATGATTTAACCCTAATCCCTGGGGGTGCTGACAGATAATGCAGGAGGCACCTTGGGGTTTCCTGACAACCCCTCCCAAGCCTGTAACACCTATTTAGAAAGGGAGATGATGTAACATCCCTCTCCCAAAGAAAATGCTTTGTTCTGCCTTCCTGGGCATGACCTACTCAAGCAACAGGAAAGCAGAAACATGTATGTGAGGTGGCAGCAGCTTGGGCTGCCTGGAAAACCTCAGAAGGCTGTAATGGCAATACTGGGGATCGACTAAGGAGCCCCTAGAGTGCATGGAGTCATACAACCAATGATTCCAACATGTTTGATACCAAACATGCCTATGTTCAGAGCTACTGTTATGTAGCTGGACATCGGTAATGTCCAGTACACACATAAAATGGAGCCCCTGCCCTCACGAGGTCCGGGCAAATGGGCCTGGAGTTCATAGTTCATAGGGGCACCTCTGCTAGTGCAAGGATGCCCTGACACACAGGTACTTTGCACCCTGCCCTCTGGTCTAGAAGGCCTGCCATGGGGGTGACATATAAATCACCTGGTGCAGTGAAATGTGTCAGTGAAAGGTTGCTTGCACCTTTTCATGCAGGCTGCAATGACATTCCTGCAGAAACCTTTGCTTGTGCTCTCTATGGGTGGTAAAATATATGCTGCAGCCCACAGGAATCCCCTGGAACTCCAATGCCCTGGGTACCTAGGTACCATATACTAGGGACTTACAGTGGGGCACCAGTGTGCCAATTGTGTGATGAAAAACAGAGTTTGGGGAGAGAGGGCATAATCACTGGGATCCTGGTTTGCAGGATAACAGTGAACACAGTCAAACACACTGACATCAGGCAGAAAAGGGGTACAACCATGCCAAGAAAGAGGGTACTTCTGACACACAATCCCCCCAAATGAAGGATAAGAAGGCTAACCTTGCCCAGATGAGTCTTCTTTGTCTAAGTGGAAATACCTGGAGAGTCCATCTGCATTGGAGTGGTTACTCTATGATCCACTGTAAAGTCCATCCGCTGTAGGGAAATGGACCACTTCAACAATTTGAGGTTTTCATCTTTCATCTGTTTAAGCCGTAAGAGAGGTTTGTGGTCTGTCTGAAGAACGAAGTGAGTACTAAAGAGGTATGGTCTCAACTTCTTCAAGGCCCAGACCACAGCAAAGGCCTCCCTCTCTATAGCTGACCAATACTTTTCTCTGGGAAGCTCAACGTTCTGCTAATGAAAGCTACTGGTTGATCCTGGCCCTGTGTATGAAGTTGAGAAAACTGCCCCAACCCCTACCTCTGAAGCATCACTTTGTACTATGAACTTCTTTGAGTAGTTAGACCTTTTTTGGAACAGGTGCCGAGCACGTGGCCTGTTTAAGTTCCTCAAAAGCTTTTTGACAGCCTGCTGTCCATAATACCTTTTTAGGCATTTTCTTAGATGTGAGGCCATTAAGAGGGGCTACAATGGAGTCATAGTTCTCAATAAACCTCCTGTAATACCCAGTGAGGCCCAAGAATGCCCTGACCTGAGTTTTGTGTACAGGGGAGGATTTTCCCCTGTAGTGGCTGAATCTGTTTCCCACCTACTAGGTGTCCCAGATAAACCACCTTCCCCTACCCTATCTGGCACTTTGAAGCCTTGATAGTTAGGCCTGCTTTTTGCAGAGCCTCCAAAACATTCCAGAGTTGGACCAGGTGATCATCCCAGGTGGAGCTAAAGACAGCTATATCTAGATATGCTGCACCATAGGCTTCCAGACCTTGGGGGACTGTGTTCACTAGCCTCTGAAAAGTGGCAGGTGCATTTTTCAGACCAAAGGGCATTACTGTGAATTGATAATGCCCTCCAATGGTTGAAAATGCAGTTTTGGTTTTAGCTTCTTCTGACAACTGTCAATATCCAGCAGTATCTATGAGCTTATCTGCCCTGGGGATAGGATGAGTATCAGTCTTGGTTACTGTATTGAGCCCTTTATAGTCAACACAAAACCTCATCTCTCTTTTCCCATTTTGAGAGTGGGGATTTGGGACTAGCACCACTGGTCTAGCCCAGGGGCTATCAGAGTGCTCAATGACTCCTAGGTCCAGCTTCTGTTGCACCTCTACTTTGATGCAGTCCCTTACATGGTCAGGCTGCCTGTAGATTTTACTCTTAACAGGTAGGCTGTCCACTGTGTCAATGGTGTGTTCTTGCCATGGGGTTTGACCAGGTGTAAGTGAAAAGTTCAGAGAACTGTCCTAGGAGATTTCTGCAGTCTTCTTTTTGAGACTCAGAAAGGCAAGACTACCCCCTCAACTGAGCCATCAGCTGCAGAATTGGGGAAGATATCAGGGAGAGGGTCACGCTCTTCTTCCTGTCCCTCATAAGTGGCCATAAGCAAGGTTAAGTCAGCCCTTGTCATAGTAGGGCTTTTGGCGGTTCACATGAAGTACTCTGAGAGGACTTCTTGGAGTGCCAAGGTCTATTAAATAAGTGACCTCACCTTTCTTTTCCACAATGGTGTGTAGTTCACTCCACTTGTCTTGGAGTGCCACAGGCTCCAGGACCCACACTTTCTGTCCTGGTTGATACACAGTTGGGACAGCCTTCTGGTCATGCCATTGCTTTTGCAATTCTTGGCTGGCCTGAAGGTTTTTAGTGGCCTTCTTCATGTATTCTGCCATCCTTGATCTGAGGCCAAGTACATAACCCACTATTTCTTGTTTTGGGGGCTTGAGGAGTTGCTCCCGTCCCTCCTTCACAAAAGCCAGTGGACCCCTAACAGGGGGACCAAAAGGGAGTTCAAAGGGGCTGTAACCCACTCCTTACCTCCCTGTAGGCAAAGAGGAGACACAGCAATAGGACAGCCCATCTCTGCCTGAGAGAGTCCCATAATCATTATTTTGAGTGTTTTGTTAAAACACTCAACCAACCCATTTGTTTGGGGATGGTAAGGTGTGGTGAATTTATAGGTTACACCACACTCTTTCCACATAGCTTTTAAGTATGCAGACATGAAGTTACTATCTCTGTCCTATACTACCTCTTTTGTGAAACCCACTGTGGAAATGATTCACAGGAGCACTTTGGCCACTCAAGGAGTTGTAGTGGTCCTAAGAGTTATGGCTTCTGGATACCTGGTGGCATGGTCCACCACCACCAGAATAAATCTGTTTCCAGAAGTTGTGGGAAGGTCTAGGGGAGCAACAATGTCAACCCCTACCATTTCAAAGGGTATCCCATCCACTGGAAGTGGAATTAAAGGGGCCTTTGGGGTGTCACCTGTCTTGCCACTGGCTTGGCAGGTTACACAGGAGTGACAAAACTCCTTTTTGTCTTCAGACATGTGGGGCCAGTGAAAGTGAGGGACCAATCAGTCCCAGGTTTTGCTTTGCCCCAGGTGACCAGCTAGGGGAGTGTTAAATACTTAGGTCAACCAAAACTTTCTGTATTGCAGAGGTACTACCAATCACCTGGTGTCACCAGGTTTTCGTTCCCTAGGTTCTGAATACAGGGGTTTGTCTTCTCAGTATACCTTGTGGGTGCCACTTACATCCCCTTTCTCCTGTTTGACAGCTTGCTGTCTCAAACCCTCAAGTGTGGGACAGGTTTTTTGAGCCACACTTAGCTTTTCCCTGGCAGGCCCCCCTGCACCTAAGAGCTCAGCTGTGTCAGCTTGAAGTTCTTCAGGTGTAAGTTCTGTCCAAGGAATAGATTCCTCCTCCTCAAAGGGGGAATCATCAGTGCAGGGAGGGATAGGTGATAATTTCTTACCCTTTCTAGCCCTGCTTTTGGGAAGTTCATGGTCCATACTTTCCGGATCCAAGTTTCCCTGTTCTCTTTGCTTTTTGGCCTGAGCCCTGGTCAAAGCAAATATATGTCCAGGAATATCCAGCATTGTTGCATGGGCCTCCAACTCTACTTCAGCCCACCTGAAATCTCCAAGTCATTCCCTAGTAGACACACTACAGGTAGGTCTGTGGACGCTACAACTTTTTTAGGACCAGTAATCCCCCCCCACCTGAGATCAGCAACTGCCATGGGGTGGCTCACAATGTTTTTGAGGAGTCAGTCACTTGGTACTGGTGACCAAGTAGGTGTTGCTCAGGAGACACCAGTTTTTCAGTCACTGTGGTGACACTGGCACCTGTGTCCCTGTAGGCCTCCACCTGAACACCATTTATCAAGGGTTGCTGTCTGTACTTACCATGTTAAGAGGCAGGTGGCAAGGGTGGCAAGGTCAATGCCCCCATCAGAGACTATAACAGCCTCAGTTGTTTCCCTAACTAGTACAGCCCCCACTACACTTCCCAGAGTTAGCCCTGTTAAACCCTTGGACTGACTATTATTAGTATTAATCTTCCCACCACTACTGCTATTGCTAGGGGCATTAGTTGTAGGAGTGGGTGTTGTAGTGGTGGGGGGTATGGCGCTTTTCTTAGGATAGGAGCTATCTCCTGCCCTGTGGCCTTTGCTTTTACAAATGTAGCACCAAGGCTTTTTGATCTGATTGAGATTGAAAGAGGATTTAGATCCACCCCAGAAGAGTTTTGTGGGCCTGATGTAGACTCTTTTTTATCTTTTGCCCCACCCTTATCATGAGACTTACCTGCTTCCTTTTTCTTTTCTTTGTCAACCCCTGTGTGAGCCTTTCGGCTCACTCTTGTTCTCACCCATTTGTCTGCCTTCTTTCCCAGTTCTTGGGGAGAGGTCAGATCTGAGTCTACCAAGTACTGGTGCAACAACTCAGACACACAATTATGCAAAATACGCTCTTTCAATAGTCAATTGTACAATTCCTCATAGTCAGACACTTTGCTGCCATGTAACCAGCCTTCCAAAGCTTTCACAGAACAGTCCACAAAGTCTACCCAATCCTGTGAGAACACTTTTCTGGGCTGGTATCATATTTCCAATACTTGCAACAGTATTGGGGTATGATTCCGGCATGCCCAGGTTCGGCGTTACCATTATGTAGCTGAACATAGGTAGTGACCTATTTCCAGTACACAAGTAAAATGGCGTCCCACACTTTCAGGAAAATAGATCTGGAGTTTGTGGGGGTACCTATGCTCATGCAGGGGTGCCCGCACACACAGGTACCTGCACCCTGACCTCTTGGCTGGTAGGGTCTACCATAGGGATGACATACAGTGACCTGGAGCAGTGACCTGGTAGTAAAAGGGTGCATGCACCTTTTCACGCAGGCTGCAATGGCAGTCCTGCAGATCCCTTTGCTTGGGCTCCCTATTGGTGGCAAAATATATGCTGCAGCCCATAGGTATACCCTGGTACCCCAATGCCCTCTATACCTAGCTACCATATACTGGGGACTCACAGTGGGGCACCAGTGTGCCAATTTTGGGAGAGAGAGCATAATCACTGGGGTTGTGGTTAGCAGGATCCCAGTGAATACAGTCAAACACACTGACATCAGGCAGAAAAAAGGGGTAACCATGCCAAGAAAAGGGTACTTTCCACAAATGCCTACTTTCTAAAAGCAGCATTTCTAAAATGATAATGTAAAATCCAACTTCACCAGTAAATAGGATGTCTTACTACCATTCCAACCACACCAAATTTGACAAGTCTATTCCTGTCAGATCAGAAATTATCACTTAAAAGCATATAAGGGAATTTCTAATGCTAGCCGATAAGAGAAGCAGGCTTCCCAGTAGTGGAAAATTACTATGGCACTTTTTCACTACCGGGACATGTAAAACGTATAAATACATGTCCTGCCTTTTACTTACATAGCACCCTAAGGCCTATGTTGGGGTGACCTTTGTGTAAGAAAAGAGGAATTTAAGGCTTGGCGGGTAGTTTTAAATGCCAAGTTAAAGTGGCAGTGAAACTGCATACACAGGCCTTGCAATGGCAGACCTGAGACATGGTTATGGGGCTACCTATGTGGGTGGAACAATCAGTGCTGCAGGCCCACCAGTGCATTTAATTTACAGGCCCTGGACACATCTAGCACACTGAACTAGGGGCTTATAGGTAAATTATATATGCCAATTGGGTATGGGCCAATGTTACTATGTTTAAGGCAGAGACACATGTACTTTTGCACTGGTCAGCAGTGGTAAAGTGTGCTGAGTCCTAAAATCAGCACAATTGAGATCAGAAAAATGGAGGGAGGGAGGTGAAAAAGTAGGGGAAAGGCCACCCTAGGCCTGTCATGTCTAACATGTGTCTCCCAGCTGAAAGTGGGGATATCTACCCAAGGCCTTGGGAGCTCTCTTTACTAAGGAAGAAGAATCTGGAGAGACCATCAGCATTGGCATGATTAGTCCCCGGGCGATGCTCCACCGTAATGTCCATTCCCTGTAGGTAGATGGACCACCTCAAGAGTTTAGGATTTTCACCCCTCATTTGCATCAGCCATCTGAGGGGTCTGTGGTCTGTCTGAACCCAGAAGTGAGGCCCAAACAGGTATGATCTCAGTGCCCAGACCACCGCAAATGCTTCCCTATCAATGGCACTCCACTTCTGTTCCCCTAGAAGTAACCTCCTGTTAATGAAGGCTACTGGTTGGTCTAGGCTCTCCTCATTCAGCTATGCTAAGACTGCCCCTATGCCATGCTCTGAACCGTCCATCTGCAAGATTAATTCTTTGGAGTAATCAGGTGACCTGAGCACAGGTGCTTTGCACCAAACTTCCTAGAGAGAATCAAAGGCTTTCTGACATGCCTATGTCTAGGTCACCAACCTGTGCTGCTTCCTAGAAGTCAGCTCGGTGAAGGGGCAACAGTACTGACATATCCCTTACCTAATCTTCTGTAATATACAGTGAGGCCTAGGACGGCTCTCACTTTCGTTTAGGTTTTCAGTGGTTGCCAGACCATGATGGTTTTAATCTTGGCCTGGACGGGCTGTACCTTGCCACCACCTACCAGGTGTCCCAAATACACAATGGAATCCTGCTAAATCTGGCACTTGCTGGCCTTGATTGTCTGGCATGCCTGTGTAGGGCCTGAAGCACCTCTTGGTGATGATGCAGGTGTTTTTCCCAGCTGGCACTGTAGACAGCAATGTTGTCTAAGTAGGCAGCACAAAAAGCCTCCTTGCCAACCACGACCCTGTTTACCAACCGTTGGAAGGAAACAGGGACATTCTTGAAGCCAAAGGGCATCACTGAGAATTGGTAATAGCCTTCAAGGTTTGAGAATGCTGATCTCCCTTTTGCTCCCTCAGTCAAAGCAATCTGCCAGTACCATGATGTTAAATCAAAAGTATTGAGGAATTTGGCAGCGCCTCTCCTGTCAATGAGTTCATCAGCTCTGGGAATGGGGTGTGCATCAGTCCTAGTGACAAAATTGAGGCCTCTGTAGTCCATGAAGAACCGAAGCTCTGTCTTGGCACCTGGTTGGGCAGCCTTTGGTGCTAACACCATGGGACTGGACCAGAGACTGCTAGAGGGTTCCATCACCTCTAAAGTTAGCATCTTGGAGACTTCATCCTGGATTCTGGCTCTCACCCTGTCGGACAACCTGTAAATTGGGTTCTTTACAGGGGGACTGTCTCTAGTGTCAACTTCATGGACACACAGATGTGTGAGTCCAGGGGTGAGTGAGAACAGTGAGGCAGAATATCCAAGCAACTGGTAACAGTCACCTTGCTGTTCAGGGGTCAGGGAGGCAGAGAGGTAAACACCCTCCATTTAACCATCATGTTCTTGTGCTGAGAGGCGGTCAGAGAGAGGATCACTCTCCTCCTCTACACCTTCATTAGTCACAAAGAAGATTCTCACTTCAGACCTCTCAAAGTGAGGCTTTAGTCTGTTGATGTGGAGCACCCTTGAGGGGATCCTAGTGGTCTGGAGGTCCACTAGGTAAGTGGCCTCCCCCTTATGCTCCTTGATATTGTATGGACCAGTCCAGTGATCCTGGAGAGCTGTGGGCTCTACTAGCTCTATGACACATACTTTGTCTCCTGGCTGAAATTCCCCCAGAGTGGCCTTCTGGTCATACCAGCATCTCATTACCTCATGGCTGGCCTCAAGGTTGCCAAGAAGGGGAAGCGGGATCAGGAGACCTTTCAGCTTTTTCCCTGACTTCCCATTGGCCTGGCAGGTGGGACTAATCTACAGAATATATCTGAAGCTGTCTTCACTTGGGCCAGTAGAAGTGGGCGGCAAGCCTGGCAAAGGTCTTGTCTTGCCCTAAATGTCCTGCCAGGGGTATGTCATGAGCCAAACCTAGTAGGAAGGCCAGGCAAGACTGAGGGACCACCAGCACACAAATCAGAACTATCGGAATCAAAACGCTCATGCAGGAGGCTGGAGAAAAAGTGGAGAAACAGCAAATCCTCTCAAGACCTGGCAACCTTCAAAGCCGCCACAAGATCTCACCACATCCTGATCAGGTCCACCAGGAAGGATGCCCTGCAGGACAGCATCAACTCCATCTCTCACAACACTAAAGAACTTTTCAACGTCATCAAAGTATTCGCCAAACCACAAGCCGAGACCACCAACCTCCCTCCATCTCAGGAGCTCCGCGACAGACTGGTCACCCTCTTCCACAGGAAGATCAAGGACATTTACAACAGTTTTGGACCCCAATACTCTTTGAACCGACCAACAACACCCCTGCCAGGGTCAGCCAAACCCCCTTGACTCCTGTACACCCTGACGCCACTTGCGACGGATGACACCTTCTCCCCCACGAGCAGCACCCACTCCAGAGTCCAGACCGGCCCCTGCCCACACTACATTTTCAACAAGGTCAGCACCACGATGGCGCCAGAACTCTGCAAGACAATCAACTGCTCCTTAGAAGCAGCAACCTACCCCGAAGATTTGGAGCATGCCGAGATTTGACCTCTTCTAAGGAAACCCACTATTTTTAGTTTTGCCAACTGCAGCTGGAATCCTCTCTCCTTTCCTCTGCGGTCAGGCTGTGACTTGAGACACTGCTCCCTGCCCTCCCAGGTAGCATAAATCAAGGGGTGTCCCCTTACTTGCTGCAAGTAGCTCCTCGGAAGAGCCATTCAAAGGCCCTCCATACTCATCATCCACTCAAGTGCAGGACTTTGCCCAGGTCCTCAGCGCCATTTGAAAGTCCACCTTCTTGGTGGCTCCCTGGGCAGGCACCCCCCTCCCTTTGCAGAAGCTTTTCAACTGCCTAACAGTGTAATATTTGTGCTTAGCCAGCTCAAACTCCATGGCTCCACTTGTAGAACTAGACAGAGACATGATGTATAGGATGTATTGAAAATGTGAAGCATGAAAAATTGCAACAAAAAAAAAAAAATCGAATTGGTCTTTAAATGTGGTTAGGTAGTGTAAGCATAGTTATTGTATTGCACTGCATAAACACAAGTCCTATCCTCACCGCTGATCACCAGTGTTAGAAATTGGGTCTCTAGTTTGTAGAGGTATGCAGCCTGTCTAAGTAGGGACCACAATCCTGGTCAGGATAAGTCGCAACACAACCTAAATTATCCTGTGCTCACCCTCTGGTAGCTTGGCACAGAGCAGGCAGGCTTAGCTTAGAAGGCAATGTGTAAAGTATTTGTTCAATACCTTTTACAGTCTAGCATCAAAATATTGGGGTTTGCACCATTTTTTGGATGCGTGTACCTACCTTGCATCAATGAGATGCAATGTAGGTGTTCCCATCTAAAAAAATTGTGCTATCCCCATTACCCCATATTTATCCCCCCATGCTAAAATAATGCACGGGTGGGAGAAGGGGATAAATAATGGTGCAAAGCTTCCTTTGCACCATTATTTAACGCCTGGGTCAGACCAGGCATTAGGGGACCTGTGGACCCATTTCCATGGTTAAACACCATAGGATGGGTCCACAGGTGCCCTCCCCAAGTGCCAGGAACACCCCTATCTACACCAGAAGGAAACTAGAGGATGGGGACCCCATCCCAGGTAGGTAGGGTAAGTATTGGTAAGTATTTATTTTTAAGTGCCATCGGGGGCCCTAACTTGGGGCACCCTGCATGGCACTGCGTGCAATGGCCATGCCCAGGGCACCCTGGTCCCTGGCCATTAGAGTGGTGGGCGTGACTCCTGTCTTTTCTAAGACAGGAGTCATGTGTTAGGATGGTTGTGCATCAGGAAATTATGCTAGGCAAGTTAACTGCATTTTTTTGCCTCTAACCAGCCTAGCGTCATTTTTTGAAGCAAAACCCCCTTCACCCCACCGCCATCCCCACCCCCATCCAGCTAACATCAGTTATTTCTGACGCTAGCCCAACCTGAGCGCCTGCTTGCGGCATTCCATAAATTTGGCACCCAGCTGGGGCTTTGGAATGACGCAAGCCGGGGCTATACTTTTTGCTGCAAAACTGTGTTTGCACAGTTTTGCAACAAAATGTATAAATGTGGGCATGAGTTTTTCATTTCTAAGGCAAACTGCTTGTTAGTTGCATATTCTAAAACTAGTGCAGATTTTTGCAGATGTTTCCAAATGCTTTGGTTTAAGTGGTAATAGCTACGTGTGGGCGGGATTGGCAGAGTTTGATTCCACAGAATCACACAGACTTACATTATTGTTCTGCCAGATTCTGTGGTATTCTGTGGCTAGATGGAATAAGCATTTGGCTCTATTTTCATAGTGCAGCATGCAGCTTTGCATCCCAAATTGGATGCAAGTGTGCATTTTGAGCTATGAAAATATTGCAGCCAAATATCACTTTGTGCCCTTGCATGCTATCCAGTGATTACAAGTTTTAATCACTGCTGACTATGAAAGGGTGCTGAGTGACTGGTATGTAATGGTTTCTAAAGTTTAGAAACCACGGCATATTAGTCCTTACATACTCTGCAGTGATTAAAGCCTTTAATCACCACAGAGTATGTAAGGGTGCCAAGTGATGTGCAGTGTTTTCTAAAACTACTGCATATCACTCAGCACCCAACACTGCAGAGTATGCAAGGGGCTGGCCAGTGGTATATGAAGTGGTTTGTAAACTTACAAAACAAATGCATGTATCACTCAGTGCCCTCGCATACTCTGCAGTGATTAAAAGTTAATCACTGCAGAGTATGCAAGGGTGCCAAGTAGTATGCAGTGGTTTCAAAAAATGTAGAAACCACCGCATAATCTAATTCTGCCTGCCGAGTTGAGGAATTTGAATTAATCAGTATCTCTGCACTATAAAACTAATGCAAAATAGCAAACATTCTTCCTATTATGCCTAGTAGTGGGTTTTGGGGAACTTTTTCTTGCCTGTTTTAAATCTTGAAGTAAATGCCTTACTTCTATCTTTGTTAGATTTGGGGGTGGTGTGTCTCTGACGTTAATTACAATATTGTTTTTTGATGTAGCCAACCGTTAACAACTATTTGCTTAGCATTTAGTATATTTCCAATTCGCATTCTCAGTGCTTGTTCTTTCCTGGCTGCATGTGTGTCAGATGTCCGAAAGCCATTTTTTTGCTTTTGCGTGATGTGATATATGTGTCTCTTCCTGCAATTTTGGCTGAAAGTAGCATGATTTCAAAAATAATTATTGTGTTAAAACAGTTCTTTTGTTTGCTAATTTAAACATGCTTTAAAACATCTTTCCAGGAGCCTCTATACTCCTTTACGTACCCCTTCACATACATAATTGTTGCTTTACCTTGTACTTGCATTTATTCTATTTCTCTTTGATTTTTATACATTAAAAATACAGGATTGGTTAGTTTCAGTAGGAGGTTAGGTTTTAGTTTTGAGTTTAATCTATATGGATTGCTTTATTTTTCAAACTGTGTTTAGTTTACTTACTTTGAAAGTTCCTTTGTCCACTGTGGAGTTGGATCTTGTGGTGTGAAGTCCTTTGGGCCTCATTTACAAGAGACCTGCGCCACTTCTTATGATGCTCCGGTGGTGCAGGACCCTCAATCATATCTATGAAGCCATGCAAAGCCACCCTGTGTGGCTTTGCATGGCCTCATAGCTATGGAGTACGGCAGGCAGCCCAAAACGCTGTCTTGTCTTACTCTTCATCAACAAGGTGTTCCATGGGTGTTGCAGTGGGTTTTCTCATGCAACATCCATGGGTTTTGACACATTCCCAGATTTACAAGGATCTGTAAGCCTGGGAATGCGTCCAAACTGTACGCATCCCAAGGGTGTGGCGTAACAAGGAGAAATATCTTGTTTTCTCCACTTTTTTTCTTCTTTGTTTGTGTGCTGCATTCTGGAAAAACACCTCCATTGATTGTTTTTGTGCAGGAAGATGTTCCTTCCTGCAACAAAAACAACTGTGCCAACAACGCAGACAGCCTTGCAACATGGTGTGATGGAGCTATGCACCAATTTGTGTGCAGGCAGAAGGGACAGGAATGTGCTGTATTTCATTAATACAGCACATTCCTGCCCTTTCTTTTTGATGCAGGGCAGCACAGCAAAGTGACTTGGTGCGCTGCCCTGCAGCAAAAACTAGTAAATGAGTTGCTTAGTTTTTGCTAAAGTTCTTCTTCAGTATCCAGCATTAATATACTAGTATTATACTCAGTATTAATATGCATAATAAAAGAGAGAGTTTAGTAGTTCATATTTACATTTGCATAATAATCTTATCTCACGTTACATTGTGTTTCATTTAGGGCCTGATTACGACCTTCGCGGATGAGATACTCCATCAAAAACGTGACGCATATCCTGCCCACCGTTTTGCAAGTTCCATAGGATATAATGGAACTTGTAATATGGCGGACAGGATCGCCCTCACGTTTGTGATGGGGTATCCCATCCGCCAAGGTCATAATCAGGACCTTATTTTTTAAACTTACTTGTGAAGGTGCCTTGTTACTTTCTTGAAGTCTTCCTTCTGGCTTTCCTTTCTGCAGTTAGGCAGAGTGTTGTATTCTTGCAGTTGTCAAGTTTTTTCCTGTGCAAAATAATGAGGTTCTGTGTTCTTTTTATAGAGTTCACTTAATAATGTTTATATTTTTATTGGTTAATTTGTTTAACTGTTTAATTCACTGACTACTTTGCAGTATGAATATTTTTCAGTTGGGACCTTTTTGGTGGATGCTGATTAGTGTTTCTTTTTACTTTTAAATATGTGCCTTTGTGGTATTAGTGTGTTACCAATATATTTCAAATGTTACATTTATTTTAATTATTTTAAAATTTAAATTTGTAATATCTATTTTTTGGTAATAACGTTTGATTTTTTAAAATATATTTATTTTTAATAATAAACATGGTGAACATGTATGGTTAGGTATGGGAATCCTTCGATATTTGCTGTTATAATATATTATTATTTTTGTGTTGGTAATTTATTGCTTTTTTAAGTTTATTTAATTTTAGAAAATTGGCCTTTATGACATAGGGGGTCATTTTGACCTCGGCGGTCTTTTTTGAAGACCGCCGAGGGACCACCGTGCGGAAGACCACCAGTGGTGGCGGTTTGCCGCTCAGCCTATTATGACCGTTGTCAGCTCTCTGTCCTTTTACGGACGGAGAGCCGCCAACAGCCATACTGGCGGGAGGCGGGGAAGTGGAGGTTGCTCCACCTCCACCGCCACTCCAACAGAACACCGCTCAGCGAATCACGTCCTGTGATTCGCCGTGGCGGTGTTCTGTTGGCGGTGTGGTGTCGGCGGAGCTGCCCCCATGGCTCCCGTCCCCTCCCGGAGGATCGTCGGACCAGGTAAGTTGATCGTCCGTGAGGGGAGGGGGGTGAGGGGGTGTTGTGTGTTGTGTGGGTGCATGGGGGTGTGCATGTGTGTATGTAGAGGGGGTGTGTGAGTGCGTGTATGCTTGCGGGGGTGTTGTGTGTATGGGAAAGAGTGCGTGTATGTCTGTGGGTATGTCTGTATGGATGTGTGCGTGTATGTTTGAATGTAGGAGTGCGTGTCTGACTGTGTGTGGATGTAGGCATGTATGTCGGCGTGTGTGCGTGTAAGTGTGTAGGTGGTGCCTGCGTGCGTGTCGTGTGGGTATGGGTGTTATGATGTTGGCGGTCAGGGTGGGGAGGGGGTCCCTGCCAGCTTTGGGGGGGTGGCAGGGGTGGTGGGGGTGTAGGGGAGGGAGTCGTGGTGGGGGTGTGGGGTGGGGGAGACCCCTATCAGTGCCAGGGAAGGAATTCCCTGGCACTGATAGTGCTTACCGCCATGGATTTCATGGTGGTTCAAACCGCTGGAAATCCACGGCGGTAAGCCGGGTCCAAATACCGCCGGCAGTCTAGTGACGGCCGCCGGGCTGGAGACCCAGGTCTCCAGCCCAGCGGTCGTCTCCCCACTGGCTGGCGGAACGGAGAACCGGCGGATGACCATGGCGGTTACCGCCATGGTCATAATTCCACAAAGTAAGACCGCCAGCCTGTTGGCGGTCTTACCGCCGGTTCTCCACCTTCCGCCAGGGTCATAATGACCCCCATAATTTGTTCTCATATTTTAAGTGATATTATTGTAGTCATTATCATGTAGATCAATACTTTTGATATTGCGTATATGTTTAAATAGTGTTTCATATTTTTAAACATAGATACGTTTGATGGTGATATAGTTATCACCGATATTTGTGTTATTTCTGGTTAAGCATAGGATGCTGACATTGGTGTAATCAACATTATTTTCTTGATATTTTGCTGAGTCAGTACAGTTTTCTATGATACTAGACCATGGAACCACTCCATCCCTGACTGGCCAGTAAGCATCAGGAATGAATTTTATGGTGCAATATTGTAATAATTAATTTGTATCTAATATTGGTTGGTATTGGTGTGAAATTTAAGTTAGAAATTTTTGGGGGGAGGTTTAGTTCAGACAATATGTGAGTTACTATTTTGATGTCAAGGTAGCATCACAATGAATTGATTTTGCATGTTGCCAATTTAATTTCAATTATTTTGAAAGGGGCTTATTTCAGTTAAAAGATACGTTTGTACAACAGCAAACTGGAATTGGTTATGTGGCACAATGGCTAGCGATTTGACTGCCGTGGATAACTGAACAAGGGATCAAAAAACGGATAGATAAATGCTTGAAATATCCAAGTTAAGAATTCGTATTTCTAAGCAGTAGAAGAGGTGCTAATCAATTTTTTTGTGTGTATCTGTGTTTTAAATATACGAAAGGTGCGTGGGAATAATGTATGGATGGTGTGGCCTAGAAGATGCCTTGACTATTGTGGGTAGTATAATCAGGCCTCGAAATATTGGGGGGGTCATTTGTTTTAAAAAATAAACAAGCTATTAAAGATTGCATACAAGTTTTCTGAGAGTGATGCAGAATTTAATAAACTAGTCTTTGTTCTTTCTTCTGGGTTAATTAGAAAGCATTAGCTATCTTGCTATAGGATGATCGGAATAGATTTGAAATTAAAATTTTGAAGGAAGCGTTATGATTCATTTCCGGTTGTAATGGATGCACTGATTGTTTGATGGGCTTTTTCAAAATAGTATTTATAGGCTTCGACAGAGAATGGCTTGGTTTCCCATGTAGCGGGTGTTATTGGCAGAATTTTCTTCTATGAGAGATGGTAAGGAAACCACTCTCGGAGGCTCTAAAGAGGACGTTGTGTATCTTATGAGAACTAGTGGGACTTCAATATATATTTCTCTTGCATGGTACAAATGCAACAGTGTGTAAATGGGTAGCACGATTGACTCGTGCATTTTTGACAGATTCTATATCCTTATTATGAGGCTGACAGATTGGTCTGGATTCTGACACGGCATTTTCATAATTAACGGGCACTACTTATTGTCACAATATATGTATGTATAATTGACTTGTTTTCAGCAATCTTTTGAATACACAAAGGACGCACTTGGTATATAAAGAAATCTCTTTCTTTGCAAATATTTTTTTTAGATATTTCCCTTCGAGCAATAAAGGCTTTAAGAAACGTTTTACTTGGATGATTCTGAAGATCTGAAATGATCAAGGAAATATTAAGTAGGTTGTTGCACCTATTAAGCTTTATTTTTAGGTAGGATTCAGTGCTAATAGTTGGAGACTGTTGAAGTTGCCTGTTATGGCAGGTTCAACCCCTGACTTTTTGCCTAGTTCATCCTATTTTTTCTGACCTCTCGCTGTTGGCTCTAGAACTCTGAGCACTTATCACTGCTGATCAGTGCTAAAGTGCAGGTGCTCTCCCATCTAAAGTTGTTATGATTGGCTTATACCTAATTGGCATATTTAATTTAGCTATAAGTCCCTTGTACAATGGTATCTCTATACCAAGGGCCTATAAATTAAATGCTACTATTGGGCCTGCAGCGCTGCTTGCGTCACCGACTGAAGTAAACTTTAAAACCTGTCTCAGGCCTGCTAGCGCAAGGCCTGTGTGCTCAGTTTTCTGCCACAGGGACCTGGCATCTAAATGTACTTGCCAGGCCCAGAACTCCCCTTTTACTACATGTAAGTCACCCATAAGTTAGGCCCTAGCTAGCTCTATGGACAGGGTGCCGTGTATGTAGAAGGCAGGACATGTGCCAGGTCGCGTGGCCTGTCCTGGTAGTGACAAACAGCCTAACTTGGTGTCGCACTGCTGTGAGTGCTGCCTTCTCATAGGATTGCATTAGAAATGCCCTGCCTTATGTGTAAGGGGTATTGTCTGATTTATGAGGGGTAGCGTAGGCATGTTTGGTATGGTTATAATGGTGATTTTAAATGCTGCTTACTGGTGTAGGTGCATTTTTTATTACTATTACAGAAATGCCACTTCTAGAAAGTGTGCATTTCTCTGTGCTTATGACTCTGGTGTTTTGGAGCTTGACTCCAATCCACGTGTGGACAAAGTGACAGTTGGGGCTTTGTGCATACTTTTCAGACAGCCTGTAAACAGGGAGGGTGGAGGTGTCACAGAGGTGCATCTGCATACTGAATAGTCTTCCTGGGCTGAGAGAAGGGAGAGGAGGGCACACCTACATTTGTAAAGGCTGTGCCCTGGCCTCACACAATAGGGTAATTTACCCCCAAGTGATGTTTGGAGCCTGTGCTGGAGGAGAGAGGGGGCACTCCCAGAAAACAGTTGTAACTGGTTGGAACCTCCTCTCCCCTTCCATTGTAAAACACTGTAAGGACTGAGTATAAGTACAGGGGAGTTTTCCCCACAATTTGGAGACTCTTTGAGACATCTTAGAACTGGACCCAGAAATGCTGGAAGGACTCACCAGGGACGGCCATGGACTGCTGCTGCTGTGCTGACCCCTGACCTGCTTGGTCACTGGAAGGACTTGCCACTTGCGTGCATCCTCTTTGTGCTGGCCTGTTGCTGGGTCCCGCCACCTGTGGGTCTTTCTCCCTGAACTCTGCTCCCCAGGGGCAGGGTGCTTGTGGCCCCTGACCCCTGCAACCCTGTGGAGAACGGGGAGTGCTTCACATCTTCACAAACCTAGTGCTTCGGAAAGCGCTTCATCTTTTCCTTAAAGCGATTTGAGAGCGCTCCTTAATTGACCATAAACACCGCCGCAGCCCGGGCTCATGACAGGAGTAAAAGTGCTGCATGAAGTGCTGCTGCCTTTTTAGGAATCCCCACTGCGACCCGGGCTGGAAGCAGTGCAGCACAAGAGTCACGCTGCTCCTTGTGCCCTCAGGGCACCAGAAAATGGAAGAATAAGGAAAATTGGACCGAGCGTGCTCCTATCGTGCCCTGGGGACAGACAGGCACCTACTCTGGTGCCTGCCCTCTCAGACGGACGGGCGGGCCACTGAGTGTTGCTGCAGACATTGGGTGGGGACGGAGGCCTCATCGGAGGCTCTCCTGCCCCAACGGGCCCCGGTTCTTAGTTTTAGGAAGGGCAGGGGAGAAGGAAGCCTCTCCCTACTCCACCGGAGCCCCGCAGGAGTAGTTGCAGGACCGCAGAAGCCTCATCGGAGGCCCCCTGTGCCGCCTGTCCCATTTTTGTGGCCCCTTGTGAGCTGGTGCCATTAGGTTGCCCCCCCCTTGGTGGAGGGCCATTGAAGGCCCAGGGGGGCCCTTCGGGGATCACGGGCTCCAGGAGGGGCCCGTTATTAAAGCAGAGTGGGTGCATGGCGCCCCCTCTTTTCTGAGCCATTTGCTGACTTTGGCCCTCCTTGTGAGGGCCAGTTGAAGCCCGGGAGGGCCCCACTAATTGCAGACTTCAGGAGGGGCCCATCATTATTCCAGAGGGGCTGCATGCTGCCCCCTTCGTCCTTATAACTCTTAGGAGGCCCCCGTTTGGCACAGTGGAGCGCTGGAGGGCCCATTTTCGTGCTGCACACACTGGAGTTGCCCTCATCTAAACCAGGTACACCTAAGAGAAAATATATATAACATAAGTTCTTGTTAGAGACTTTATTGACTTATATGTTGCCTACCTGTTTTAGGAGGTTCATATGTGTATGCAAATGTTCCTCTTATGGGCATAACATGCTAATATGTTTTTCTGACTTGGCATATGTTTTATAATGTTCCTAATATGGGCTTTCATGATATTCTTATGACAAGTGCTTTGGTGTAATAACGTGTTTCCTGACTACTGCTTATGTTGCAGAATACTAAGTAACCTGTGTGTTGTATGTGAGTACTGCTAGTTTTGCAGAGTAATTAATGTGTAACATTCTAACAACTGCTGAGGTAGCAGGATATTACTGATATGTGATGTTAAGTTTTATAATTGCATTGCGTACAATACAGTATATTTTCATATAACTTGGTGTTGTGTTTCCTTTGTGGTGGGGATAGTGCGTCACGTGTGTTGTGGGTGTTGTGCAAACGCTTTACACATTGCCTCCAGATTAGGCCTGGCTGCTCATGCCAAGCTACCAAGGGGGTGAGCAGGGGTTATCTTGGATGTGTAACTCCCTTGAACTGACTAGAGTGGGTGGATTCTGCCTGGCTTCGGTGCATACCCTAGCCAACCAGAAACCCCATTTCTAAAAGAGACACACAACCTTATTAGTTTCATCATTATATAATAGGTATTGGCATTTGTGGATTTTAAAGCAGCTAAGATGCATTAAGAGTGATCAGTAATTCGAAAATTATTAGGTAGGCATTCTTGGTAATAGTGATATACAGTGTGGTGTTCTTTATTTTTAGAAGCTGTATGATCGCGATATAAAGAGACATTGCAGACCCATGGAGATCCAGTAGAGTGACACCAGCAATTAAGGGCAATAGTGTTGGTTGGGAAACACGTTGTGTGAGGTTTTTCTACTTTGGGGTTTGGGTATGAGTAATTAAGGGATCCAAGACCAATACTGTAACACTGTTCCCACTGGTCAGCCCAGCAGCAATGTTCTAATACAATGTTCCCACCAGTCAGTCCAGCGGGAACATTGCAATATGACTGGGGGTATGCCGTCAGCATGACGGCAGCCTCCTCCCCACGAGTCCTCATAATGAGGCCCTTAGTTATTGGAAGGTTTCTAGAATCATATCCAATTATTGCCATATATGTGCAATTCAAGAACAATCAAGAAGCCTGCACAAATGGTAATGAATATCTAATGCAAATATGTGATGAACCAGTCCTTGCTTCTTCTATATCTGTATGGTGGTCATATTTCAAAGAAAATCTTATGAACATTTGATGTAATGTCACAATAAATAGGTTTTTCTCTTTTCTATTTTTGTGAGTAGGATCTCATTTCAGATTGATTGTACATTTGTGTAGCATAACTTGGATTTAGGATTGAGTGATTTATGAGATGTTTTCTTTCATTGCTGATTTCCCAGCCCTGAAGAAGCAACAGTATGGCAAAACACGTGTTGACTGTTTCAGTTGTTGATGTAGAAATGAGATAAAAACACACCTTGACTGCAAAAGAATTAATAGTCTGTTGAAAATCTGTCCTCTGATCATATCTTTACTTTTTCCAAAAATAATGTGTTTTAGTTTGCATATTAATCACATAAACTGTCTACAGTGGCGAGTAGCATCCTGCAGTCATTTTAGGTAAAACTGCTGTTTAAATCTAGTAGTCGGCTGAAGTGCCTGCCTCAAGCTATTGTCATACACACTTGATTAGGAGTGGGACAATGGACTATTGGTTGTGGCTTCTCACTGCACTGGCTCCTATGGAAATGTTTGAAAGGTAAAAAATGGACAGAAATACAAAGATAAATAATACTGACTCCTCTCCACTCCATAGAAGTATTTCCCTTATGGTAGGTTCCAGAAAATGTATCATGCCATATTCTTCGACACATATTAAATGCTGCAAAAACACCATACCATGTCAGAAAAGCTAGGATATAGTGGAGGATGATGAACGTGCCAAAACGTATCCCGAGGAGAAATAATGTCTTGTCGCAAACATTGCTCTTGAGGAAAACCCATATCATATTCTAACATAATCATAGTCCCTAGAATTTTAATAATACTCTTTCCATTTTTACGCTTGTTGCGAGACATGACTTTTTGTTTTTACAACAAAATATGATGTATACATATAGTGGGGTTTCAGTCGGCCTTCTTCAGCCATTGACTTCTTTGTCTTGGGGTCCTTCAGACATTGGCTTGAGACATTCTCTTACCTACTATTTTCATCTGAAAAGTATGGTCAATTGTCAAATATTGCTGCTCCTTCACCTCTTCCTTTTTGAGCATCCTGCAGCTCTGCTTTAATCACATCCCATCGGGCCCTCTTTCAAGGCCGGGACGCAGCTCATGCAGTGAGCACACCCAGGGGCTGTTCTCCCTGAATGCTTCTCTGTTTCTATGAACAAGGTGGCTTTGTGTGAAGTGGTTTCTTTCCCTTGCCACAGGAGCACTGTACACATAGTAGGGGTGCATGGTGGCTCTTCTCCCCAGCTGTGGGGATGCTGCTGCTTTTAAGCACATGCAGTGGGTACCCACAAACACTGGCAAAGTCAGGGGGTGTCGCATCTGAATCACATACATGCCAGCACTATTTGCTTCGCTAATGGTCGCTGCTAGTGCTATTCACTGTCCTAAAATGTACGCTTGCTTTAACTTGATGTCCGCACGGTTCATTCCAAATGTACAGCTGGGTGTCTTGTCAAAAACAGTGTGTTGGGCTGTGCAACTATCAAGAAATCAACGCCTGCCCCTTTAATAATTTACTCTATTTATCGGCGGATTATTTAGCGAAATGTAAGCGCGCCACACATACAGTCCAGTTTACGCATCTTCTTCTCTAAGAGGCTCGCATGAAATAATTCGACTGCAAGAGCTCTGAACCAATTTTAGGGACTTAAATACCTGACCTTTTTTATATGATTTGAATAGAGGAAAAAGAGCGCAAACGTCCAAGGGTGAGGAAGGGACACTTGAACAGATGTTTGAAAGCCGCATTCCGTGGGAACCATCACGCAGCGACACCGGCAGCTCTACACATAGTACGGAGTGTCTCAAAAAATGCAAAACCGAGCAGCAAGCCTCGGGCCATGCCACACGCCGCATTAAATATTAAATCAGTTCTCGAAGAATTCAATTATATTGAAGCACTGGGGGATCTGGGCCCATTTTGGTGGCGCGTAAACTCTGCACGACCTTCCAGAAGTGCTCAGTATGAAAGAGGCTGATGGCTCCTGCGGCAGGTATTGGTGTTTCAAGATTCACGCCACAGTGACAAAAAGTAAATAAAGAAGTGGAACATAGAGGCCTTCACGCTAAACGTTTATATCCAATGCATGAATGTATAGTCACCATTCGTCTTTAAAACTTATCTTAACGTATCCAAAATTATGTTTTAGTGCAGCAACGTCCTTTGAAAGCTCTGCGGTGGCAGAGTATATAATACTTGTAAGTGCACATTGCATTTATGCTTTATATGCGTTAACAAAGCAGATGCAAACGTTTTCAGAATGTATAACAAAAGTAGAAATGCATTTGACTATAGTGGAGAGCTTTACTCATGCTAAAAATATATACATAAATCATCCTGCAGAAAATGGAACACATAACTTCTATTTGTCAGCCTACTGAGTAATATAGCGCGCCAGGGAGTCACTCTGAGAGACTTATTAGGCAGAGGCCAGCTTGACGATCAAGACGCAGATATAAATAATGCGAAATATCATTCTCCACACTACAGGGGTCCTTCTGCATGTTTCTTTGATTGGTGCGGGGTTGGATCTGGCAGTGCATGAGGCTGGCAGCTAGAAAAGTCCACATTTCACAGCTCATGCTACTGGCACTACTACTTGTGAACTGTTCACGCATACCAATCGCACGTGCGATCCTCTCAGCGACATGGGCTTTGCTCAATTGTAAGCTATGAGCAGTTTTTCCCTTTCTAGTGTGTAGGTAAGTATCCTCTTTCTTGGCATGGTTGCACCCTTTTTCTGCCTGATATCAGTGTTTGACTATGTTCACTGGGATCCTGCTAACCATGACCCCAGTGATTATGCTCTCTCTCCCAAAAGTCTGGGTTTCACCCACAATTGGCACACTGTTGCACCATTATAAGTCCCTAGTATATAGTACCTAGGTACCCAGGGCATCGGGTTCCAGGGGATCCCTATGGGCTGCAGCATATATTTTGCCATCCATAGGGAGCCTAAGCAAATGGTTCTGCAGGACTGCCATTGCAGCTTGCGTGAAAAGGTGCAAGCACCCATTTACTGCCACTTTTCACTTAAAAAAAAAATGGAGGTTTTTTAACTCTTTTAATGGTGATGTAATCTGCTTACAAGAGACTTGGTGCACTAAGGAGCTCTTATATGATAAACACTACTCGATTTGTTGTAACACCACCCCCTCAAAGAGAGGCCATGCCAAGGGAGGGGTAGCATGTTTGTTGACTAATAAGGCTTAGCTGGCGAAATGAATGCTATAAAGATAGCTGGGAATTATCGTCACATTGCTATGTTGGATGTGGTGGGAAAATATTTGCTAAATACTTGCTCTCCCAGATTAGTGACTGGGCAGAACGAAACAAAATCATCCCTCTGGAGCAATCGGGCTTTCGAGTTAAGCATGGTACAATTGAGAACATCTCAGCCCTTCAGGTAATAAATGAGAAATATGTAACTCTGAGCAGACAGGTGATCTACGCAGCTTTTATTGACTTTTCCACAGCATTTGATAATGTAGATTGGATTATGCTAAGGGCACAGCTTTTTCGACTAGGCAAGCCATGTATACTCCTAGATTTGGTGATCGCCCTGCATTTCTCCACCTGGTGCAGGGTGCTGTTAGGGGGCGATAGGGGTATATCCCATCAAATACCAACTCAGAATGGTCTAAAACAAGGTTGTATGTTAGCCCCAATGCTGTTCTCATTGTACATCTCTGACTTACCCACTCACTTATCCCGGTGCTAGGGTTTCGCCCCTATATTAGGAGGAAGGTCCGTACCCTGCTTGCTTTATGCCGATGATATAATCATACTGGATCGCACTCCAATAGGGTTAAATAATCGTCTTCAGGCCTTGGGGCGTTTCACAGAAGCCCATTTTCTAAAAATTAACTGCTCCAAAAGTAAAATCCTGTTTTCACGGTAAAAAAAAGGCTCAAATACGGTAACTTCTGTTGGTTACTGGGTGCTCAGAGTCTTGAGAGGGTAAAATATTATACATTTTTGGGTAAAATTGTCGGCGAGAACCTCACCAACAGGGCACACGTAGAACTAAACCAACGGAAAACTCTATCCCAAGCTAAGGGCTTTAATACCCTTTTTAGGGCTGACGGCAAGAGACATTTCAAACCCCTCTTAGAGGTGTACTGGGCAAAAATCCCTCCGTCTTTACTTTATGGCCTAGAGCACATTAAAGTTTTGAAATGTGTTTTATTAGATAAACTAGAGGGTCGCGTTTTGAGGAAACTCTCTTCCACAAACTCGGCCCTCTCCGCAGCAACCTTAAGGCTTGAGATGGGCCTGCGAAGCGCTTTTGTTCAAGGTCTCGCTAGGGTTGTACGTTGGGTGGTTAGTATGATGAACTATGGTGACAACTCTTTGAGATCACTGTTAAAAAAAAGAAGTCTTGGCCGGCTGCAGGTCAAAATACACCATCGGCAGGAATTTCATACATGCAATAGATTTCCAACAGTTAGACCCTACCTCCGTTCCCAAACTTCCTCAGTCACAGTTAAAAGCCATCCTCAGGCAATTAACCTGGCTTGCAAGCCTTCACCGGGATAAAAAGGCCTGCGCACACAGGCAGGGTTTTCAATTTGTAACCAACACTATTCTGTTGAGGAAAAAGCAGCCCTACCCTTAGCTGAACCTGCCTCACGGGATCAGGCGATTCTGACTCCTATTGCATCAGGGTCTGCTTCCCCTCAACTCATTGCGGGACAGATGGTATGGTTCTTCAGCCACTTGTAATCTTTGTCATAATGGCAATCAAGACCTGAACCTTGCTGTTTTTCCGCTGGATACTGCCTATCTGTCTCAAACTTTCATTCCGCACAGCTACTGAGCTAATGTTGGCCTTTCCTGACCCCCTAATGAGATGGTTTGCTGTAGAGTTTCAACTTCTTTAAAAGTTTTTATCCTTGTATTAAATTCAATTTTTATATTTTGTTTAAAGTTTGTTCAGAAATAATGTTTACTTTACACGATCAGATGCTTTTGAGGGGGTGGGTGGTTGTCGTATATATAATATTGTGTTATTTATCCATTTTATGTATTTATTCTTTTATGTGGACCTCTACAGAGTTCCGTATCATAAGCTACTTTACACTACACCAGGTCACTTATGAGTCACCCTGATGGCAGGCCTTCCAGCCCAGAGGGCAGGGTGTGTGAGGGCACCCCTGCACTATCAGTGGTGCCCCCATAAACTCCAGGCCGATTTACCCAGACTACATGAGTACGGGGACGCCATTTTATGTGTGCACTGGACCTAGGCTGCCTCATAATGGTAACTCCGAACATAGGCATGTTCAGTATCAAACATGTTGGAATCATACCCTAAGGCTTTTGCCAGCCTTGGTTGTATGATTCCATGCACTCTGGGGGGGCTCCTTAGAGGACCCCCAGTATTGCCATTACAGCCTTCTGAGGCTTTCCAGGCAGCCCAAGCCCAAGCTGCTGCCACCTGTCAGACAGGTTTCTGCCCTCCTTTTGCTTGAAAAGCTCAAGCCCTGGAAGACAGAACAAAGGATTTCCTTTGGGAGAGGGGTATTACACCCTCTCCCTTTGGAAATAGGTGTTACAAGCATGGGAGGGGTAGCCTCCCCAAGCCACTAGAAATGCTTTGAAGAGCACATTTGGTGCTCTCCTTGCATAAAGCAGTCTACACCAGTTCAGGGACCCCAGTCCCTGCTCTGGCGTGAAAGTGGACAAAGGAAAGGGGAGTGACCACTCCCCTGTCCATCACCACCCCAGGGGTGGTGCTCAGAGGTCCTCCAGTGGGTCCCTGGGTTTTGCCATCTTGGATTCAAGGTTGGCAGGGAACTCTGGAATCATCTGAGTGGCCAGTGCCAGCAGGTGATGTCAGAGCCCCTCCCGACAGGTGGTCAACCAGCTAGGCCACCAATCCCCCTTTCAGGGCTATTTAGGGTCTCTCCTTTGGGTGGTTCCTCAGATTCAGATGTTAAGACTCCAGCAGGAAGCTTCTGCACCCTCCACTTTGACTTCTGACCGAAGAAACTGCATCTGGACCTTTCAGGACCCCACAAGCTGCAACAAAGAAGCAAGTCGCCTTCTGCAGCATTGTATCTCTGGCTCCTAAAAGCAACTGCAACATTTACACAGTCATGTATCCTCTGAGGACAGCCCGTCTTTGTAGGAGGCTGGCCTGGCTTGTAGTGGGTACCAGAGGTACTTACACCTTGTGCCAGGTCCAGTTATCCCTTATTAGTGTAGAAGAAGTGTTTCTAGCAGCTTAGACTGATAGAAGGTAGCTATGGCAAAGCAGCTTAGGCTGAACTAGGAGACATGTAAAGCTCCTACTATACCACTTATATCATATGCACAATATCATAAGAAAACACAATACACAGAGTTACTAAAAATAAAGGTACTTTATTTTTATGACAATATGCCAAAAGTATCTCAGTGAGTACTCTCAGTAAGAAGGTAATATATATATATATACACAAGTTATATGTACACAAACCAAAATTAGGTAAGAATAGCAAGAAAAGCAATGCAAACAGTGTAGAATCACAATAGGTTGCAATAGGAGCACATAGGTATAGGGGCAACACAAACAATAAACTTTAAAAGTGGAATGCGAACCACGAATGGACCCCAGACCTATGTGAGCTTGTAAAGGGTCGCTGGGACTGTAAGAAAACAGTGAGGGTTAGAAAAATACCCCACCCCAAGACCCTGAAAAGTAGGAGTAAAGTGCACCTACTACCCCCAGAGAGCACAGAAGTCGTGATAGGGGGATTCTGCAGGAAGAACACACACCAACAGTGCACTGACAATGGATTTCCAGACCTGAGTACCTGTAAGGCAATCGGACCAAGTCCAATAGTCGCGACAGTGTCGAGAGGGGGCAGGAGCCCAGGAAATGCCAGCTGGAGGTGCAAGGAAGCTGCCACCAGTTGGAAGAAGCTTGGAGTTATGCAAGAAAGAAGAGGACTAGGAACTTCTCCTTTGGAAGACAGATGTCCCACGTTGCGATGAAGCTTGCAGAGGTATTTCCACTCAGAAAGACTGCAAACAAGCCTTGCTAGCTGCAAGGATCACTGTATAGGTTTTTTGGTGCTGCAGGGGCCCAGGAGGCACCAGGATGTCGCCACTTGGAGGAAGTCACAGAGGGGGCGCTCAGCAACTCAGAGAGCCCTCACAGAAGAAGGCAGCACCCGCAGAAGTACCCCATCAGGCACTTGGAAGTAAAGTGAACTGGAGTCCACGTGAAGTCACAAAAGGGAGTCCCACGATGCTGGAGGACAACTCAGAAGGTTATGCACTGCAGGACAGAGTGCTGGGGACTCAGGCTTGGCTGTGCATGAAGGGAATCCTGGAAGAGTGCACAGGAGCCGGAGCAGCTGCAAATCATGAGTTACACAGCTTTGCAGTCTAGCATAGGGAGAAAAGGAATTATCTCCACCAAACTTGGACTGAAGAGTCACTGGACTGTGGGAGTCACTTGGACAGAGTTGCTGTGTTCCAAGGACCACGCTCGTCAGGATGAGAGGGGACCCAGAGGACCAGTGTTGCAGTCTTTTGGTGCCTGCGTTAGCAGGGGGAAGATTCTGTCGACCCACGGGAGATTTCTTCGGAGCTTCTGATGCAGGGTGAAGACAGGCTACCCCCAGAGCATGCACCACCTGGAAACAGTCAAAAAAGCCGGCAGGATTAGGCGCTACAATGTTGCTGGTAGTCGTCTTGCTACTTTGTTTTAGTTTTGCAGGCGTCCTGGAGCAGTCAGCGGTCGATCCTTTGGTAGAAGGTGAAGAGGGAGATGCAGAGGAACTCTGATGAGCTCTTGCATTCGTTATCTAAAGAATTCCCCAAAGCAGAGACCCTAAATAGCCAGAAAAGGAGGTTTGGCTACCAAGGAAGGAGGATTGGCTACCAAGAGAGGTAAGAGCCTATCAGAAGGAGCCTCTTACGTCACCTGCTGGCACTGGCCACTCAGAGCAGTCCAGTGTGCCCCCAACACCTCTGTTCCCAAGATGGCAGAGGTCTGGGACACACTGGAGGAGCTCTGGGCACCTCCCCTGGGAGGTACTGGTCAGGGGAGTGGTCACTCCCCTTTTCTTTGTCCAGTTTCGTGCCAGAGCAGGGCTGGGGGATCCCTGAACCGGTGTAGACTGGCTTATGCAGAGATGGGCACCATCTGTGCCCATCAAAGCATTTCCAGAGGCTGGGGGAGGCTACTCCTCCCCAGCCCTTCACACCTATTTCCAAAGGGAGAGGGTGTAACACCCTCTCTCAGAGGAAATCCTTTGTTCTGCCTTCCTGGGCCAGGGCTGCCTGGACCCCAGGAGGGCAGAAACCTGTCTGAGGGGTTGGCAGCAGCAGCAGCTGCAGTGGAGACCCCGGAAAGGCAGTTTGGCAGTACCCTGGTTCTGTGCTAGAGACCCGGGGGATCATGGAATTGTCACCACCAATACCAGAATGGTATTGGGGTGACAATTCCATGATCTTAGACATGTTACATGGCCATGTTCGGAGTTACCATTGTGATGCTATACATAGGTAGTGACCTATGTATAATGC